>NW_019392666.1:2574008-2887568 GCF_000648675.2 Cimex lectularius
CTCTCTCTCTCTCTCTCTCTCTCTCTCTCTCTCTCCTTCTGGTTCTATCTTATCTATCCTATCTATATATCTATCTGTATTTATCTATTTACCTCTACCCCCTCTCACTCTTTCTCTCTCTCTCTCTCTCTCTCTCTCTCTCTCTCTCTGTATAAAACACATATATACTACTCTCCTTATTTTAATCTTAATATGTTAGTGTTAACACGAGATCATACGCCGAAATATAAAAAACAAATACATATATAATTAATTTATCTATAAGAAAAATTAATTGAAGAAACATCAGAAAAATATTCAGCTGGAGGTTACTAAGCACCACTTTTTGAAATAAAAATGAATAATGAAGCTTGAATACCTTAAAACCCTAGATCCTTAAAATTCTTCAAAGAGATGACCAGATTTTAAAATGATTTCGACTGGTAGCTCCAGACGGGCCGGCCAAGACAAAACCACGTAACTTGTCATTATCTTTATCCTTCCCTGTCATGGGAACCACCGTGACGGACATAACCACTACGTGACTCGTACAATCCGAATATAAATATAATCCCTCCCTTGAGGCCCGGCTTCGCCGAACAGAGGTGGATTATTATTGAGTCCGAATCTCGGCTTTATATCCGAGATAATCCACGGTTGAAGGGTGTGCACCCGGCTGTAATCGTTATTTGAAGGTGGGCGTTAAATCACTGCCCTGGCACATCGCTACTTGACCCTTCAGGACCCGAATGCTGTCGCAGATTAATTGACCGATTAATTACTTTTAATTGTTCCAGGCCGATTCGAAGTCGCCTAATTGGAGAAAGCGCGGACGAGCTGTACCGACGCACGGTCCCATGTTCGACGCACGATTTTTCGTCCCCCGTTAATGGTTAACGGTATGGCCTCGGGTTGACATTCATCAAGGATCCTTATTTTATCAAGAAGAGTATTAAGCCGCGACCTTTACCGCCTTAGAGAACGATATAGGTCGTTGAACCGTCATATTTCTTACCGACGACCGCCTCGTCCTTAATTCGGGGCTGGAACAGTTTATTTCCAGCCTTGTCAAAAGCGAGAACTGGTAATGATGTATAAAACTGACAATACAATAACTTCATGAACTGTTATATTAGCACTGCCATCAATTATTTTCAGTTATCTTAGTTTTACATTAACCGTAATGTTGAATTATTTCCAAAAATATTTGACACTGTTTAAATTCTCAAACGTTCCCGAAAGTTGGAATTTTCTATTGTGAAAACCGAAATAAAGTAGGGGTTTGAAAAACCTAAATCGACTTGGAATATGTTCTTAAAGTCCCTTTCAAAAATTTATATACCAAATTTATTGTTTGGTTTAGTATTGTATCATTTCTATCTATATTTTACAACTATAGTTTTTCTGACACATTATTAAGTTTTTATTTTTAAATTTTAACCGACTGATTAGTTTTCGCTTTCTATTGAAGTGAAATCTCGCTTTTAGCTAACCTGACGTGGGTCGATTGACAAATTTTATTGTTAATATTTTATTTAGATTCTCTATCCTTTTGCACGCTAATGATAAAAGAGAAATTCAAATTTTAAATTTTTTCATACATTAAAAAAATATCTATTATTCATTAATTTGAGGCATTTACATTCTGTGCGATTTGGTTTTACGATTGGTGAGTTAACGTACGAAGTTGGATAGTTTCCGTTCATTTTGGTCCGTCTAGCCTCGCTATGTTACACATCGGATAGGAGTACGGATAGAATAATCACTGTGCAGATACTACCGGTAAGAGGAGGAAACCACAGAACACATTCTATGTTTCTGTAAAGGTTGCACCTAGGACAAGAAAACCCGCAAGCAAGATCCTACACTAAGGAGCCGCTGGCAAAGCTATGGAAGCTGATAACAACCTGAAGCTGGCCTGTTAGTTATAAAAAACAGGGTAGCACAATTGGTCTATTCAGGTCGAGGTGCAGTAGGCCTTGTGGCGCCTCTTTTATCCCTATCCCTATCCTCGCTAAGTTGGTAGTATCAGGATGTTATCGGTTCGCGGACCAAAATGTTCGGAGCGACCAAATTATTTACTATTCAAGATGTTTGTAAGATGTTAACTGAGGTTATCTCGAAAAGAGAAATGTCCAGTAAGATCGTTAACGCCCCTTTCTTTTCTTAGCATGTTAAACGTTAATTTTTCGTCAATGCTGCGCGTGGTGATTGGCAGAACCAAAAATAAAGCTATAACAGTCCTAGAAGGCTTGTTGGTTGATTTGATTTTCTTTTGTGTTAAATTTTAAGATGCCAGAAGCTAATAAAAAAGGAAAATTAATTAATTTTTTCATTCAAAATGATATCTTTGCACTTGAAAAGTACTAATAAATTACACGCTTCAATTCGTGCCGACATACCTAACTTGTATCCTAAGGTCTAACAGCATACAACTTCATAGAAGAGGGTACGTATGAATGAGAGTATAAGGACAGGGCAGAAATTAACAAAAGAAATGTATTGGCCTGATTTAATTAATTTGTATTTAAGAATAAAAATGCGTGTAAACAAAAAACAGCTGTTAAATTCATGGCTGCCATGTTGGTTACCCCTAACGGATAGCAATGTGACTACATTTTCGACCTAACATCTAACTTCACTATTTTTCGTGGTCCGCTTGACCAATTAATATCATACAATTACTTAAGGTTTTAAGTTGAGATAAAAAAGTCAGTGTCAAGAGGGGGATTCGAACACACGACCTTCGGCTTGATACGCTGCTACTCTACCACTTGAGCTATAGTGACACTGACTTTTTTATCTCAACTTAAAACCTTAATTAATTGTATGATATTAATTGGTCAAGCGGACCACGAAAAATGGTGAACTTAATGAAGTATACTTCACTGAGCTCTCCTTGGCCATTTCATTTGTCGCCGAGAATCAAATAGATTTCACGACATCTGTGCATAAAAAAAGAAAATATAATTTGAAAGGAGTTTCTTTTTCACGTCATTTTTCCTATAATTTGTTATTCCAAACTTTATAAAAATTTTAGTTACTGGATGAAACATTATTAATAAATCAATTAAGGTTTTTAGTTGAGATAAAAAAGTCAGTGTCACGAGCGGGATTCGAACCCACGACCTTCGTCTAAACACGCCGCTGCTTTGAAAAATGACAAAAAGGAGGGAAAATTCAAAAGGTCCGGTTGAGATGGGAAGTTAGTGCCCGAGGGGATCGGAGTCACGATAGCTCAAGTGGTAGAGTAGCGGCGTATCAAGCCGAAGGTCGTGGGTTCGAATCCCACTCGTGACACTGACTTTTTTATCTCAACTTAAAACCTTGGCCCAGGCCTGTTAGATCGAGCAATGTTAACTAGCCGAAGTCTACGTCATCATTTTTATTGATATAACAAGACCTAATAGAGTAAACAGGGTTAACACAAAGATCGTGAATACCCCTGTTATAAATTTACGGACCCAAATGTTCTAGTGACCAAATTATTTACAATTCAAGAAGTTTATTTTGCATGAATGATCGCAAAATCACAACCATTGCTTGAAACATAATTTTTATAAACAGCATACAATTATAATGTCATAGGGCTTAGAATAAAACTATAGCTCGAGGTTTAACTTATGCGTTGGGAATCGTCCAAAAAGAACTTTCAAGCCTAGTTTTTCTCTTTTTTTTCCAGTGATATCTAGCTTTTCAAAGGTTTCTCCTTCAAGGATTTCTTTTATGGAACTAAATTTCACTCCGCGTTTTACGACGTCGAAAGCCTGACGGTTTGAATAAGCAATTCGATCGTTCGAACGTCTGCCGAATGTAGATTTCTTAAGGCGCTCTGTTTGCCATTCCGAGGCGGCCTTCCTTGTTTTACAAGCCGTCAACTTTTCAAATAGAATCGTATTTCGAGGCGTGTTTCCGCATGAATATACGCAAATTCGTCCCATTAGGAATCGTCCGGTGAAAGACGTTTACTTTCTAACGACTTCTAGGTAAGGGGCGTGATGCGAGGCCGTGTTTGAGGTTTAAGCCTCTTACCTGTCGATCTAATTGTCACTAAAGCACAAAATTGGTGAAGGTGTGAAACTTGACAGAAAAACGACAATGTGTAAAAGTCCCTTGGGTACCTCGCCGGCACAATTAGCCTTCACGTGCTACGGATTTAAAGGCAAATCAGACAGCATGGTGCCAGAGTCACTTTTTTATTTTTTCCCCATTATATTTCTCTTACCAGTCAATTCCAACAAGTAGACTGCTCCTATTAAACATGCTGAAATGAACCGAACAGTTTTAATATAAAACCGATAAAGTAATACTCATAAAAGACAAAATTCATTTTTAAACGACACAACACTTACTTAGACTGTACAACTTGGAATAAAGTCTCAGACTAGTCAAACCAGCGAAACTAGGCGACTCAGAATAATGAGAGCAATCGAACTGCTTTC
This sequence comes from Cimex lectularius, assembly GCF_000648675.2. Lineage (NCBI taxonomy): Eukaryota > Metazoa > Arthropoda > Insecta > Hemiptera > Cimicidae > Cimex > Cimex lectularius. The sequence goes on from NW_019392666.1 coordinate 2,578,430, forward strand.
AACTGCTTGGATATTTGCACACTAACCACATTGAATACAATAATATTCGTTGATAAAAATTTTATGGTAATGATTTCTCGACAAAAAATACAGCTCGAATAGTAGGGGTATACACGATTTTTGTTAGATGTTAACTCGTGTTAACTCGGGTCGAGATATATCCAGTAAGATTAAGAAGTCCCCTTTTTTTTCTTAGCATGTTAAATGTCCATTTTTCCGCAATGCTGAGCGTGGTGACTGGTGGAACCAAAAATAAAGTTATAACAGTCCTTAAAGGCTTGCTGTTCGTTATGGTTTTATTTTGTGTTAAATTGTAAGATGCAAAAAGTTAGAAAACAAAGAAAATTTCTATGCACTCGAAAAGTAATAACAAATGACACGCTTCAATTCGTGCAGACATAATTATACCTAAGTTGTATCATAAAGGCTAACAGTAACTAGTAAACTTTTGGGCCAAAGCCCGCGCAGGGGCCCCTTATGCAGTGAAAGGTTGCTCGATGTGTCCCACATAATAGAGGCGTGTCATGCCTTGGCTCCATACAGAGAGCGTGTAAGCATGCCGCCGGACTTAAGAAGAGTTGTCGAGCATGGTAGCGAGTTTCAGAGTCCCCTGTTCCGCTTTTTAGGAGAAATTGGTTTTTTTTTTATTGTATATAGTATGATTTATGTGTTGTGTGTCTATATGTTTTGTCTGAGTGCATGTATTTATTAGCGTGAATATCGAGGGGTGAGGGTGAAATATAACGTCATCATCACCCCTCGAACGATGAGAAAAGTACTCCATCGACCCCAATCTAGATTAGTTTGAATATAGGATCGGTACTCCACCGACCAAACGGAATGAGTGTACTGTATGGATGAATTTATGTGTATGAATGTATTTATTTGTATGAATGTAGTCTTTGAAAGGGTAAATAGAATATAGACATAGCTGGGCCTGAAATAACCTAGATGTCAGAAGCCCCAATCAAAAAAAAAAAAAGTAACAAGTAAACTTTATCGGATGTATCCACTATGAATGAGAATAGGGGTTCAGGTCAAAAGTTAAGAAAAGAAATGTATTGGTGTGATTTAATTAATGCTTATTTAAAAATAAAAATATGTATACAAAAAAACAGCAGTTAAATTCTTAGCCACCATGTTTGTTACCTACGCCCTAACGGCTAACAATGTGACTAGACGGTTAATCAATTCGACTTAACATCTAACACCTGCCCAACTTTGTTAGATCGGGCATTGTTAACTAGCCTATTCTAACAGGTGTACGTTATCATTTTTCTAGATCTAACACGACTTAACAGAATTAACACAAAGATCATGAATACCCCTAGTATTATAAACAGAAATGAAGTTCTTATGCTCAATTTAACACAAACTGGCTGCTAAAATTGGGGAAACGTCTAAACAAGTCTGACAGAATTATGGAGGATTGACACACTTGGATGTTTAGAAACGACCTATAAACTGCAGGATTATCACTAAATCATCTCAGTAAAATTATTCGATGTACATACCTGCTGAATACTACTATACTTCAACTACCGTGAGAATTCTCTTTTTGGTATTCTGGGTGATGAACTTGTAGTTCAATCGTTTCCCGACTTTCTAGTCAGCCTATCCTAGCTGTTTTGTCCTTCCGACATCGTTTCGTGGTTTCGTCAATCTTCCTTGGTCTGGGCGTTATTTTGTAGGATGTGTCCTTTTTTACTTACCACATTGTTCTCAATGTTACAAATTGTAAATAGCTTCAAAATTTCTAAGAAATCGGTTTTATATATAGGAATTTTTAGGCAATTTAATGTGGCTAAGGCGGTGACATATCAATATTGCTTACTGCGCCGAACCATCCGAAAAAGACAAGATCCCGGACCAATAATTCGTCCAATGTCGTCCTAAGGAGCAGAGTCGACGCTGGGAGAACCTAATACCAACGGAAGACAAGATCTGCGGGAAATCCATCATCTATTCTTTTATTCAGTATCTTCCAAAAGGGCAAGGCCGAAGTCAAAATTCTTCTGTTTTCTGAAGAGTCCTGTTCGACCAAATTCAGTTTTCAGTATAAGGTCACTACTGTCATACCCTGCTATATACATACCTTCTCAATCATGAGCGATCCGCCGTTTGATCGGGGCGACCAAATTAGACTTACATACTCGGAAAGACAGCAAACAAGTGATTGGTAGAGGATTTTAATGGCAAATATATCTATAAAATCAATCGTTTGCTATTTAATGAAATCCAAGTTTTTAAATGTTTTTTTTTTTTTTGGAACAGCTGCAAACTGGGCACAAAAATTTCGCTTCTTACTAAAAATAACCCCAAGGTTTGAGAACGAATCAACGTCGCTAATGATATGACCATTGAATGTGTAAGCAAGAAAGTCAAGTTCATTCGCGACCTTTTGTTGGAAAATTGTATAACTACACTTATTTTCATTTAATTTAAAATTATTATTGTGCTCAAATGAGGAACAATTTATCTGCATTGATGGCCACAAGAGCGTTTGATCACATAACATTCAACCAATACAGGCAATATCAAATTATTGCAAAAATTGATTGGTCATGAGTTCGAACCTACCTTATCAGCTATTATTTCTCGAATTCACAATATGTTACAAAAATGATTTTTGTTAGACTTGATTTTGATTTCAGATTAACAATAAGTATTAATCCATGTTTAGTGGTCTAATTGACCCAACTAGTTATTTCAATTGAGGTATTGGTTGAGATGAAAAAGTTAGCGTTACGAGCGGGATTCGAACCCACGATATTTGAAACATGGCAAAAAGACAGAAAATTCGATAGGTTGTAGGTTGAGATTGGGAGTTGGCGTCCGGGCGGATCGAAGTCACGATAGCTCAAGTGGTTAGAGCAGCGGCTTATTAGCCTAAGGTCGTGGGTTCGAATCCCGCTCGTGCCATTGACTTTTTGTATCTCAACTAAAAACCTTAATTAATTGTAATATATTAATTGATCAAGCGGACCACAAAATTAGTGAATTATATGTAAGGTCTTGGTTGAAATGAAAAAGCCGAAGGTCGTGGGTTCGAATCCGCTCGTGACACTAGATTTTTCATTTCAACATTATATACAAAAGACTTATAATAATGTTTGTTACCGATTACCTTCTATTTACTAAAGTTTTAGACTCTGGCTTTATTATATAGTTATGTTATTATTTATCGTACTAATTACATTTTTGAACGATGGACGGTGTAATTTTATAATTGTTTTAATTGCAACAACTGCAGGAAATATCTGCAAGCAATTAGAATAGCTTACAAAATGACCTCGCGAGATGGTATTCAAATAATCAACTCAGGGCTATTTAGAAGAGTTATGTAGGATCAATATTTGTTAAAATAAAACAACGTTTGTATTCCATGATTTCGCCACGCAATTCTATTTTAATTGGACAATAAACAAAATAGGGTCTGGATTTGTTTTCTTATTACGTTTTAGGAACTGGAAAATCTTCTTGAAGGAAACATGTTCGAGCCGCAGGATAAATGATGTCCTGTCCATTAAAACAGTAATCATTCCACGGTAAGAAAGTGAGCAAATTAAAGTGAACCGAGACAAAATCCACTCTCATTATGAAAATCGCTGTTCAGGTTCCTTAAAGCGGTTTTCGTGTAAAATAATCCTGAAGAGTATAAAACTCAATTTACACCGCCGCCGTCGGATGTCTCAAGAAAGCCGGCTCACTTTCAGATGGATGTCGCGATATATCGCAAAGCTTTTATCCTCGTTTGTCGTCGGCGGGCATGCGTCAGTTTTCATTTTGATATTGTATCAAAAAGAATCGGCAGACCTGACGTCGTAGGCGAGGCGCATTTCGAGCCGGTTTCCTCAATGGCCCCCTCCTTTTATTTCTAGTAAATAAATTCTTGGGTTCTTCTTCTTTTTATTTAATGCGTATTGCCGCCGTGTCATAAGAGAATTCAAGGGCGTCATTTCCCTTCAGACAATCTGACGACCGCCAAGCATCTTTGTTCTATTCATTAGCGTCGTGCCGTGATGCGATATGCCGCGAAAAACGCCATTCGTAATTCGTGGGTGTGGTGGAAATCCAGGGGCACACCTCTTCTTACTCCTAGGTTTTCTTGGATTTATTTCTTTTATACTTGCGTGATCGTAACAACGCCAATCGCTTATTGCGTCGATGTGGCCCAACTTTTGTTTATATTTATCAAACCTGACCGTCAACATCTCAAGACAACAACTTAAGGAATGACATTGAAATTAAACAGTTTCAGTTTTAGAAACCTGCTGTTATTTTTGTATCCAAATCTACTTTGATTATAACTTGATTGACCAACATTTATATCACTGATACTCAAGAAATTCTCATTACCTGTATATAAGGAATAGTCCAGACTAGTATAAGCAATTGTTTAGGGATTATTAGAGCTCTAGAAACTTGTACATAAAATATTGTATAAACAATTGAAAAGGGGCTAAAAATTAATAAAAAAATAAACTAGTATTTATAAAGATCCTTATGGTTGTACTGTGCTTGCTTTGTGACAATTGATTTATTTTACTGAACAGACAGCCAAGAAAGGAAGATGAATGAAATGAGCTGATTGTTGATACAAAAAATGCCCTAATGGTCGGTTGTACCAATCATGGCAATAAGCTTTTGAGCATATCTCAAATTGGAAGTCATTTTCGAATTTTATTTCATTCGCATTGATTTATTTGACTTAACAGCCAAAAAATGAAATGAATCAAATAAGCTGATGGTTGATTAAAAAAATCCACTAATGGTCTGTTGTACCAACCATGGGAATAAGCTATTGAGCATATCTCAAATTGGAAGTCATTTTCGAATTTTATTTCAGTGGCATTGATTTATTCGCGTCAACAGCAAAGAAAGGAAGATGAATGAAATGAGCTGATTGTTGATACAAAAAATGCACTAATGGTCGGTTGTACCAATCATGGCAATGAGCTATTGACATAGCTTAAATTTGAAATGCGAGCTCGTTTTAGAATTTTATTTCATTCACATTCATTTATTTTTCTTAGCTACGAAGAGATGAATGATAAATGTGGTGGAAATGATGGTACCAATAATTTCAAGTTTTTGCCAGACCTTAAATTTGAATGACGGAGCGGGTTTCTAACCATTTTACTAGGGCGTAGTACACTGATTTGAAACTTTGCTAATTACTAGAGTAAAATATCAGGGAAAAAATTATATTTAGACAACCATTGAGATTTTATCATATCCAGTTAATTCCACCAACCGTTACAGCAAATGGGTTTGTTATACTTTCGAAAGCAGCACCCTTTTTATTTTTACTTTATTAATCACTACTTCTAACAAGTTTCTTCTTCGTATAGATTAGATTGAAATAGTCTTTACATTCTACGTGATGTTTATAAACACGTCCAGATTTGTCAGATTTATTCCTGTGTTCTGCGGTAACTATCAAACAATACGTCTAGATTTGTTTTCTATTTGAAAGGGAATTAAGGAAAAGCTATTTTTGATTAACAAAACTTATGAAAGAAGCAGGAAAAAATTTTAAAAAGTTTTCAAATTATAAACAAAATGAAAAGATTATTCGTATTCTCATGGTAATTTCAAAAAGTTGTGCTTAAGCCACAACATAATCTAGTTTGTCAGGTCATTTTGAACAGGTGTAGGGCTTCCCCAATAGTTTTGATGTAAAGTCGAGTTAAATTGAAGTCAAAAACAACTTTTCTTCCATTCAAGTCTTGTATCGAATCAATGAAAAATTACTTTGAGTTGTTTGCTTTATTGTATCTATAAATATTATCGGACAGGAATAAACTGACCCTTATTAACGTTTTCATTAATTTAATGATAGTGCACTTCTATGATGTTTGTATTCCAGAAACCGTCAATATCTGAATTTAAGTACTTACGTTATTTTTCAGTTAAATTGGACTGGATTTATAACCGACTCCGTGTGATGCCAACTGTTAGGTCAATTCAGCACTCGACGCATGCAGTTCTTAGGTCCAAACCCATTATCACTCTCATTCTCTCTTAAATATATTCTTTCTTATTAAATACCATTCACTCGTGGTGGAGTAGTCGATATTCCTCCATCCTAATTCCCTCCCCATTGAGGGTCGATGTGGCTAACTCAACATACTGCCATTATCAGCCACCTTTCACTACGCATTCACTCTAATAAATACATTCACACTCATCACACGTTAGACATATAACATTATCAGTACTATATGTAATAAAACAACCTTGCTTACTCCAAAAATCATAAATGGGAACTCAAAGATACGCTGCCGTGGTAGAGCACAATTTTTATATTGGTCGGTATTCGTACTCGCTCCCTATATAGAGCCAAGGAATGACTCCCACCAATTACTTGGGACACATTGAGCTACCTTTCTCTGTATTTTTCAGTTCAAAATGAATGATTGATTGTTTTTGCATGGGCATTTATAAAAACTATTCAATTACTTAAATCACGACATAACCGAATGATCAGATTAAACACCTAATTAATAATAATTTATTTATTTATTGAATACATTTTCAGCTACATAAGTAAGGCATTTTTTATCAAGTCGGGTTCAAAATCATACCAAATTTATATTTAAATTTTTTTTTTAAATATAAAATTGTATAAATTCGGACAAGAAATATGAACATTACCAACATAAATCCTTAGAATTCATGGACCGATTGACCGAATAACTTCTTATAGGTATTGGTTGAGATAAAAAAGTCAGTGCGGGATTCGAACCCAGGACATTCGGCTAAATTCGCCTCTGCTTTACCACGTTTCGATAAGGGCTCAATAAAGATCGATACGTTGGCACGATAAAGAAATTTTTTTTGTAAAACCTAAGTCATACCAGACCGCATCTCACAATGTCCAAATAATCATTGACTAACGGTCACTAAACACCACACATTAGCGGTACCAACATTTAAATTTTAAAAGATCTGTACAGGTAAAACATAAACTACTAAACAACATATTTAACTGTTTTGTTATGTTATCCTAGTTGGTATTGTTAAAAGGTAAAGCGGCATTGAACAGCGCAGATACTAGACGTCAGAGTTAGTTATTACCTAGACATTTACGTGCTGTTGTACTTAATTTAAGAGCTTCTGTACTTAAAGGTACACCGGAGCGCCTTCCGGCTCCAGTGATGTTATTTCTTCCAAGGACTTCCTATAAATTCCAGAACTCTTGGGCGAAGAGTTTGTTTTCGTTCGCGGGACTAAAATTCCAATGGCGTTACCTAATACAACTTCCAACATTACAAAACTTCTTGGAATTATTTTTATTTTAACTTAGATTGAAGATTTATTACATTTCGATTAAAGGCTAGTATTTTAATAACAATCGATTTGATTATATAATTGAACTTGTTGGTTTACTTTTGTTTTAATATTGTTTATCAAAATTTAATAATATAATTTACTTTTGTATAACATACTGCATGTCATTTGATATGGTTTATTGATATATGGTTTCATTCGTGGTTTTAAACAGTTCATAGTGTTTGAAAACCCTAAGTTTCGTATTGTGAATTATTCATAATTGTTTCAAGTCCTGACTGAGATATTTTCCTCGAAAGCTTGAAGCAAGAACTGGTTATTTTTATTTTCTTTCAAATTGGCCGTGTCCCTGATATTTAATATAAAATTATAATATTGAAGGCTGATATCATACATATCGAAAGGTAATTGTATGTTCAACTTAAAACACTTCAAAAATTAAGAAAAAATAAGAAAAACCGCTTTAATTGATAATTAGCCAATTGGTATATATTTTAAATTTTATGTTTACATACTAATTTTATGGAGTTTCAGTTGTTTTAAGAGTAATACTAATAGAGGCTTTATTTAACAAGGAATTTACTAGGGGTTTTCACGATCTTTGTGTTAACTCTGTTACGTCTTGTTAGATCGAGAAAAATGATAGCATAGACTTGTAAGAATCGGCTAATTAACATTGCTCGATCTAACAGGCCAGAGCCAATGTTAGACGTTAGGTCGAAAATGTAGTCACATTGCTATCCGTTAGGGCGTAGGCAACCAACATGGCAGCCAGGAATTTAACAGCTGTTTTTTGTTTGCACGTATTTTTATTGTTAAGTACGCATTAATTAAATCGGACCAATATATTTATTTTTTAATTTCTGACCTGTCCTTATACTCTCATTCATAGTAGATACATCCCCTATCCTATAAAGTTGTTGGCTGTTAGGCGTTAGGATACAAGTTAGGAATGTCGGCACGAATTGAAGCGTGTTATTTGTTAGTACTTTTCGAGTACAAAGATAGCATTTTGAATAAAAGAGATGATTAAATTTCCTTTTTTATTAACTTCTGTCGTCTTATAATTTAACACAAACCATACAACAAGCGGTAGCCGAGTGGCTAGCGTGAGAGACTCTCGGCTCGTATACCCCGCGGTCGTGGGTTCGATTCCCATCGTTGCCTCTGGCATTTTTTTCACGATACCCTTCCCCCCAAAACGAATACGCATAATAACATTGTCATTGGCTAATATGCAAAGAACATAAAGCAAAAAAAAGTTTAGGTATTTTTACAGATTACAGAAAGGTATTTTTCATTATTCATGATGAAATAATTAAATTTATTAAAACAGTGAGTCCTGAGAGCTCGTTGCAGTTCTCCTAATTAATTCAGTACAGACTATATATTGGTTCAAAAAATAATAAAAAAATATCAAAGGTCGAAATCAACTCCGTATACAGTTTTTGGTTATCTTCCAGCCCGCATATCGACTACTTTTGATATGAATCCAAAAAGTAGGTAAAATTTCGTTTCAAGGTACTAAAAGGCTGTGGGAGTCCAGGGAAGGAAGCTGGAGTTTTTTCCCTCATTTTACCGTAACATTACATATTCCAACTGCATCTATTGAGGATTAACCTGTTTAAAAAAAACTGCTTAACATGCTTTTTTGCGACAGGGATCATTAAAAATTATATAGAAAACAAAATTTGTGGAAACAAGAAATATAAAAGTAAATAGAATCTTAAGGAATATTTTTGTTTCGTTTTGTCTTTAATATCTTGAGACGGCGACTGTTTTTAACATGCGTTTTAATAAGTCATCAGCGTCTAACGTGGTGCATAAATAAACAAGGAGATCAGAATCAGAATTCCGGTTTTTTCATTATTCAATTTGTTTTTAGCCCGTTTAATGACTGGTCGGCCGGCAGGGCAAATTGCTCCTAATGAACCGGAACGCACACGATGAAATATAAATTCGTCTATTTACTTTTAATCGGTCCAGTCCGATCTTCCGTCCATGAGACGCCGATCTGTCGGTTTTAAAACGAAACCCGGCAGAATCAAACAGAGGTCCGTTTGACACCTGTTCACGACGGCTCACATCTGGACAGGATTAAGGAGCAGACAGCCTGGTGCCGACGATTTTAAAAACGGGGTTGGCTCAAAATCCCGTTCCACTCTCTTTCCCTAGTCTATCTTCCATAATTCTAGATGCGACAGGGTTCCAAAAACTAACTACAGTCAAATTAACAAAAAAAAGGTGCTTGGAGTACCTGACAATTCCTACTTTGAAGAAAAACACATGGAAGCAATTTACAACAATGTAGTTTCTCTTGAAAAACCATATAATTCAGAACTGGTATGTTGAAAAAACAGGATATCCTGCCAATTTTGCGGACCTACTCGCTACTCATCGACCCACGAACGTGAGTTCATTTCTCCAACAGGACAATGATCAGAGTAGTTCATTTATTAACAAAATTTGAGGGAAAAGCGTCTAAAAAATTCAAGCTAGACGGCTAGAAAAACAAACTTATCAATACGAATCAATATATTTACTGAAAAATGTATTTTGTTTATATCGGACATATAGTTATTTACAGATGAACTTACTGATCGTTATATTTTATATATCCTTTTTTTATATTTTATGTTTTAGGACTTAGTTACATTCTTGAGAATGTGGGGTTTTTATGTTCAAATAATTTTTCCCCACAATCTCTGTCATTTTTGGTTTTAAAAATCACGCGGTTCAAATCTACTACCCTGCTAAAAGATTTAATAGGGTCCCGGAGTTCTCCCCCCTGTTAAAATTATCCTGTTTTTCTCAATTATCAAATGGAAATTGTTTGGCAGAATAAATTTGTTTATTTATATCGCACTGTAACACTTGAAATTACTTTTTGTTTTTATAAGAATTTCCAAAAAAAAAAAAAAAAACACTACTAGCAAAATATTTACTGTGGGTAACACACACTTGCTAATTCTTTAAATAACGTTTATAGTTTATTAGTAGTGAATAAAATTTTAGTTTCAATTTAAACATGGGTTTTTTGAACCCGACATACTTACAAATGGGCTTTTTTTCAAATACACCGGCACCCCGAGGGTTGATATAACCTCTGCTGTTGCGAATCCTCGTTAAAAAAGAAAAAAGAAAAAAAACCATCCCTAAACATCCCTTTAAAAAAAAAAAAAAAAAAAAAAAAAAAACGGGTTTCGATGGCGTCGCTGGCCGCAACGGTCAAGGAACACGGAGACTCATCGCTAATGGTCCCGGGTTCGAATTCAAGGCCGCTTGGTTTTCAAAAACTCGGCAAACCCGATGGTTCATTATAACCTAGTAAAACGTCATGCCCAAGATGGTCGGAATGTGAAAATGGTTTATGGCGAAAGTAGTTCGAATGAAATAATGCTTCTTTGGAAGTTTTCTTCTGAAGATATCATTGTGAAAAGCATAGTGATCAAGACCAAGACGTTCAACGTCAATCGATTACGCATTTCTTATGGAAGCTGTGGAAGACAACTTGCAGGCACTTAAAAACGAAATAGTTAAAAATTAGCCAGCTATGCGTATAACAATGAATTGATCTGGTCAATGGTTGGATGCTGATTAGACGTCACATATGGAATCTGATAAAAATTCTTTAGCTTGACAAAGACCTCTAAATAACTATAGAGATTGCACAAAAGAACAATATCGAGCCAAGTACGTTAAGTGATAAAGAAGCACACTAAAATTACTTGTGATCTATAAAAACATAATTCATTTAGATAACTTTAAAAAATAGTCGAGACTATTGATAGTCGGTGGTTGAGGTCATCCATTCATCAGTGAACGTCACCCTTTCTACCAAGCGGATAAACAAACGAACCGAAACGTACTGCCAAGAAATTGACCAAATGGAATAGTTTGGAAGTAAAAGGAGCTTATCTACAAAATCCTAGCCTTTACAAATAGTTCACTAGTTTTCGTGGTCCGCTTGATCAATTAAAATCTTTCAATTAATTAAGGTTTTTAGTTGAGATAAAAAAGTCAGTGTCACGAGCTGGATTCGAACCCACGATCTTCGGTTAGATACACCGCTGCTCTACTACTTGAGCTATCGTGACTTCGATCCTCTCGGACAACAACTCTCCATCTCAACCTACAACCTCGAATTTTCTCTCCTTTTTGCCATTTTTCAAAGCAGCGGCGTGTTTAGACGAAGGTCGTGGGTTCGAATCCCGCTCGACTTTTTTCTCTCAACCAAGACCTTACATTAATTTACTAATAATGTTTCATCCAGTAACTAAAATTTTTATAATGTTTGGAATAGCAAATTTTGTGAAAAATGACGTGAAAAAGAAACTCCTTTCAAATTATATTTTCTTTTTTTTATGCACAGAGATTAATCATTATCAACCTGTCCTCAGTAGAACGAGTATGTACATATGTTAAAATAATGTTTAAAACAAGATATTCAATGAAGTTTTTGGTACAAGTTGCTCCATGTACAGAGTGTACATCCTACATCACCACGCAAGTATAAAAAGAGACGGGCAATTAATTTGTATTCCAGCGCTGGAGAATTTGCTCGTCGTCCGTCTTCCGGGAATAATTCGCCTTCGGGCTACGTTTGTTTCTTAGGCGAGAACAAGGAAGTGACAATAATCGTGGCGAGGAGGCCGCCTAAGTCGTGAGTACACCTGTTCGCTCCGTGATGTCACTTTGGCGAAAAATACCACGATCATTTTCCTCTCTGGGCACAAAACAGGCGGAATAAGAACAATTAACAGTGTTTTAAGTATGCTTTCACAAACGGAGGCCTTACCAAGTAGGATAACTAAGCAGTCGTTATGTAACGGCCACTCCCTGCGTAGGCATCCATTTACGCAATAATCTATGGCCAGAGCTTAACTATGGAACATCGCACTGATGGGATCGTAAAAGAACCGCACGTCTTCTTTTAAAAAATCCGGGTCAAACAAATAATTGCTAAGCTTGATTTTATTTTGTCCCACTTTGCTAAAAACTATTTCCAGCTCGAACCATATTTGGGGATCGACATCATTCTTAAAATAACTAGTAAATAAACGAAAAACGACCTACAATTAGAAACTTTATCCGTTATATTTGTATTAATATACAAAGCAACAATGAACAGATTATTATATTAGATGTCATAGTAATCGTGAAACTTTATTTGGGGAATTCAAAGGACTAGTAAGACACTGATTTTTAAAAATAATTTGCAAATTTGATTATTATAATTCAAAATTCTGATCGATGATTGTTTCTAGTCACTCCATTCAGTTAAGATTCCATATAAAAATTGACCTCTTTTCTTGAAGGTTCAGTTGGAAAAAATCAATAAAATTATTAAATCCATTATATTTAATGGTCTTACTTCTTTCAATTAATTAATCTTTATGTAAAGTGGTTGAGATGAAAAAGCTAGTGGCACGAGCGGGATTCGAACCCACGACCTTCGGCTAAATACGCCGCTGCTTTGAAAAATGGCAAAAAGGAGAGAAAATTCGAAAGGTTGTAGGTTGAGATGGAGAGTTGGTGTCCGAGCGGATAGAAGTCACGATAGCTCAAGAGGTAGAGCAGCGCCATATTGAGCCGAAGGTCGTGGGTTCGAATCCCGCTCGTGTCACTAACTTTTTCATTTCAACCAAAACCTTACATGAAAAGATTAATTAACTAAAATTATTGTTAATAATTAGCCCACAGCTTTTTGGATGCAACTGACCTGCAGCGATTAGGAAGAACAATTGTTGAGCTTACCTGTAACATAAAGGAAAGAAATTAAATAAGGTGATTAAGACGCGCAATTATCTTAAGCAAATTTAGCTTTGGTAGAGAAGCAAAAATTCATTTTCATTCGTAATTTTATTCATTTATGAAAAAAAAACACATAAAAAAATTTAGGATGTGGAAAAGTGAATTTATACAATGCAAAATATATTTTTTTATATTCAATCAATGTATTTCTACTCACTCAAAGTGTTCGTCTTCTGTGTTGTGCCATTCTTGCGTGTCGTGTTGAGAGTATATTTTGCATTGTATAAATTCACTTTTCTACATCCTAAATGTATTTGTTAAATATAAACAATGTTTGTAAATCCCAGGCCCTGAAGATGATCTCAATAAAGATCGAAACGTTGGCACGATAAAGAAAATGTTTTTCTGAAACCTACATCACACCAGACCGCATCTCACGATTTCTGAATAATTATCGATTAACGGTCACTAATCACCACACATAATGTACATTCTTAACAATTAACAACAACAAAGTTTTGAAAAATAGTTAAAGATTTAATAATTGTGTTGAATTTGGGCACTAGAACTACAAGAATTGAACCTTGTCGTTGAAAGTAATCATGGAGAATTATGATTTCATTAAAATTAAACTCTTCACTCTTTGAGTATTATCCAAGTTGAAGTATGCAAAAAATAATCATTTTGAATTTAGTTTACAATTAATATGTGTAAGAAAAATTCAGCAATACTTGTAATAAACTTATAATTTCGATAATATTTTTATTAATATAACATGGACAAACATTAGCTTATAATAGATGTTTTGTGTTTTCAATTTCCCAGTCATTTGCAGGGTAATTTTTTTAATTTTTTTTATTTTCCATCAGAATAATGTTGGGAATAACACGTCCTTGCCAATGTGACCGAATTTTCGCCGATTCACCAAGGAAATATAACGTCATCGTTGCACGTGGAAGCAATTCCAATTATTCCAAATAACTAAGCCAGGTTTTCCTCCATGTGTGCATGAACTTGATTAAATTGGAAACCGTATACGATGGAATTGGCCGCTTCGTTCCCAGGAAGCAGTCCGCCGTAATGCATATCATGATCTTTGGGTGAAGTCTGACCTTAGAAGTGGATAATAGAGGTTCATTTGCCTTTCCCAATGACCGTTGCCGGTCTGTATTGTTACACGGATGTTACACAAAATCGGCTTTCATTCTTTTAAGAAATGGGCCGTTATTAACAACGCAGCGAAAGGAAAAGTAGTCTCTTTAATTTTCGTCTTGTTAACACGGATAATTAAAGCGACTACTGATGACCTGGTACTGGACGAAATATGGAACCTCTGTTTCAATTAATGTTTATTAAATCAACTATTATGACAAAATATATTGTTATCATATAAAAATAAAAACACCAAACGAATATTATTAACCTGCTACTGTCATGCCCGAATTTCTGTACATGATAGGATAAGCTTGCCTGTGGGGTGCATACCGTGGATTTTTTTTTTGATAAAATTTCTATCTGCATCGACCTTAGCTTTTCAAAAAACAAAAATCTCTTTCTGAGCATAATTCTAGGAACAACTTCTGGTAGAACAACTCACGCTGATAGAATATCATTAATCAATTTTGATATTTGATTGAATTTGATATAATAGCAAGTATTTATTTTGGTTTTGTGTAAAAATTGAATTGGTATCTCACCACGATTGGGTTTAACAAAGTAGAAAATAAAATTTATGAGCATGGGAAGATTTATAATGACACTTAGGTGGATCTTCTTTTAGGAAATTAATCAATTTCAACCACGTGCAATATTAATAGCTGATTTGTAAGGTTCGTTTGCAGAAAATTCGGCCAGCTTGCAAGACAAGGAACTCTTATAATTTAGCATCACCAGCGTTTTGTAAATAGAAAAACATAAATAAATTATAGTTTTTGTTCGCGACTGGGCTCACGCGAGGTGTTCAGAAGGCTTGGTTCTGTTTCGCTTGTTATGCAAGGCGAGGCATCATGTATGGAACATCTCATGGCCACCTCTTGTGCCTCGGCGTATAATGGGCAAGCAAATTAATTTATTATCCCCCAATAAATAACGCGGGTTTTTTTTCCCCCATGCGTCCAGCCTACACAAAAGATAGTTTACGAATTGATTACGGCCGAAGGATAAAATTGAAAGTTGCTTCGCTTCATCAAGACTCAGTCCACTTTCCATTCCACTGTACAAACTTTTAAATTTGAAGTGTATTATATAATACATATGTTATTTTTTATAACTGTTCAAAAATTTTATAATTGAGAGTAAAGATGGTGAAATTACTTTCTGAGATAGTTTTGTTCTTTAGAAAGTTACTAGATGTCGCCAGGTTATATATCAACCAAGAGCATAGTTAAAAAATGTAATCAAATTAAATAATTAATACTGTTAATTTTGATTACTGAATACATATATGGTTTAAATCTAATGTTACACTATAATTTGTAAGGAAATAAATATTTTACACTGCGATATTTTATGATAATAAACGGGTAGCAAATTTCATTAAAAACTTTAGCATGAAATGGCATTTCTGGGAAGGTGCAATGCCCAATGGCTTCAGCGCTGCACTAAAAATGTAAAATATCTGTAATCCATATTCTTTCCGTCGTCTATGGTAATTATAAGGCGTTAAATTTAAATTATTATCCTACAACTTACTGTGAAATGCTTTGTAAGACGAAAGAACGGGTGGCACGTGACAATACTGGGCAAAGCTAACTACTATTTACATAAGAATAGGCAGAAAAAATTATGGACTGGTAAAATCTAGGATTGAGAACACTTGTATTCTTTATACGCGAAGATTGTATATTTATATTAATCCATATTTGCTTAGTGGTCATAATTGACCATATTAATCGTTGAAATTAATTATTCTTTTAATCTAAGGTTTTTCGATGGGATGAAAAGTTAGTGCCACGAGCGGGATTCGAACCCAAGACCTTTGGCTAAATACGCCGCTGGTCTAACTACTTGAGAACCACGTAAGACTTGAAGTCGCGATATGTCAAGTGGGTATAGCAGCGTCGTATTGAGCCGAAAGTCGTGGGTTCGTATCCAGCTCGTCGCACAAATTTTTCATTTCAACCAAAAACTTAGATAAAAAGAATAATTAATAGGATTTATGTTAACGATGAATATGCTGTTTGTTTCCGATGATTTTGGATTGCCTATTCCCCATGTTTCGGTCTGTCAGGCGCGGCTCGGCGGTTCAGAATAAATCAGACGGCTCATCAGTTGGTCTTTTGATCATTTTTGTGTGCTTCGTGGAAATCATTTTCTAGGTTAGGTTTTACCCCAACTACCATGCCAACATTGCATATTTATTTTACGTTATAATATCTGCTGAAATTTTTCAAATTCTTAAGATTATTTCTTCCCAGATACAGTTACTCGCATCGTTTTAGGTTTAGAAAGTTTACATAAGTTTAAACAATACGAGTTCATAGCCGTCAGTATATGCAAAATAGTTCCAAGGAAAACTCAAGTATATTTAGAATGGACAAGTCTGAATGAATAAAGTTGTAAATTACGCATAAATCCAACTGGTTTCTTGCTGGGTGGGGTATTTAAACGTGGTATGAGATCCCACTCCAAGGAGGTATTGCATAACATAAATATAATTAAGTCAGGTCAGGCTTCTTGAGGGGGTTCAGATGACACCTTGACGAAACTCTCGATCGGGTTGTTTCTCTCTACTCAGATGTCAGAGGGAATCTGCCGATGCCACTTCCCAGGGTGGAAGAGGGCGGCCGATACGAAGATCGACCCCAAGTCCGTTACGATAAACGGCCGATTTTCATCGGAATCGCTCCGCGTACGATTGGCGTGGGCCGAGTTCAGTGCACCGGTGGCAATTTGAGAATTCCCATGAACCTTCCCCCCGGTTGGACAAAGGGTGTGCGCGGGGGGCCGAGTTGCCATTAGGCCTGATGAAATTGTAAAACGGTAGAAGCAACGACTCGATCACGTTCCCGATAATGGTAAATGCGAGTGGCAAACGTCGGTGCCCGGGCCTGATTTCAATTCTTTTCCATTTCCGATCCACTCATGAATATTACACCAACTCCCGACGAGTCACGAAGACGCGCGATATTTTGTAACGTGCGAAAATAAAGAGGTTTATCTTTCAACCAAAGGAAAATCATTTTGAAAAATTAAAATTATTTAACAAATACGACAAATAAAGTGAAACGGGATGGAATGGCACCTAAATAAAATACTGGTGCGGTCGATCTGCCTTGAACCAGGTTTGTTGAAACATTCTCCCCAATTTTATCGTTCCTCAACAATCTGGTCCGCCTATTCTCGAGTTGACGTCACTAGGCTCATTAAGGGAAAAGATATCCGATCTGGACTTGGTCAAATGCCAAAATAGTCTCAATCAATCACACAGTGACAAATTTAATAAGGGGCGACCAAAAAGAGAAAAATAAGTAAATAAGTTAAAACAATTTCTTAAGAAATACTCATTGATATCATATGAAAATGCTATAC
This sequence comes from Cimex lectularius, assembly GCF_000648675.2. Lineage (NCBI taxonomy): Eukaryota > Metazoa > Arthropoda > Insecta > Hemiptera > Cimicidae > Cimex > Cimex lectularius. The sequence goes on from NW_019392666.1 coordinate 2,596,010, forward strand.
TTTGCTTCGTAATCGCAAAAAAAAAAAAAACAACAAAGATTTGCTACATACCTTAGATAGGTTAAGAGGTGATTCAGCTTGGATTAGATAAATGTAAATTAATTTGGAAGCGCATTTAATAACTTGATAATCCCGTAATTTGGTCGTCTCGGATCATCCTGGTCTGCAAAACCAACGAAGATCGATTCTATTCACAAGGATGATCGATTCTAATTAAAGTCATGATAAACATAAATTGATTTCTGTATCAAGTCCTTCTTTTAAAAAAAATTTACTAATCGATTTGGTTTCACACACATTTGGAATTTCGGAGTAAATCGATATTGTTGATGAGAAGAAATTAAAAAAAGCAATAAAATATATAAACTGGCCGTGTTCAAACAACAAATCATTTTAAATTGTATTCTATGAAACCTCATTAATATCTCATCACTATGAATCGTTTCTGTTGAAAAGATCTGTTGCCACTTTACAGGACGATGGTACCCACATAATGAAAACATTTCTCCATTAGAATTTGTTGTATGACCTCATCGTCTTGTAAGCTTTGGTAAGCTCCAGTAGCATTGAAGTGAGAGATTGATCATACTTCTTACTAAGATTATTTGGAGAATCATGAGACGCGGTCTGGTCGGAAGTAAGTTTAGAAAAACATTTTTCTACGTTTCGTTCTTTATTGAGATCATCTTCAGGGCCTGGGATTTATAAACATTGTACCTAGAAAACAAACACTTTGAGTGAGTACAAATACTTTGTTTGAGTCTAAAGTTTCTAGCATTGTATAAATTCATTGTTTCACATCCTACATGGATTTGTATAATTTAAACCAAGTTTATAAATCCCAGGCCCTGAAGATGTTGTCAATAAAGATCGAAACGTAGCACGATAAAGAAAATGTTTTTCAAAACCTACGTCACACCAGACCGCATCTCACGATCTCCTAATGATCATTAACTAACGGTCACTAAACCCCCCCCCCACACTTCTTACTAAGTAATATTAACATTTTTATTTTAGTCCGTTGCAGCAAGCTATCTTGTTAGTAGGTTGCTGGGTGTGAAAGTCTTTCCTCGATATGGAGGTGTATCACATGAAGTCTTAAAAAATAAGCATTCATTTTTGTGCGTAACTTTCTCCAGACTTCCTATAACTTTCGAGAAGTTTATTGGAGTTAATACCTTGCAGACCTGTATTAGACAGTACATATCTAAGCGCGAAATTACCTGACCCCTGGAAAACCTATATTTACAGAATGGTGGTTGTAATGTAACCGTACAATATTATTTTCTACGTGATGAGGAAAACAGACAAAGGAATTGTCGTTCACTATAATGGAACGTATGTCGTACCTTTTAAGGGGCAAACGAGGACGTATCGAAAAATCCACGAGAATGTCTATTGCCTCATAACTAGCCGTGACTGCGTTTGATATATCTCTGCCTGTAAGCCAACATAACTCCGATTACGTCTTATGAATGGAGCTGAACGAGGCGTTTCACGGTCCAGTGAACCCTTCGTTACCAGGCATTACAAGTGTAGCCGCGGTATTGTCGGCCTTTTCTCTTAAACATTCCGAAAGCGACGTGTTCCATGCGTGCGAGGCGATCAGTATGCCCGTCCTGGAATCGTCCAAATGAATTATTCAGCATCGACAGATAGAGATGTACCTCTTAAACACAATCCCTTAGGTCTTGTGTCGTCTTACGACCAAGTTCACGGGACTCCGAGGTTTATCCCTATTTTCCCGTCTTTATGTGACACCTCCTCGCCCAGGGCAGGGTGGAACCGGTCAGGCTAGAAAGCCGCTAATGGATTCAGCTGATGTAACGCGAGGGAAACAGGTGCTTGTGCAATTTCAAACTTTATGAATAGAATTTGGTACGCGATACGCTACACATGGGGGGGGGTCGGATATGTTTGTAACCGGCTTAAATATTCATGAAACAGGCCACTCGTTATTTGGTTCGGGGGCGATCACAATAAATTCTCGACCAAATCGGCTTAACTTCCATAAACATCAAGAGAAATTACAATTAATTAAGGTTTTTTAGTTGAGATAAAAAAGTCAATGGCACGAGCGGGATTCGAACCCACGATCTTCGGCTAGATACGCGGCTGCTCTAGCACTTGAGCCATCGGGACCTCGATGATTTCATTTGTCGTCGAGAATCCAATCCGATTACACGACATTTGAAAAATGGCAAAAAGGAGGGAAAATTCAAAAGGTGGGGTTGAGATGGGAAGTTAGCGTCCGAGTGGATCGAGGTCACGATGGCTCAAGTGGTAGAGCAGCGGCGTATCTAGCCGAAGATCGTGGGTTCGAATCCCGCTCGTGCCACTGAATTTTTTATCTCAACTAAGAAACTTACTTAATTGTAATGCATTAATTGGTCAAGCGGACCACGAAATTAGTGAAATCAAGAGAAATCTCGTTATATGAAAATCCAGTGCTTTGGATACTTCTCTATAAAACAGATGCCCTAAACAAATTTCAATGATCCAACTATAGCCAAAACAAATATTTTTTACTTAAAACTTTATAGAAACATATGAATATGATTAACCTGGCTCTGTACGGGGTTTGCCTTCGGAAGTAAATAATTCATTCATTCATACTTAACTATATAAAGACATCTGGGTGTATTTGATAAGGTCCCCTTGCCTTAGTGAATTTCAAACTTATTAGAAAAAAAAAAATAAATAAGTGGTAGGACTTTTAACAAATTTAGCAACCCTACCACACACTTAAACATTTCCAACACATTGAGTGAGAAGAAATACTTTGATTCAATATAAAAAATATTTTTTTCATTATATAAATTTACTTTTTCCACATCCTTCATGTATTTGTTAAATTTAGACAATGTTCGTAAATCCCAGGCCCTGAAGATGATCTCCATAACGAGCGAAACGTTGGCAGGATAAAGAAAATGTATTTCTGAAACTTACATCACACCAGACCGCATCTCACGATTTCCGAACAATCATTTCAAACACAATTAAAAAAATGTGTTAAAAAACATGAAAACACATTTCAAACTTATTAGAAAAAAAAAAAGAAAATAAGGATAAGCAAAATTAATATAAGTGGTAGGACTTTTAACAAATTTAGCAACCCTACCACACACTTAAACAATTTTAAAAAATGCATAGGTTTTTAAAAATGACAAAATCAAAGTCTTGTGGAAAGTTAGATTATTGGGAAAACATATTTCTCATATTTCAGTGGTTAAATCAATCGTCCTTTCGAAAAGTTTTTAATAAACCTAATTTTGGTTGAGAAAATAAACAAAATATTTTTTGTAAACTGTTTTTTTCTTCTTAATTTAACCATAACATCCATGAACACCTCAACAGATTGGTACAATCTAAAGAGAACATTCAACTGTACTTTTTTGGTGGTGGAGTAGCAGTGTGGGAAAAGATTTATTTGTGGTTTGTAAGTTGTATTTTTTTTCAGCCACACAAAATAAAAAATCAATAACTGTAACAATTAACGAAAGGCTGGGTCTAGAAGGTAAAGGTCGCCGTTTACCAAGCTGTGCATAGATCATACCAAGATCACACGGTCACCTACTTATGGTGGTGAGACCACGTAGATGTCCGTTGTGTGGAGAGCTGATCATCGAAGAGCAAGACATACGACATACCGAATGACATATACACGGCCTTGGGCCCGGTAGCAGGCACAGATCGCTTATCCAATATCCCAGAGTCATAAATATTTTAAATTGCATAATTTGTGATATATGTTATTTATTGGAACAAATGTGAATTGGCAGGATTTATCCCCAATTACCCTGAGGAATATCAGGTACTATGGAATAGTGACAATGAATGGGTGAAAGTAATTTATTAGTGTGAATGAAAGGGCATCCGCAATTACCCTGAGGAATATCTAGTACTAAGCTAAGTACGCCGGTATTCTACTACTTGAGCTATCGTGACTTCGATCCACTCGGACACCAACTTCCCCCACTTAAAAAATGGCAAAAAGGAGGGAAAATTCAAAAAGGTGGGGTTGACATGGGAAGTTGGTGTCCGAGCGGATCGAAGTCACGATAGCTCAAGTGGTAGAATACCGGCGTACTTAGCTGAAAGTCGTGGGTTCGAATCCCGCTCGTGACACTGACTTTTTATCTCAACCAATACCTTACTGAAAGATTAATTAATTGAAAAGTAATTCATTAGCGTGAATACCTGTGGACATCTCTCCAATTGCTCCGAGGACTAACTAGCACTCATGGGTTGAGTGAATGCTAACATTTCATGTTATATCTTGTTTATCTTTTATCTAGTTGAACTGACGAGGCCCTGAGGTACAGAGAGGAGAGCAATAGGACAAAGAAAAATATAGGACCAAAAAATAAAACATCATATTTATAATTGGCTGGAGAATTAATTATGGAGTAATTAAATAGTAAGTTTCAAAAGCGAGAAAGGAAAGACAAAAATGCAAGGCTAAGGATGATCAATATAGTTTGCTATACATAGAACTTAAAAAAAATAATAAAACAAACATTTACAATAAGAAACATGAAATAAGGATCAGATTACATTATGTGCATTTGTACAGTTAGCGATTTCTTGTTATATTTATAGCTTATTTATCTGTTCCAAAGTGTTAGAAATAATATTCGAAGCTAAGAGTGCTCGGGCTAACCTGAAACAGTTCTTTCTTAGTCTGAATTTATCTTTTCTTGTATACGATATAACAAATAATCAGCCTTAAATTATAATTATATATTCAAAGAACAATGAAGGATGAATATTGGGGCCAAATATTGAAATTTCGAAGTCCTGATGAAGGAGATATCGATTCATCCAAAGCTCGACGAAGGAAATGTTTGCTTCTTACTAACCAGCCTCATCCCCGATCTTTCTTTAATGTAAAAATATTAATTATATATTCTTCACAGAGAAAGAAGGCAATAAACAACTTAACATGTGGGCTGTTAGCTAGTCTTTTTTTAAACAAATATGCCATAAATTTCAAAACTACTCAGTTTTAAACTACTTAAAATTTTTTCCTTATGAGGATAAGGACGTCGGCAAACGGAAAAAATTAGGGAAGAACGATTAAAAGTTCAAGTAGAAATTCCTAGGCCTCAAAAGGCCAATAAACGTGGAAGTGGATGTCATTAATTCCCCTTAACTTTTAGCGCGTCTTCGGTCGCAAGGTCCTAAATATGGTAGTGTTATCTACAGCGGCCACGTGCTAAATGCGGTTTCGCTATTTATGCCGTTGGGAATTGCTGAAGCCGCTGGAATAGAGTTGGCTAACCGAACACCTGTTCTCTTTGTCCCAGAAGGAAATCGGTGAGAAAATCAAATTAAACATAAACTTTTTTCGTCCCATTTTGACTTCGACCTAGTCCAAAAATCTGATTCGACAAGTCTTACAAAATAAGCTAATAAAATTTTGAGTTCTATTAAGCATGAATAAAGATTAGGTTTTTGCCAAAACAATATAAAAACGGTTACTAACTTTTGCAATTTAGTTGGTATAAAACTAGTGCGACGGGTTCCACCCTCTTGGCTCCACCTCACAGGCTATTATCATACATATTATACCATCAAGTTTCACTAATACCTAGAAATTCACCTTTTTTTCCTAAAGATATTCTTACTTTCATCGGGTAATAAATAAAAAAATGATTTATTATAAATTACCAGGGAGTGGCTTGCTAACCTTTTGCGAGTAGGGCAGATCGAACTTTTGGGAGTATAAAGGAGATTTGAGTTAAAAGAGAAATCGAACTCGTTATACTACCGGATGGTATGCTTATGAAATACCGGCCGTAAATCATTCCATCTCGATATTAAAAGTCAATTTCATTTGCCCGTAAACGCCGAATAACTTTATTATTATTGAGCTAGTTCAAATCAAACCAATCCAACGGGATTCAATAATTATTATTAGTGTTTCAAATATAAGATTTCAATTAAAATTTTTTAGAAGATAACGCGATTTTTCCAATTCAATTAGTTACTAATAAGCTAAATATTAGTTTATTTATAAAAAATTTATGAACTATATTTTTTTAAAATTTATTTGTGACCTACACATGATAGCATACTATACAAATATGTACACATGATTAATATATCACACAGAAAAAACACCAGCACTGCACCGGTAGAACACATGCTTTGAGGAGCCAGCCATTGCTGGCACTCAGTGTGTATGATTAGGGGTCAAAGAGGTCCCGAGGCCATCGTTGGTTGAGGCGGGGTGGTGTGTTGTCAGGGGGAATGAGTGGAGAGGGCTCGAGCAGTATGGTCAGGATGGTTCGAAAGGTTGGTGTGGAAGGTTTGGAATCTGGACCGGATTAGTTCGTCGACAAAAGGAATGTTGAAGTCTTTGTCGATAGTGAGGTTAGTGACATAATAAGGTGCTTTGACAATTTGTCTAAGGACTTTCGATTGGAAGCTTTGGGTGCGCTGGATATTGGAAGGCTTGGCAATACCCCATAGTTCCACTGCGAATGTCCATATTGGCCTTAGTAAAGTCTTGTACAGCTATAGCTTTGTCTTAATTTTCGAAGTCGATTTCAGTCTTAGAAGCTTAGAAGTCTTCGTAGCAGTCCAAGTCTTGTATTAAGTTGCTGTTTTTTAAGTCTTGTGTGGGGATTCCACGTGTTGTCGAGATATAATCCCAGGTATTTGACTTGAGTGGAAACTGTTATCTCTTTGTTGTTGATGTACAATGGAGAGCAAGACTGCATAAAAGTACACTGAGTACATTTTTCTTCGTTCTGTATTGTCCTCCAGTTTTTACACCAGTCTTCGATAAGATCAAGGTGTTCCTGGATGTTGAAGGTAGCTTGGACGGGATTCGAGTTAGAGGATAAGATTGCGGTGTCGTCCTCGTAGATGGTGATAATAGTGTCAGGATGTATTGGTAGTTATTCAGATATCGTGAGATGCGGTCTGGTGTGATGTAGGTTTCAGAAAAACATTTTCTTTATCGTGCCAACGTTTCGATCTTTATTGAGATCATCTTCAGGGCTCAAAGTGTCTTCTTCTGTGTAATTGTGCCATTGTTGCGTGTCGTGTTGAGAGTGCCCTCCCTTAAAGAAAATGTTTTTCTGAAACCTATTGTACATCACACCAGACCGCATCTCACGATATCTGAATAATTATCGATTAACGGTCACTAATCTCTACACATGTATTGGTAGGTTAGCAGTATAAATGATAAATAGGATAAGACCAAGGATACTACCTTGCGGTACATCGGCCTGTATCAGTTTGACTTCCGAGAATTATGAACTAATTATATGTACGTGGATTATTACAATATTTGTACGCTCAAGTCAATGAATCGACGGTTTTGAATGAAAATTATCATCCTATTCTCATAAGAGATTTGTTTAATTTTTAACGTCACATAGAACCAATGAATTGCAGCTTTAGTCTAAAATCTGCAACATTAGGCGACGAATGACTGACGATCAACCTAAACGACCACCGCCTTTAAGAACAAATCACAATATTTTACAAGCATAATTAATTAAATTAATTAATTAATAAACCTTAACGTGGTCGTATAAAGTATAACATCTATTCTGGACAACATATTTCCTGTTTTTCCAGGCGATGTGAAAGATACTAAGCGGGTTTGGTATTCCCAAGTACCGCAGCAATTTGGGCTTATTGTACTTTCCTAATTCCTTAATTTAGTTCAATTGACTCAATCGTTCTTTTAAATAGGTCATTGCTGCAGCCTGCTGAAAGATAATTTCGCTGGTTGACTTCCTCTCCATCGCATTACCTACTAATATGTGTGCAAGTTTCCTCAATGACCCTATCGCTCTTTCAACATGTACCCTAACATGCAATATGCCAGTTTTGATGAGGGTTTAAAACCTTGAGTTTACCATACTTGGCACCTATAGAATTCATCCATTTCTCATTTAGTTTTTTGTGGACCCATTCTGAGATGAAGGAGTCTAGGTTTGATCTTGTTATCTCAATGAAAGGTTCTCGGCCTGTAGGTGGTCCTGCTGAACCTCTCTTGGCCAATTTGGCTGCTTGTTCGTTAACGAAAAACTCCCTGACAGCCAAGATATTGTCAGCTTGTGCTTGCAGGTTTTGAAGATTTCGTATTCTTTCATTTTTAATATGGTGCTAATGATATTAGGACCTCTTGGTTGCCAGATCTTGCACTTTTTTAAGTATACTTCACTAATCAGTTTGAGTGTTCATATTTCAGGGTTCATGTTTATGGTATAATTAAAATGTTTATATTTTAAAGTGAGCTCATAATTTATAAATGGGAAAATGTTCACATAAGTGAAAATTCCATGGAACGAATTTAAAACCAAATTTTCTTTAATTCAGTGCATTAAATTTCATTTACTTTTCTAATATTATTTTATGATATATACCAATAGTAAATAGAATGGCTTAGTTCGTAGGTGATTGTATTTAACAACGTGTGTGGGGTCTGATGCGGAATATCGCGTAGTCTATCGAACTTGCCTTAATATAATAAAATGATGATATAATATTTAATAGAATTTTGTTAAAATGAAATGTTGGTGGGTCAAAGTACTTGCTTGTATGTAAAAAAACCGTTTTATTGGATGAAGTATGGATAAGAAAATACTGGTCACGCTTCAGTCAAAAACTGAAAGTCATCGACCAAAGTTGAAATGATAGATAAGGGAACTTATTTATTTTTGTAACCATGATATGAAGGTAGATAAAGAAAAAAATAGTTACAAGTTTCTAAAAAAAGTTTACAAATTTCTAATTTAGTTAATTATTTTGTAAATTATGTTTTGAGAAAAATAAGGTACTAAAATAATTCTTATTTTTCTTTCTTCATTAGTTTAATGAATTTATATACTATGGTTTTGTATAAATTATGGTTATTATTTGAACAAATTGAATTTTGATTTCAATTTCATAGTAATAAAAAAATGTTGACCTTATATTAAAAGAATGAAAATCGTACGTTTCTAAATAAAACACACATAATTATGTATATATTTTGTATAATATTAATAATAATAATACTTATTAGTGTTACTAAATCATAATTTGTGAAGAAATGCCTTTTTCTTGTATCTTTATTTTTAAAATCTGATCCTGAGATAGTATCACGTTGATATCAATTTTTTCCATGACAAGGAGCACCTTTTATGTATTATAAAAACCCTAATCTCTAATTCCTTTATGGATGTGCTAAGCGATCGTTATTAATTCGATACCGATCTGATCTTCTGAAATCGAAACCGACGAATAAGCCAGGGATATGCCGTCGGCCTTGGACGTGGATGAACAAAGTCGAAGATAATCTCTTAGGAATTCAATTTTTATACACACGAATTCTTTCTTTATCACCCGTTTAAAAAGCGCTCAGGGTTTTTTTTCGCTTAAGACTTTTTCTTTATCTACCTTCATATCATGGTTTACAAAAAAAAAAGTTCCCTTGTCTATCATTTCAACTTTGGTCGATGACTTTCAATTTTTGACTGTAGCGTGACCAGTATTTTCTTATCCATACTTCGTCCAATAAAACGGTTTTTTCACATATAGACATAAATATTTATGCATATGTACTAGCATATTTTAGAAGGTTGATCTAGAATGCTAAATACAATGATTATTTGAAGTCATATTCCACTTCTTTTTAACTCACCACCGGATGTTTACATCCATATCTTCATTTTCAATACACTTTACCTTTAATATTTCACTACTTTTAACCTAGTTCTATCTGAAGAGTCGGCATACTTGCTCGACCGAGTTTCACTTAAAAATATTTGCTGAGCATCGTGAGTTTCTTATTTTGTATTGGACTTTTTTTTATGATGTGTGTTGTTTATGTTAGCAAATTGAAGTTCTGCGCTATCATATCAGGCATAGAAATCAGATGATTGACTCTTATTTTCACTAGATTTTAATTTAAGCATTTTATAAAATTTCAACAATTTATCGTTTATAGAATTTCCTGGGGAAAATATGAAATACCGCGATGAATAAAGTATCACTGCATTTAGTTAGCTTCACCCAAGAATAGTGCCCATCTGTACGCAACAATAAAAACAAAAAAATCGACGGATTTCATTATGTTAATAATCCTATTTGAGCTATCTCACAGATTATCCCTCATGTTAAATCGATACTTTAAATCCATCGTACTTTGTGTCCGTCGAGGTCGTCGGCCTCCGAAAAATAAAATGGGATCTATCTTTACAGCCTCTGTGCGCCCTTTAAGGAGAGCCCTAGGGCAACGCACCCTAATTAGGCTTTTATAACTCCGAAAAGCTGTTTCAATCCTTCGATGGATAAGCGGGCACTTAGCCCCTAAATCCTCTTCAGTGGAGCGATGCACCATGTAAAGAGAGGGAGAGAGAGAGAGAGAACATTTGTAATGAAAAAGGGATTAAATTAACCCCTTCGAATCGACTCTTTTTCATTGGATTATGTCATAAATTATTAAAATATGATAACGTTCTCTTTTTTGAGTTGGTAAAAAGGAAACTGGCTAAGACACAAGAAAGATAAGTCAAGCCTTAGCAGGTTTTTAATTCGTTTGAAATTGACGGACCAAATAGAATGCTCATCTCCCAAGATTCTGACCCCCCCCCCCCAAAAGGTCAAATTTTTCAAACTCAAAAAACGAAACAAAAAAGCAATGATAAAAAGAGAGGTATAAATATTTTAAAAACCTCCTCGTAGAAATATGAAACTAACGGGTTGGGGCGAAACCGCAGGGTGGTAATTTTGAAATTCCATCTGTGTAAGGGGGAGCGACGGATACAGGTACGGCGGCTTGAGAATCCTTAAGAGGAAAGAAGAGATGTTGAAGGAAAGGTGATAAATAAGTTAATAGATAAAGTGAAAAATTGACAAATGACGGATTAGGTAGGATGTGATAATGAAAACAAGACAAGTGAAAAAAAAGTGAGAGATGTACTGAAGAGAGAGTGTGTGAGAGAGAGGGGGGAGAAAGAGAGTTACATAGAGTAAGAAAATATGAAAAAGAAAAGGACAGACAACAACGTCTGAATAAGAAAGAAGAAAGAAAAAATGGAAGCTAATAATACATAGAGTGAGATATATATCGTTGGCTAAATAGATTAAGAGAAACTGAGAAAGTAGAGAAAAAGAATAAGTCAGAGTGACTGAAGGAGAGAGAAGAAAGAAGAAAAATGGAAGCTAATAATAGATAGAGTGAGATATATATCGTTGGCTAAATAGATTAAGAGAAATTGAGAAAGTAGAGAAAAATAATAAGTCAGAGTGACTGAAGGAGAGAGAAGAAAGAAGATTATGATATAATGAGCTAAAAATGGGACCGAAAGTGAAATAATGTTAGACAATTACATATGTAGATAGTAAAGGTGAGTGGATTATTCAAAAGAAAGAAACAGTTGTAGAAGGTGGATAGATAGATAGATAGATAGGTAGGCAGATAGATAGATAGAGATAGATAGATAGAGATAGATAGATAGAGAGAGAGAGAGGGGAGGGAGAGAGAGGGGAGAGAGAGAGAGAGAGAGAGAGAGAGAGAGAGAGAGAGAGAGGGATAGAGAAGTGGTGAGAAAGAGAGAGAGCGAGGGGGAAGAGAAGGAGTGAGAGAGAGATGGAGAGAGAGAGAGAGCGAGGGGGAAGAGAAGGAGTGAGAGAGAGATGGAGAGATAATATAATTCTTTTTAGAAGCTGTTCAGTACAGGTTTACACTTGTGTTACGCTTCGATAACGGCTCATTTGCAGCAGGGCGAGGCTCCGCATTAAGGATTCCAGTCCTGCAACGATTTGTTATTCGGCCGATGGTAAAACACGGCACTGCGGAGACACCTGTCCTCCCAGGCGTGACGTTTACACATTTCCAGCTTATGCACGTGCAACGAGTACGGAATAACCAACCCCCTTTATTGAAATATTGCTAGGCAAGAAGTCCTTGCACTGCGACCAGGTCCCCACAATAGAGACGGCAGAGGCATCTCTAGTGACTCGGCTCAAACGGAGTTTCCCTACACCGCCTAGAGAGAGCGCTTTCTGTCATTCATTAGTTTGCCTTTGAGGCAAAACTGCATAAGTTGAATTTTGGGTTAATGAAATACGTAATGTGTGTACAAATGGTTAAGACGAAAGGAAAACCTCTCCTTTTAAACAAAATGTGCCTTTTTAGATAGCTCGAGATGTTCCGTCAACATGCCGATAATTGTGGGTACTTGCCCATTTCTAAACTCAAAAATTCGTAAATAATTAATAATTATTACCATAACATGGCAAGTCCACTTTTGCTGTAAGCATTTGTTGGCCATAGTAAGGTTCACTGTTGTTCCACTTTTTTTCTTTAAAAAAATCTTTCCAAGCTTCTACATGTCCTTTGTTTTGCTTGTTTAGGAAATCGACCATCTTTTCATTTGTGTCCTTTTTTTATGCCACGATAAGTAAACCATCCCCCAACTATTTTCTCAAGTCTTTTTCCTTCATCACCAGGAACTTGGCAGCTTCGCAGCGCGTTAATTTCTTCTTACAATGAAATATAGAATAAGTGTATTTGCCTATATTCTAAAGAATGTATGTGATAGGTTTAGGTGTGGTAAAGAGATTATGTAGCATTTTTTCATCTTACTGGCAAAACTTAGTGCTTTTTATTATTTTATTTTTTTAATTTTTTTTTGTTTTAATAATTTTTAATATAGATTTAATACTAACTTGAATTTTTACCCTTCCAGAAAATCGAAGGTATACGTGAATAAATGCATAATTGGTAGGACCATAATCGAGAATTGGCCAAATTTTTGATTAAAAACTAGAAAGTGTAGGTGCATAACGTGATCAGTACCAAAAAGTCAAGATATAAATAAATTGAAAAACCACTTTACTAGGTCAACTACTTGAATTTGTTCAAATCTGAAGAAAATAAAAGAACAGTTAATACAAAAACTGAGTTTGCAAATTTTTTTGTAAAGTTCTAAACTTTTTTCGAGGGTATTTTAACTACGAGGTTATAGAACCATTGTGGTGTCGGTGTTTTTCATAAAAAGCCCATTTGAACCATGTCGGGTTCGCAATGTAACAAAAATGTAATAACATGTACACTTCGTTATAAAAAGTTTACCTCTTCGAAAATTACTATTAATCATAGAGCCACTACCTGTTTGTGCCACATTGTATGACTTGATTTTTTAAATACATCGAAACAATTTTAGCTTTTGATATGATTTTGATTATTGATCCAATTGCTTTTATTGGATCACTTCAATGTAGTTTTTCTTCAAAACTTACAACCAATTATATATCAAAAACTTAACCAATTGCAAAATCAAACTGTTACCGGGTTTGGTCACGTTGACCTCGAAAAAAAATATAAATTTGATTAAAAATATATACATTTCATCCAACTGCTCATAATAATTCATTAAAAATTGTAACTATATAGTTAGCCAACAAACAAAGAAAAATAGCACATGAAAGTTTTTGAAAATTTATTTGAAAAGTTTTGTCCAAAACAAAAGTAATTTAGTTTTATTAATGTAAAATAAAATACAATGAAAATATTACTTTTTATCATTCGATATTGTAAGTATAGATGCTTTAATATTTATATATATTCGCTGTACTGTTAACTATAAATTGTAAAAGTAGTAAATATGACCTGGAGGCTGATGTTCTTGAAAGCCATTTGATTTATATCATTTGAGTAGTTTTTTAGTGCACGAGATGACCTGGACATCAAGAAACTATATACATTGTTAGACGCTAATGTTTTTATAAAAGGTAGATTATGAGAACTTGATAGCTCATGAATGCATTCGGGTAAGCTTATCTTTCTTGCAGATGTTCTTGGTATAGTTTAGCGACTCAAGATTCCATGTTCGATGCCATTTCTTTGGAAAGCCTGATTTATCTTGATCTCGAGTTGTGTTCAGGTGTTAATGTCAGCAACAGCACCTGATGTAAGCCTGAAATTAGTGACCTCGAAGTGTTTCCGCCTGGTTTGATGAAAGCCGTTTCATCATCTTCTTAATGTGACGGACGCCCTTTGTGTCTATACGATGATTTGCTTTTGATTAATTATTAATTTTATTACAACCGATTGTTCGCAATGGTCACATTCTAATACAAAAATAATTTCTTAAAGTAAGTTGTGCAAATTTTGCCTGCCGAAACTTAAGCGTTATGTTACACGACCGTAGGTAATTTTTTTGAACAAAAATGCATTATTTCTCTCTGATTTTGACTCTTTTGACTTGGGATAATCTGCTGAGCGCATCAGGTAATAACGAAGTTGGGAGGAATGAAACTGCCCGCCTCATATCTTTACGGTTATGATTTCTGTAAAGCGAGATAGTCACGTACTCCCTCCTTCGGAAGAATGTTACCAGCCCGTTGCGCAAATCTTGACGAAAATGTTTCATCCATAAGCATTCCTTCCCATAAAAATTCCAGACCGGTTGAACAACCGATATCCAACAAAAGCCTTCTAACAATACAAACATGAAGTCAAGAAATGGATACAACATTACGTTTTGATTACTTATTACGTTTTCATAATGAAAATTGTACATTTTTTAAAATTTACCGTTTGTTTTAGGCTCTGTTGAGCATGCTAATGAATAAAGTCGTATCAAAAATTATACTAATAAATGGCATTTTTTTGAAAACCTATAATTTATTACTTTTACTGGATGAGTGAGTACAAGAAAGGAAGATATCTTATATTTTGAACATCGTCCAGATACTAGGGGATTCACGATGTTTGTAAGATTTTAACTCGTGTTAATTCGAATAGAGAAATGTCCAGAAAGATCGTGAACGCTCCCATCTTTCCTTAACATGTTAAAGGTTAATTTTCCGCAATGCTGCGCATGGCGATGGGTAGAACCAAAATAAAGTTATAACAGTCCTTGTTGTTGTTTGTTTAGGTTTTCTTTTGTGTTATTTTATGCCAGAAGTTCATAAAAAAGGAAACTTAATCATCTCTTTCATTCAAAATGCATCTATGCACTCGAAAAGTACTAACAAATGATGCGTTTCAATTCGTGCCGACCCACCTAACCTGTATATTAACGTCTAACAGCCTACAACTTTATAGGATAGGGGATGTGCCTACTATGAATGAGAGTATAAGGACAGGTCAGAAATTAACAAAAGAAATGTATTGGTCTGGTTTAATTAATGCGTATTTGAGAATAAAAATAGTGTAAACAAAAAACAGCTGTTAAATTCATGGCTGCCATGTTGGTTACCTACGCCCTAACGGATAGCAATGTGACTACATTTTCGACATAACGTCTAACATTGGCCCTGGCCTGTTAGATTGAGCAATGTTAATTAGCCGATTCTTACGTCATCATTTTTCTCGATCTGACAGGACTTAACAGAGTTACAGGGTTAACACAAAGATTGTGAATACCCCTTATATCTAGAGGTAGTATTTTTAAAAATTTCAACAATTCCATCAGCAAAAATATATTGTATTATAAAATGTAATATATTTTATCTGTAAGTTAATTGTATTTATTGCAGTAATTATTTGCACCGATTTATTTTGCTATTGTGTAATTTGATGTTGATATACGGCAATTTTTTTTTTTGGAATGTGTTATGCATACTGCGTTAAACCGCAAGTTTCCCAACAATTTTTGACTTTTCACAGACCAACAGTTTCGATAATAAAAAGGTTGACCGCAATGAGTAAATCGTCGATTGTGCAAAAAAATACTTGCTTGTGCCTGTTTCAAAAAATGAACGATGAGGCAAACATGGATAATGGTTGACCAGAAGAAAATTCGTCAGGTACGAGCTTCATTTTCAAAAGTTCAACGAAAAGGCGAAAACAATGCAAAATGAAATACAAGAGAATCGCACGTTATTGATGAAAAAAAACAACATACCGAACAAAATCTAGGATGAAACAGGGTCAGGAATAGGGTAGGAGATATTTAGTTTAGTCCACTTTCGATGCATCCAACAAGTTTCGGAAGCCAAAGTGAAAACTCATCAATTCGGCAGTCTCGCCGAAGACAGCCGGAGGCGCAATCGAACGTGTTCCCATTGGATCCAGGGGAGGATAATGGACCTGTTTTCAGACTTTCTACACTTAACGGTGCCAGTTGCACCTGTTTGTATTTAACTGAGAAGGAAAGTCAATTTCAAAATTTCTTTGACATCGATATGATCGTCATTTTACATAATAATCGGTGACTTTTGATATTTAGAAAACGAAATACAGCTAGAAGACGATTTGCTTGTTGATGCTGATGGTCAGTGCTGAGTTTCAGTTGATACCCTTAATCAAAATTCTATCTGAAAGGTGCAATAGCAACAGTATGTCCCATGACAAAAATAATTGTTATATGATGAGCTTCTATAAGGCAAAACTTTTCTCGATCGTCCTTATTTAAGGAATGGACTTCTCTTGGTTAGAAGAACCATGGTCAATCTCCCACTGTGATTCGGAATTATCTTTGGTTACTATATCTTTTCAGTTACATATCGATCACACTTTCAATAAGGGTAATCAATTGCTTGGATTTATAATTGCATAATGAAACTAATTTTCTATTCAATGGCCACGTACTTTATTTTGGTCACAATATTACAATTCTCATTGGTGCCAAAAAGCACAAAGTAAAATCATAAATATTGAAGGCCTTATTGGCGACCTTATAATCTCGGCGTTTTATGCTGTCTTATTTTCTTTTTCCAATTCCTAAATAATGTGCATATTAACTCGCAGTCTCTCTCTTAAAAATGAACGCATATTTTCCTTCACTAAAATATAAAAATTCTTTGATAAGCTTTAGACGAACCTATTCAAAACTGCATCTCCTACGTCTTATGAGGACAGCAAACCATCTATTTTACATGATTTACATAACTGCACCTTACTGACCTATAAACCTCACAACTCATACTAACCATGGTGAATATGATTTTTCGTTATCCATGATTCTTGTTTCATCTATTCATATTTCCCAATAATTGTACACTATGTTATAGTTTTTTGTTGTCTATTTTTATTAATGTATGTAAAAATGTATTTTCTACGATAGGAAAATAAACGGATACCGGCCATTGAAGTCAAATACTTAAACCTATACTTAGACAGCAGACTGACGTGGAAACTCCTCACAAGACAAAATCCACGTTGACCGTCAACACTAAACTTACCTCATACAAGACTTTACTGCGACCACTTTGGATCAAAAGATACTATGGCGTTTTGCCGAGCCATCCAACATCCAGGGCATCTCGTCCTTCCAATCAAAAGTCCTCAGGTAAATTGTCAAAGCTTGCTAAGTTACTAACCTCAGTATCCACAAAGATCCACAGGCGATAATAGGCGTACCCAAGAAGACAAGTTAATAATTATTAATTCATTTACGTTTTAGTGGTCTATTGACCAAGTTACATCTATCAATGAATTATTCTTTCCGTGTAAGGTCTTGGTTGAGTTAAAAAAGTCAGTGTCACGAGCGGGATTCGAACCCACGTCCTACTCTACCGCTTGAGCTATCGTGACTTCGATCCTCTCAGACACCAACTCTCCATCTCAACCAACAGCCGTTCGAACCTTCCCTCTTTTTTCCATTTTCAAATGTCGTGTAATCGGGTTGGATTCTCAGCGACCTTTTAAGTGGCCACGGGGAGCTGTTTAGTGACGTGATACTCCTTTTTATTCATTAAATATTAATTCATTTACGTTTTAGTAGTCAGTTGACCAAGTTGCATCTCTCAATTAATTATTCTTTCCATGTAAGGTCTTGGTTGAGATAAAAAAGTCAGTGTCACGAGCGGGATTCGAACCCCGACCTTCGGCTAAATACCGCTTGAGCTATCGTGACTTCGATCCTTCATAATTATTATCGTTTATTAAAGCAGTAAATTAATAAATACTTATTCATAAAACACCCAACAAAATTTCCATCGCATAAAATACTCTCAATAATTTGACTGAAGTAATAAAATGAAATAAAATTCTATCAGATACACTCAATAAACTCAATAAATCTGTGATATGGTTCAGATTTTCACTGTCTTGTGCATTTTTAATATTGTTATAAAGGGGAAAATTACCTAAAAAAGACGTAATTTAGGGCTACTATAAAACACTAAAGAACGATCAGTTGATATCATCGAGGTTTTTTTTTCTAAATGCATACTTTAATTTAAACCATTTCTAAACGTTTCTTCAGTATTTATTTCTTTTGACAAAATTCATCAAAGGATGTACTCTTTATTTTATCTTCATCGCAGTCTATTGAAGGACGAGTATCTCATTCAATAGTAACCCGTCAAGGAAGTCAATAATTAATTTTAACTGCAATTATATTGTCACAGTTAGACGCATTGATTATCATTTCATCATTACTGATTAACACCGTGTTATAGTATTCCGCTCATTTCTCTAAGCCATTGGGAGGACTTAAATGTGGGCGAAATGCTGTTTTTACTAAAATAATATCAGCAATCGTGTTCTCTTTAGCCATTAATAGAAACCTTATCGTCTGTTATCGTTTGACTCTTATGAGTCAGTTTTATCGTTTTGGAAGGTTTCTCCTAAAAAATATATGGCGGATTGATGAAAACCCTGTCTGAATAAAATCAAATATTGTAAAATATGTAAATATGTTATAATTTTGTTTATAATTAATTGTCTATATAGTATTGAAGTCGTGGTGTATCAAGCGTGATGTTTCATGCTTTAGCGAGACAGGAAGAACAGGTATTTTAATAGATGGAAAATCGAAATGCGTATTGTTGTCCAACCGAGACGCAATGTATTGTTATGTGGTCAAACCATCTATTATGACATATTCAACACAACATGCAATATAAAAAAAAAGTTGGATTTCAACTTTGTACATGAGTCAACTCGATGGTCAACAGACGCCGTTCGCCGAGTACGTTTTTAATGGTTTTACAACAAGGGATGAACACCTCTCCGCAGTTTATCTTCCCTAACATTTCAGAAGAGGCGGGTATTATGGTCTGGATATATTTTACTCCGGGATCTTAGAATATTATTAATAATGGAAACTTCACACCTCGGCGTAACATGGGGAAATAATTGAGCAATATTTCTCACCGGCATTTCATAGGACCATAATTCCGGTTCTTAGGCGACAACGCCGACCTCGCAGGGCGAGAATTGTTCAACACACTTACACCACCCTTTCCATTTATTACAGACTTCAGCCCTTTTGAGTAAGTGTTTTATTGTAAGACACAAACGGATTTTAGGGTAAAAAGTACCCAGATCACCTTCAGCCTTCAGGAAACAATGCCACTGGATAGCAGCGATAGCATCATTAACATCTTGGCCCAGATGTGTAGGCAATTAAAACATGCATGAGCATATCTGTCAATTAAGACTGTTGATACTAAAATAATTGAAAAATAAAATAACCACTTTACCTACATTACATCATTCAAATACTATTTAGATTATTCAAATTCTCTGAATATATTACAGAAACTGTTTTCACATCTCGATCGTATTTTAACGAGGCAATTAAAATGCTTGATGTAAATAGCTAAAATATCGGAATAAATATAGAAACATCTTCTTAAAACGAAAATATTTGTCGATCAAACAAATATTCTTAACATCCGCGCGGTTGGTATATGCTGGTCTGCTTATTCTCGCTCTTTTGATGTTGTTAGACGCGCTTAGTGCTTATTTTATTTTATTATTATTACATTTAGGCAGTTGGAAGAAAAATTATAACATTATGACAGACGACTAACATTTTATAGGTTTCTGCTATAAAATTATCCACAGCCGTTCTACAAGATTAAGACAACTCTTTAAAGTTGGGTTCCACTTTTTATTTAACCATACAGAAAAGAAGGAAAATCGTTGAACTACTGCTACGTCCAAATGATATTTTTGGATATTATTTTCCCCAAATTTCAGAGAGACTATGTTTTATTCAAAAATTAAATCAAGAAATTTTTCATTGAGAACTGCGTTGTTTTCAACCTGCGCGTTGTTTTTCCAAACGAGCCTCTTAAATATTTGTACCTAAGGAGATGGCGAAAACCCGAACCAGCAAATAGTCTGAAAAACCTAACTAAAAAATAAATATTAGTTACACAATTAGTTAATCTTTAATTAAGGTTTTGGGTGAGATAAAAAAGTCAGCGTCACGAGCGGGATTCGAACACACGACCTCCGGCTAAACACGCCGCTGCTCTCCCACTTGAGCTATCGTGACCTCGATCCACTCGGATACCAATTTTCCATCTCAACCCCCACCTTCTAAATTTTTCCTCCCTTTTTTTGCCATTTTTCAAAATGGAAAATTCCTGACTGAGAACCAATCCGATTACACATTTGAAAATGGCAAAATGAGTGAAGGTTCGAACGGTTGTAGGTTGAGGTGGGAAGTTAGTGTTTGAATAGATCGAAGTCCCGATAGCTCAAGTGGTCGCGGCGTGTTTAGCCGAAGGTCGTGTGTTCGAATCCCGCTCGTGACGCTGACTTTTTTTATCTCACCCAAAACTTAATTAAAGATTAATTAATCGATATGAATTTATTTAGTCAATCGTACCACGAAATTTAATTGATGTAATTAGTTACACAGTTTTAATTACAACCAATATTGATTACAGTGTAATTAATGGCATAACATATAAATTAAAGTAGTTCATGTCGTACAGGAGGTCTTAACGTCCAACTACTCTTTGGGTATCACATACGAAGATCACACCTCTTAAAAATACTTCAAATTATTCTCAATTAAAATTCCATGGGCTAACTACTCTGTTTCTTAAAACATATTAATTTTGAATAAACTTTGAAATTTTTCAAAAAAATGTTTTCAGGGAAGTTTGATTTGTCCTTAGTCAAAACGTTCAAATCGTAATCCTTATTTGGACTTTAGTTGAGAGTTTATCACATTGTTGTAGTTAGTGTTGGTCTGTGGTTGCATGAAAACATGTTGATAATGATTAATGATTTCATGATTATCAATATCCGCTGGCTTACGCTTCATTCATACGTGTATGGACATCACGCCATCTTCAGTTAAGAAGTCTTACAGTGAAAGGTAAACCAACAAGTTTTCATTCAACCGCAGACCAACACCAACTACAATATTGTGACGAACTCTCATCTAAATGAGAGTGATTTTAGGTCAAGGAATATACAATTTTATAATTCTATAAATGACTCCATAACCACAGGAATAAATGAATAATTTACTAAATTCTTCTTTGAAAGTTACCTAAAACGGGAAAATATGACTTCCGTTTTGTTTATTTTAAATTAATTTCTTATCAATTAATTAAGGTTTTTAGTTGAGATGAAAAAAAGTTAATGGCCCGAAAGGGATTCGAACCCACGACCTTCGGCTAGATACGCCGCTGCTCTACCACTTGAACTATCGTGACTTCGATCCACTCGGACATCAACTCCCCATCTTAACTCCACCTTATGAGTTTTCCCTCCTTTTGCCATTTTTCATTTTGGATTCTCGACGACAATTGAAATGGCGACGGAGAGCTTTAGTGAAGTGTACTTCATTTTAATTCATTAAATTCACTAATTTCGTGGTCCGCTTGACCAATTAAAACTTTACAATTAATTAAGGTTTTTAGTTGAGATGAAAAAAAAGTTAATGGCACGAGAGGGATTCGAACCCACGTCGAGAATCCAAACCGATTACACAACATTTGAAAAAATACATGGTTTGCCATTGATATGTTTAATTGGTCAAGCGGGCCACGAAATTAGTGAATTAATTTCTTATATTTATGATTTATTCATTGCAGACTTTTCTAAGGTAGTAAAAAATTGTATAGTTGGATTATCATTGGATTAATCCTAGTTTTGCCATTATTGGAAAAATACCGTTTTGAAAGCGATCCGATTAAACGAAAGGGTCACCATGCAGTTCCTGCAGTCCTAATGGCTCGTCGTGGTTCTGAAAAAATACTGTATATTAAATTGATACGCCCGTAATTATGAAAACTGGGGCGAAACTGCACGCCAAGTCCGCAAAAATGCATGGGTAATGGCACATCGATTATTTACGTCTGGTCAAACCGGCCAATTCGCCGACAGAAACTCGTCCCAGGATCCTGGAATCGGCCATCGGTCGGTCCCAACCAGGCATCCCTCGGTAAAGTGGTACCGTAAAAGGACTGGAAATAGTTTAACCACATCAGAAAAAATCCCTTATACGATGGGAATGAATTATTGAAACCGGCCCCTTATAAAGCAGAGTGCGATTGCCTTTTATGTCATTAGTTGACGAATAATTTTCTAAACAGTTCCTAGCTTTTCCCTCTCAAGCAAACAGAAGTTTCCATAAAATAATAATCTTTTCCTAACAGTTTGCCCTTAAAACAATTTCATAAAATAATTACAATAGTTTATGTTATTAACAATTTCAAATTCAAAATTATATTCCGGCGCAGAACGTTTCTCAAATTGAACTACTACCTCCGCTCCTCAATCGAAAATTGTAAAAAAACAATCTTATTTGTCTTCCAAAATTTTACCTAAGCTATTATAGCAAATAATGATTCGTTTAATCAGAATAGCCGTGACCTTTTGAAAGTTCACAGTGTGTAAGCCTGTTCCTTCGTAATTTTCGGGATGGCGGATTGATGAGGTACATCACAGTGATTTTTAAAGAGCATATTTTGAAAATGTCGGATGTCCAAGATAATTTCGGCCGAGAGGGTAAAAAATCAGTTTGTTTTATAAACCGATATGCTTGTGACATGCTTGCTTTCCATCGTAACCGGATATCGTTGCATTAATACATAATTTAATTAACGAAATTGTCTTCGGAAACTAAATAAAACTGAAGGTTCTCCTTACATACTCAAAATAATAGAAAAACTGAATAAGTTATTTCTTAACTTTATTTATATTTTGCACAAACCGAATTCCTGACAAATTTATACTATCACAAACTATTATACTTTATATTATTACGTTTAAACAAAATACTACATTTTACACGAATAAAGCCGTCTATTTTAGTACAGGCATAAAATAAACATATAAAACAGATATTCTTCGGAGGATAAAATCTACAATTTATTTAATCTTGTCGACTGGGCGAACAACCGAGACTGCCCGGTGTCAGTGGTCACTGAGGAGGCTCGTTGGTAACAAAGTGCCGACCGGCTCTCCACACAGGGTCAAACCACTCCTGTTTAGAAAGTGCAGTGGGCAATAAATGGATCTGAACTGGTTGTGCCGCGGAGATGCGCCAGTGAAAGCGCACCGGAAGGACTCTATGGGACAGAGCGGACCCACTTCCATTCACGGTAGCTTTCATTCATGGCTTGGGCGTTTTCGGGACTGGGACCAAGTCGATGAATGGAAAACATTTTCAATTATTTGAGATTTGGCATGGCCGTACTGAATGTGAAATGTAAATGCAATTTTAAAATGATTTTCATCGCCTTATATTATACAATTAGATTTTCTTACATTAATATTTTTAAAGTTTTATAAGAAGGTAAAGATGAAATTCACTATACTTTGATTCTAGGCGATTTAATAATTAACTTAAGACACAATAAGAACTTAGAAAATCACTTAGTACAAGCTATTTATATATTTGTAATTTTGTCTCTCAAGTAACAAAAACAATGATTTTTAAAAAGGAGTTCATGTATTTCTTTTCAAAAATAAAAATAAAAACAATATGATGTAAATTTTACATAATTTAAAATAACGTTTAATATTATATTGTGAAAGGTTGCGTGAATAAATGAGTAGGTATGTGAGAAAGTGAGGGGTAACGAATGTGTGACTGAATGATGAGTGAGAGAGTGGGGTGAAATGAAGTGTGAATGAATAAGTGGGCGAGAGTTTGAGGAAGTGGGTAAGTGAAAGAATGTGGGGTGAATGGACAAGTTAAATGAATGAGAGGGTGAGATTGAATGAGAGGATAAGTGGGCGAGTGAGGGGTGAACGAACCGATGTCTAAACGAGTGGGCGAGGGAGTGAATGAATTAGTGGGTAAGTGAGAAAGTGAGGGGTAACGAATGTGTGACTGAATGATCAGTGAGAAGTTGGGGTGAAATGAATGTGTGAATGAATAAGTGGGCGAGAGTGTGAGGAAGTAGATAAGTGAAAGAATGTGGGGTGAATGGACAAGTTTAATGAATGAGAGGGTGAGATTGGGTGAGAGGATAAGTAGGCGAGTGTGGGGTAAACGAACCGATGTCTAAACGAGTGGGCGAGTGAGTGAATGAGTTAGTAGGTAAGTGAGAAAGTGAGGGGTAATGATTGTGTTACTGAATGACGAGTGAGAAAATGTGATGAAATGAACTGGTTAATGAATGAGAAGGTGAGATTGAGTGAGATGATAAGCTGGCGAGTGGGGTGAACGAACCGGTATCTAAACGAGTGGGTAGGGAGTGAATGAGTTAGTGGGTAAGTCAGAAAATGTAGGGTGAGTGAAGTTTTTACTGAATGAGACGGTGAGAATTTGAGTCAGTGCGTTGGGTGAGCAAGTGAGGGTGAATGAACGTATGACTAAATGAGTGGGTGAGAAATAAGTGAGGGGGTAAGTGACTGAATGAGAGGGTGAGAATGTGACGAATGAATGGGCAAGTAATGGATCAGGTCCGGGGCGGAATCTCAAAATAATTATTAACAAACAATGGCAAGCAAGGTATTTATTTTGTTTCAATCAGAAGATAATGACTTTTCGCACAAAATAAACTTTCACGCTATTTTCAAAAAGTAGTATTCATACCATTTCACTGTTTTCGACTGGTTTTGGAAGTTAGAAATTCGTGTCTTAACATCAGATGTTACGGAATCTATACAGTCTTAAATTGGAGGATAATGAATTATGCAACTGCAGGACAAGATAACCTAAAACTGAGAGGACGTCATGCTGAACTGCACGAATCTTCGATAACAGTCAACAGGAACCTTGCCTACTACAGTTCAGGAATTATTTAAAGACTTTTCTAAATTTATTAATAATATTGATTTTGAAAAAAATTTAGTAAGTTAGGATAAGTCATAATAATACATAATTTGTAACAACAATTGACAAAGTAGTGCCAACAAGGGACCAAAGTGAAGTGGGAAAAAATTGTAGTGTTATAATTTAAAAATTATATTGTACTATTTAAAATTGTAAAAGCTTATAATTTTAAAGAGAGCAGGCTGTAAAATAAAAGAAAAAATGAAAAACATTAGATGGTTTTTTTTGACAAATTTCAATGAATAAAATAGTTCAAAGCACTTGAAACATTCAATCATAGGTGAATTTACCGTCTTATTTACATTTAAAAATTTTGATGACATTTGATCCTAGATTCCCACACATTTTCAAAAGCAAATCCTTATCATCCTGTTTGTTTACATTTATCCTGAAGTCTTTTTTTTCGAGGCCTGCATTTCCTGAATATTTTTTTAAACAAATGTTGACCGTCAGCAAAAAGGATTTCCGTCAGATTCTGTTGGTTTATCCTTACTCAACTGAATCCATTCATTCCTTAGATTATAGAAAGTAATTCTTTAAAATTACATAACATAATTTATTTTATGAACTTTTAGAACTGTGTGGTGATTAGTGCCCGTTAATCGATATCTATTTAATACGATTTCTAAATAAATAACTTTTAGAAGAACCAATAAATCGAATAGTGTTTAGATCGTCGTTGCCCAAAGTTGGAATTTTTACTTTGAAGATTTATTTTATTTTACATTCGGAGGCGACGAAATATAAATAAGTTCTCGTGCCTAGAATGAGTGAGAATGTCGTTTGAAGGTATTTTTTTGGGACAAGGGCAGCACTATTAACCTAGTAGTAGTTATCCCGAAGTTCGTCCCAATTAACCGGCTCCCCCCGAGGGAAAAGGGTCGACGAGGGAAATTAGAAAAATCCAGGTCCCACCGCGCTATAAAGGGCGCCTGGTGAAACAGTCATTTCAAATTATATAAGCCTATTTACTCTTTTTGTACCTTTTTAAAAGTCTTTGGAAAATGGTAATCCGCTCACCGGGCGCTCTATTACTTAATGCGGTTACTGGAATATTTTAGTAGTTACGTGGGGTCGAACTGAACTATGTAAATTCGAGCGTTTATAAGACCATTACCGGAGACCAGTTTTACTACAAATAACTAAACAATATTGAAGACGCCGGAGCCTTTTCATCGACATTGAAAAACAACAATATAGAATATACTGAACTGTTAATTGAAAATAAAGTTGTGAATTCAATTGTGCAACATTAAAGTGGTCTAATTTTTCTGATGAATGAAACTATAGTTTTAGAACACTTGAGTATATTTTAAATCCCAGTTCTATTTTACAGTTTTGCCAGCAAGAACGTGAAGTTGGAAACGATTCAATATCAATTATCTGTTTGAAATTCTAGAATCTAATAATTCAATATATTCGCTTAGAATGGTTCATAATCATCAAAGTACTGACAATCTCCGCACCAACCTTCATGATGACAGTTCTGAGGATCCTATGAAGCGGGGGTTTGGTATCTCCAACTGCTGTAGCTTTTTGGCTTATTGTGGCCTTTTTAGTTTCTTAGATCAGTTCAATTGACAAGGTCCTTTTTCAGACAGTATGTAGTAAGTCAGTGACTGTCATGGATGTAATTCTTTTTCTAGGGTCTTCTTGATACGGTTGGCTATGCCTCTATTGAGCCGATGCTTCACATTAGAAAATGATTCAGGTGCAGTTTCTTCCTCCTTATTGCATTACCGAATGGGGCCGTCATTGCATATACCACTACCTCCTCGAATCTCTCTCCCATCCCTCCTTTCACCATCAACAAACAATCCATAAATTTTCATAGAATTACTATATTTTCCAGCTACTTCAATTCTATCCACCCTCTTCACCAGCTCAGATCCCAATGACCTACCTTCTTCGTCATAAAACCTCCACATTTGAACGATCCTTACTAACTCGAGCACAAATCTTCGGGATTCTCTTGTTTTGCCAATATGTAAAGCCGCCTCCCTTACCTTTTTTAAATCCCTCTTGCACAAACACCCTATCCCCCTCCAAACAGAGCCAACATAGTCCACAATTAACTAATCTTTATTGGTATTGGTTGAAAAAGAAAGTGTTACGAGTGGGATTCGAACCACGACCTTCGGCTTCATTTCAACCAATACGTTACATAAAATAATTAATTAATTGAAAGAAGTTATTTGGTCCATCGGACCACGAAATATAATGGATAGTCCACAATATTTTTAGGTCCTTTTACTATATCAGAAAGCTTGTTTCCTTTCTTTTCTTAACTTTTAAATTTACAGTTTGGAATTATGGTCGCACAAGACAGATTTTTCCCGAAATTATTATTATTGGTACTATTATTTCTATTTTTATATTTTGTATTATCTGTTTTATTTCAATTGATTTCTCAATATGTTAACGTCAAACCTTCATTATGTCAAGTGGCAGATTTAAAAAAAAAATTGTGACCTTACTGTTATTCTTAGGGGATTCTAGCCCTAGAAAAAATAAAGTTTTTTTTCTCTCTCTCTCTCTCTCTCTTTCAATCTCTCTTTCTCTCTCTCCCCCCCTACCTACCTATGTTGTGTAGGTGTTCCTTAGAAGTCAGTGACCGATGTAGTGAATTTATGTCTAAGTGTAAAGATGTGTTTGCCAATTTGGTGAGTGCTCTTTCACTATGAGTTTGCTAAGTCTGACACCTCTAGAATTTGCCCACATTCCTTTCATTTTGTATGGATCCATTATGAGATTGAGTAGTCTATGTTTGATCCTATTGCCCTGATTACAGCTTTAGGACATATAGTTGGTCTCGCAGATTTTGGAAAATTTGTGCCGTAGCCCCAAGATATTGCTAGGTTTTTCCAGGTTTTTATTGCAAACAACGATAATTTTGTATGAAACCATTTTACGTCTTACTGCTTTTAGATCGTTTGATTTTCTAATCCTATTAGATTGTAGATTCTTTTAAAATAATCTATTCTAGACTCATAGTTCAGCTTGAAAACTCAGTAGTGCTCCCAATGAGTTTGAGTATTCACAATTGGGCTTGCAGAGAATATCCCCGACTAGGTTCAGTACCATCAGAATGTTTTATTGATTAAGAGGTTATTCTTAAGTGTATGTTTTTCCATATGGTCAAAGAAATCGTATATTACACAACAAAACTTTTGGTACAAATCTATTGGAATTAGAAAATTGTTTTATACTATATCGTAAAATATTGATGATGACACTAATGTTAAGCTCCTTTCCTAACTGATGAATTCACATGTGAAACGGCAGAAACAAAATAGTTTATTTCTTTAATTTCATCTGTGCAATGGGGAGTGTTAAAACCTACGTATTTCTTTTCGTAAGAAATAGTAAATATCTCCCTTTTTTTCTGGTAAGCCTTTTCAAGTTTATAAGGAACTAATAGTATAGCAGGGTAAAGTTTATGTTTGCCAGATATGTTTTTCGGAGTGTTGTACTTATATCTATCAACTTTTCAAGCATTTGAATGTGAAGCCTGTAAATGTTTCCATGAAATGCACGTGTATGCCAATATTAAAAGATTTGTAGCTCATTCTTTGTGCATTTGTATACAAAATTTAAAAACTGCTTTGTATTTTCTCGTAATTAAATATTTAAAAAAATTGTATTTAAGTCCACCCTCACTAGCTGAAAAACGTAATAAATTTTTCCAAGCGAACAGAGAAATAAAACATATCTACTTATATTTGTTATTTAAGTTAAATATTTGCTGGTTGTTTTACAAGGTATTTCAGTCTGGTCTTGAACGAGTGTTTTTGTCCGAGGACCCTCGGTGAAGGATAAATTCCAGCCGGGGCGCGAAAGGTGGCAGTGCAACCGAAAAGGCAAAGGTCGTAGTCCTCGTCTTAATCCGGCCTGGCATCTAATCGAGATTATCGCATGCCCAAATTTGAAATTAGAGACGCCTGCTTTTTTTTTGCCCTCGACGACGGCCGGCAAAACTTAAAAGCGTCCACAACTGAAAAGAGTGTAAACAACATCTGAAAAAAGATGAACCTTCTTAGTTATTTGTTAAGGTCTTGCCAGGCCGTTCTTCCCAGTTGATCGCTTTTATATGAAAATTTCAGTTAATTAATTTAATTTTTGATTTTATTTAAAGACTGTATCATATTATGTAGGAATGTGGCAAAATAAAGTTAACTTTTATAACCTGGCAATTACCTCTCATTGCATTTTCACCATGACCCATCGAATTTTAGTTTGTCAATTTTCTATCTTTATAAACTACCTTTTAACCCGGCGTTGCCTAGGGAGATAAAAAGTTTAATTCCTCTTTTGTAAATCCTAACACCTATTATTTTTTATATGCCCATTTTATCATCTATAAACCTGCCCGGCACTAAAAAACAAAGCGTGAAAGTTTCATCGAAATCAGTTCAGTAGTTTTCGTTTTTACGATTAACACACATACGAACATTCACTTTTATATATACAGATTATGTAGTATAGGCTTTTGTTAGGGTCGGTACCTAGTTATTTAAAAAAATAAAAATAAATGCTGCCTACTTGTTATTATCTTATCCTGAAATACTACCTAAAAGAACGCAGCTTTAGAGCTCGGAAATTAGACCGATATAAGCCGGCCTCCCCCAAGGGAGCATTATTGGTCCCACCTTTTATATCACCTATACTGATGATCTACCTGCACACCGCAATACCATCATGACTACGCGGACGATACCGAAATTTTGTCTTCTAACACAAATCCTATCCAAGCTACCTCCAATAACCACGAACACCTATCGAAGACTGGTGCAAAATGCAAAGGAAAAGACTGAATAAAGTATACTGTTCACATTGAAAAAACATTCTTGCTTTCCACTGTATACCAACACCAAAGAAATTACGACTTCCTTTCAGGTCAAATGCTTCGGACTATTTCTAGAAAGCAGACTGATGTGGAAGCCCCAAGACTTAAGAAAAAATCAGTCAACGGAAGATATGGACAACTACGAAGACATCTATGACTGAAATCCATGCTTATAATCAACCCTAACTTAACCTTATGCAAGACTTTTCGACTAACTTTACTATTTTACTTTATCTGCTTAGCGTTGCTGGGAGTTACTTAGGCTCGCTTGTTCAGAAATAATTTCTCTAAAAGTTAATTAATCAAATTCCATTCATGAAATAAAGATCGATGCTAAAATAGAGGAAATTCACGTGCCAAAAATAATTATGTAGTTTGGTCATTTCCTATCATTTTAACCTGCCTACTCCGCGTTTTTCGTTTTTCGCGATAATGCTTTTCGTTTATCTTTCACTGGATTTTTTGTGACATTTTGTCAATATTTATTAACGGTTCTGATTAAGACTTAATATGTATTTTACTTGAGTTCGTGAGTGTGGTTTATGTGTTGAGATAATCTGTGAGATATAAAGTACACAGATATGACGTAACACTGACAAATTTGTGTGAGCCTGTTTTTTTACTGATATTACTAATGTTTGAATACGAGATTTGAGTTAAAACTAGTCGTAGATAGTAATTACAGAATAGAACTGAAACCGATAAATATGTAAAATTTTGTTTAGTGATGGTGTTCGAAGCCTTGGGCAAAAATCCGATTCGGACTCCAGTTAAGCGTAGCGAATCGGATTAAGTCATCAATTGTCCTTCTCTTCGTATGAAAATCACGAAGATTACGGCTTTTTCTTATTTTACCGCCGAGTCATGCAACTCCAACAACGGGAATAAGTCCGAAAGAAAAAAAACAGCCGTAAATTAAAAAATTGGATGCCAAAACGCACGACAGCCGTGGAAAATAAACTTCACCCCATTCAAAAAGCGAAGTCATCCAGTTAATGTAACTGTGAATGCAACAAGTTGTACTCAACGAAAAATAAATTCTAGAAATAATTAAATATAACAACTCTTTCGGCCAGAATTTGACCGTGTTTATTAGCTATTATTTTTTCCAAGTTCTGACGCTTTAACAACTGATTATTTTTGCTAATTTATGTCACAATGTGAAGGCTACTGCGGAGTTGTTTTCTAATAGTTGAAAACAGCAAAATGTAAACTATGGTAAAGAAATGAACAAACAGGTATTCAATTAGACCGTCTCCGATTATCCTAGCAAATGATTTAAGCTATTTTTGTCTGTCCTTTGTGGTATCTCTCTATTTTCAGTGGTGAGTGTGTGTCTTTGTGATTCGGCTTGGATCGGGCTAATAAATTTAATTTTAATTCAAAACTGTCTTCACCTATTTGTAGAAATATTGAAATACACTGCACTGATCAAATATCAAAAAGGCAAAATCAACTGGGAAATAATTGATGATCTGGAACGTTTAAAAGATAGGTGCATCACCTCGCAGACCTCACATTTTAGTTGGCATACATTAACTTAAGGTAAATTTAATCTTTTTACCGTTTCTCGAAATATCTAAATTATATTTACATAGTATTTATTTCAGAAATGAGTATAACGAAAGATTAAGGTCAATGTAGTCTAACTTACAGAAACGCAAATAAATAATGAAATGTCACGCGGGTTATGTAAATAAAGAACAGGTGAGCACAATTCCGTTTTCGAAAACGAGTCAAGTGACTCACGACAGTATTTTTCGTGGGGGCACCGGCAAATTTACGTCCGTTTTCCTCGGGTCGACTTTCTTTCGGAGCTTTCGTGTCTGTATCGTGGATTAAGAAATTGTTTTGTTTAAATAAAACTACGTAACGGAGGTTTGTTTTCATTTGTTTCTATTTCTTGACACGTAATGAAACTAGAGAAAATAAAGTATATCAAAAAGTATGAAAATATCAAGTATCACCGCATTCAATATCCGGATCGTTTCGGAATATAAATTGTCTTAAAAGGAACTGGATAATCCAGTTTAACTCTCGTTTAATTAAGATTGATAACTACTAAACCACGCACCTAAAATAGATTTTCATTCTACTTCGATTCTAATCTTTGTTTGGATCCAAAAATGCTCAGGAGAAAATTTTCGGAAGTTCTCCATTTTGAAGATATTCGTCAATTAGGTTTTTTCAACTTTTGACTACTTTACCACATAAAAACGCTTGCAACTTCCAAAATGTTGAGACTACAACAAATCCAATTACACCATTTGAAAGAACGCTAAATTTGCTGTAAGATACTTCTTTGCAATAACCTGAATGACATAAAATGTTAGCCAATATCAGTTGGAAATGTCAAAATTACAAAATTTAAAATTTTGGTCATGATTGCACGTTTTACTGAGGTTTAAAAAAAATACCTACAACATGTCAAATTTTACAAAAACTTCTTCATCTAATATGCTTTACGTTGATATATCGAGGTTTTTAAATAACGTTCGAGTAGAGTTGAAAAATAACAATTGAATGTTCAAAAACGTGAGCTAAGGTAAATTTGAAGAGGGGGTAGAAATAAATCAATTAGAACTCGCTTTGTAAAATAAAAATGACACATCTGTAATCTCACAAAAACCATACCAGAAAGCTTCATACAATAAAATGCAATGGTTCTACTTGTAGCAAGAACCTAACAACAAATGAGGAACTTTTCAGAGGAAATGCTCTAAGTGTTTTCCCTCTTCTCGAATGCGTAACTGACTTTCTGAATTTCTACCCCCCTACCTTAGCTCATGTTTTCGAACATTCAACATTTTGGAAGTTGTAAGGTAGCGAAAAGTTGAAAAAACCTAAATTGACGAATATCTTCAAAATAGAGAACTTTCCGAAAATTTTCTCCTAAGCATTTTTTGCTCCAAACGAAGAGTGGAATCGATTTCCTGAGTTTCGTCAGAAGGAACTGGGACACCCTGTATACTATGAAATAAGAAAAGTTAATAAAAATAATTTTTGGAATTGAAGTAAAATCAACTTTCTAAAGATCAAAAGTATCTTGTTCTTTTCTGGATGTTCACGTTGCATAATTTGTCAGAAAGTTTGACATGTGAAGTAAAAGAATGGGTTTTTCTTCACGTTTCTACATTTACCTTAAAAATTTCTTTTCGTTTTAATCGATTCAGCAGAGCATTCTAGTATTTTTTAACTTATAAAATTATTTTTTATATGTACATATATAAAAAACAATTAAATATAAGAAGGCTTCAAGATTAGGGTACAGATATAATATTTCCACCGAATACAGAATAAACATCCTTAAAACTAACAGCCATAGATAGCATATTTCTTGTCTTTTCTTCTTGGTGGATTGTATAAAAAAATGCAGATTTCATGGACACATATTCATGAAGCATAATTTCAAAATATGTCATGTTGCTGCCCAAGATGAAGTCTTAAGATATGACCAAATAATAGTTGGTATAGACGAATTAGAGAAATATTTGAGATAGAGATTAATAGTTGAGATAAACTGATAATAAGACAATTGCATTACAAAACTAACAGCTGTAAATAGCATATTTCTTGGTGGGTCGATCGTGTAAAAAAATGCAGATTTCATGGGCACATATTCATGAAACGTAATTTCAAAACATGTTATGTTCCCGCCCAAGATGAAGTCTTGAGATATGACCAAATAATAGTTGATATAGACTGATGAGTTAGGCAAATAGTTGTGAAAGAATGGCAATAAAACAGTTGCATAATAAAACTAACAGCTGTCAATAGCATATTTCTTGGTGGGTCGATCGTGTAAAAGAAAGATTTCATGGGCACATACCCATGAAACATAATTTCAAAACATGTTATGTTGCTGCCCAACATGAAGTCTTGAGATATGGCTAAATAATAGTTGGTATAGACTGATGAGTTAGGCAAATAGTTGAGAAAGACTGACAATAAAACAGTTGCGTAATAATAAATCTAACAGCTATAAAAGCATATTTCTTGGTGGGTAGATCGTGTAAAAAAATGCAGATTTCATGGGCACATATTCATGAAACATAATTTCAAAACAGGTTATGTTGCTACGCAAGATGAAGTCTTGAGATATGACCAAATAATAGTTGGTATAGACTGATGAGTTAGGCAAATAGTTGAGAAAGACTGACAATAAAACAGTTGCGTAATAATAAAACTAACAGCTATCAATAGCATATTTCTTGGTGGGTCGATCGTGTAAAAAAATGCAGATTTCATGGGCACAGATTCATGAAAATAATTTCAAAACATGTTACGTTGCTGCACAAGATGAAGTCTTAAGACATGGCCAATAATCAACTAAAGAATCATAAAATAATATCACAATACAATAATCATATATATTAAATCATCACTAATGCTGCACATGATCAAAAAAAGTAGTTTTAATCAAAACAGAGATCCAAATAAATTAATTTTCACGTAATTATGCCGGAGGAACGCGTTCATGAGTATTCTGAACTCCTTAAGAAATTCTTTCGAAACAAAGAAGTATAATTCGGGTGAAGTTCACAGGATTTCGACCGACTCGAAATTCTTTCGTTCGTTACAATTCAAATCGAAGTTTCCAAGCGTACTACCACATCCGTTCGATTCCCACGACGTTCGCCTATTCACTTTCTTCGGTTGCACACCTAGATTGCGCAGAGGCCAGTTGAAGACGGTAAAACGACGACAAAACCTTTTGGATCCGCTAGTAAAATCCCGTCTTATTCAAACATTAATGCCTCCACAGAGTAAGAGCAACAAGTGTGCAACAGGTGGGAACTTCCCCTTTACGTCTCTTCTATAAAGTTTATCGACCGTGCAGCTTTACAGCAGACCCATCATAGACAATCATTCTTGCATTACGACTATCGTCCAATGATAACCTTGCAAAAACTGATTACATAATGCAAAACTTTAACTGCAAGGATAGACTGACAATAAGACAACTGCATAATAAATAATGCATATATCATAATCAACATATATGCCCAATGTTTAAAACATTTTAAAATGTGAATATCATAACTATTATTTGGTAAAATGTGTATTGATTGAGTGATACGGTTAAGTATGTATAATAATCATGATGAAACTGCGGCATTGGGTCACTTTTCGAGTCCATCCTACTGGCGTTTAGGCATTGCGCCATCTTCAGTGAGGAACTCCTGTTTTCGTTGACAAAACGCGCTTCAGTAGTTCAACAAACACGTGAAGACGGACCCAATAAATAACCTAATACCGGTTCAGGATGAGTTCGCTTACTCTCACAGAACAACACCCAACATCAACCCTTTGTATGCAATTAATTAAGGTTTTTAGTCTAGATAAAAAAGTCAGTGTCACGAGCGGGATTCGAACCCACGATCTTCGGCTAGACGCCGCTGCTTTACCACATGAGCTTCGATCCATTCGGACACTAACTTCCCACTTCAACCTACAACCATTCGAACCTTCCCTCATTTTGTCATATTCAAATGTGTAATCGGATTGGATTCTCAGTCAGGAATTTTCCATTTTGAAAAATGGCAAAAAGGGAGGAAAATTCAGAAGGTGGGGGTTGAGATGGGAAGTTGGTGTCCGAGAGGATCGAGGTGGTAGAAGGTGGTAGAGCAGCGGCGTTTTTAGCCGAAGGTCGTGTGTTCGAATCCCCCTCTTGACACTAATTTCAACTCAATCACACTTTACACAAAAATTATAAATTAACTCAACACCGCACTCACTCTCAACCCGACACACAAGAATGACACAATTACGCAGACAACAAACACTTTGAGCCCTAAAGATGATCCTAATAAAGATCGAAACGTTGGCACGATAAAGAAAATGTTTTTCTAAAACCTACTTCATATCATACCGCATCTCACGATCACCGAATAATCATTCATTAACTAACGGTCCCTAAGCACCACACATTATAAATTAATTTAAAGAATTTATTTGGTGAAATAGTACCTGTTTTTAAAATTTATTTACAGTGTATTGCAACTACCCTCAATTGGGTAGGAAGCACCAAGGAGAGTATAAAATAATCAAATAAAACAAAAGTGGCAGTAAATATGCTAAAAATTGGTTAAACAGGGCCGACAAAAAAAATAAGGATTGATATAATAATTACCGAAGTCTACACTTTACTAATCCCGTGGTCACTTCATGTGTAGCCGAATATCGAAATGATTACACGACATTTGAATGTATGAAAAAAGAGGGGAAGTTGAAAAAGTTGTAGGTTGGGAAGATGAGTTGGTGTCCCGAGAGAGCGAAGTCAAGATAGCTCAAGTGGTAGATCAGCGGCGTATTGAGCCGAAGGTCGTTGGTTCGAGTCTCGCTCGTAATACTAATTTTTCATCTCAACCCCATTTTACATAAACATTATAAATCAATTTAAATTGTTACTTCTGACACAAATAAAGGGGGAAACATTAACGGTTAAACTGCTGTAAACCTGCTGACCACCCAGCACAATATATTACAATGCGTATCCTTCCTGTTATAAAAGTATAACAGTGGGTTTTATGTTCTTAAAGGTTCTTTTTTTTGATAAGTGGTTATACCGTATTACAATACTCGTGGGTTAGGAATTCGAAAACTAAGTTCATAATCGAACTCTGCACCTAGCACGTTACACACGAATCGGAAAACAAAACTTATTTAAGTGTAACTTTGGAAATTGATTTAAATTACATAACGAATTTTCGTCGTCAGCAGTCATCCTGGTCTGCCTGGCTGGTGGCCAGAAATGCTTGCCTATTTTACCATTGAATAGATATTTAAAAATGCCGAAATGTCTGACAGACAAAATCAGCGAAGACAGGCGGATCAAGATGATCGGAGAAAAGACAACAGGTTCACCATGCTGCAGATCGAAAATATGTAATATATATATNCAAGTGGTAGAGCAGCGGCGTATCAAGCCGAAGATCGTGGGTTCGAATCCCGCTCGTGCCATTGACTTTTTTATCTCAACTAAAAAAACCTTAATTAATCATGATTATTATGTACAATGAATTCGTTGTGAAGTATGGGGCTCAAACCGAGGATTCCAATTCTCAACCATTTATTAAGTTTAAAATTCTCCTCAAATTAAAAATGCTCTTTTTTATGCATCAAATTACACAATCATAACAACGTAAATATCCCGATTGTATATGAAATAATCAAAACCCGCTATAAAAAATTTCAGCAATCACTGAACATTCACTATAAATATAAGGTGATAGAAACGAAATTGGCCCGGAGACCTTCTAATTGAGAGAAGATAGTGGAGTTTTCAGTGAGAAGGGGTGTTGCCACAGGGATAGTCTGAATATATCATAGAAAGGCAGAATCGACAGCATAACGAAAAGATTTAAATATAGGAATTTTTTATATAACAAACCAATGATGCTTAATTTTGCTGCAATCTGGAGAATATGAAGACAGATACAAAATGTGTACAAGTAGTAGGAAATGACGAATGTATTTAAAAAAATTACATTCAATGAAAAACTATTTTTTTATGGTTAATGTTGTGTTACTAATTGTTAGATTTGTGGTCAAACCAATCTATGAATTTAATTCAATACGCCTTTTCTTTAATAGGAAAGCAACAATAATTGCATTGCTATTTAATCCCACTGAACCCAATCGCGATTATAAAAGGATATTTGTTAATTTAAAAGGAAATGAAGGTTTTGCTTGATAGGAATAAGGAAAAAATGAATAGGATTCAGCCGACAATACGCCGAGATTGGAAAGGGCTGCCCGTGCTCGGACATAATCGAACCGAGGACAAAGGGCCCGGTGATGAAAGTGTATCAGATCGAATATTGATGGAAAACTATTAACTACGTGATCTTGTGTACACACACGCTTTGTCCCACGGCGAGAGGGAACAGGGTGAAAAACGGAAGAGGGACGTACCGTTCGGAAATTTACGTGGGAAAGTTTTATTGGCGTTCTTCCTGTATTTCTGTACTTTTACTCACCGGTACAATGGTATATCAATGATGATAAAACACTCACCTGAAACAGAAATAAAAAAGATAATTAGTCCAAGATACATGAGTGAAATTTGTTATATGTAATAAGTATTTTAATTAAAAACATAAAATGGTGAAGGGAAAATTCGAAAATTTGTAGATTGAGATGGAGAGTTGGTGTCCGAGTGGATCAAAGTCAAGATAGATCAAGTGGTTAGAGCAGCGGCGTATTGAACCGAAGGTCGTGAGTTCGAAACCCGCTCGTCACACTAGCTTTTTCATTTCAATCTAGACCTTACATACAAAGAAGTAATTTGGTCAATGAGATCACTAAACATAATGGATGTAAGAGCATAAAGCTGAACTATATGTAGTTCCATCGTCTCGAATCACCCCAATCGAGTTTCGGCACTTACAAATGTAATATTATTACTAGATTCACTACATTTCGTGGCCCGATTGACCATATAACTTCTTTCAATTAATTAAACTTTATGTAAGGTATTGTTTGAATTGAAAAAGTTAGTGTCACGAGCGGGATTCGAACCCACGACCTTCGGTCCAATGCGCCGTTGCTCTACTACTTGTGCTATTGTGACGCGAAGGTCGTTGGTTCGAATCCCGCTCAGGACAGTAACTTTTTCATTTCAACCAATACCTTACATAAAGATAAATTAATTGAAAGAAATTATTACTAGACTTAAATTCTGCCGATTGAAAAACAAAATATGTGACATTTTTATATTCTGGATAGAAAGTTCAGATCAAAAGAGACCTCTCACAAGTTTCATTTGATTTGATTTATTTTATTTTTTTCTTTTGCTTCTTTATTATAAACATGTACACATTTCATATAATTTCAATGTAATGTTACTCTTATTTGAATTTGTATTTGTCTTATTTTATGTTTGCTTTATTTACATAATTATTCAGAAATCGTGAGATGCGGTCTAGTGTGATGTAGGTTTCAGAAAAACATTTTCTTTATCGTGCCAACGTTTCGATCTTTATTGAGATCATCTTCAGGGCCTGGGATTTACAAACATTGTTTACATTTAACAAATACATTTAGGATGTGGAAAAGTGAATTTATACAATGCAAAATATATTTTTTATATTCAATCAAAGTATTTCTACTCACTCAAAGTGTTTGTCTTCTGTGAAATTGTGCCATTCTTGCGTGTCGTGTTGAGAGTGTCAGTGAGTCACATCAGTCTAAATTATTATCTCTATTTAAATCCATTATATTTCATGGTCCGATTGACCAAATAACTTCTTTCAATTAATTAATCTTTATGTAAGGCGGCTGATATGAAAAAGCTAGTGTCATGAGAGGGATTCGAACTCACGAACTTCGGCTCAACAGATAGATTCATAGACCTTTAATAGCCGAAGCTCGTGGGTTCGAATCTCTCTCTTGACACTACTTTTTCATTTCAACCAATACCTTAAATAAATATATGGTGATTAGTGACCGTTAGTCGATGATTATTCAGAAATCGTGAGATGCGGTTTGGTGTGATGTAGGTTTCAGAAAAACATTTTCTTTATCGTGCCAACGTTTCGATCTTTATTGAGATCATCTTCAGGGCCTGGGATTTACAAACATTGTTTAAATTTAACAGAACCTGTAGGATGTAGAAAAAAGTGAATTTATAGAAATACTTTGATTGAATATAAAAAATATATTTTGCATTGTATAAATTTACTTTTCCACATCCTAAATGTATTTGTTAAATGTAAACAATGTTTGTAAATCCCAGGCCCTGAAGATGATCTCAATAAAGATCGAAACGTTGGCACGATAAAGAAAATGTTTTTCTGAAACCTACAGCACTCTAGACCGCATCTCACGATTTCTGAATAATTATCGATTAACGGTCACTAATCACCACACATTTATTTACATATTATGTTGTATGAAACCAACACTTCACTGTATGCTTTAATTGGCTATAATAGAGTAATTTGGTTCATCATCCCAAAGAATGAAGGTGCAATCTCATAACATATAATATTTGTATTCGATGTAGAAAAAAAAAGAATTTTTAAATTACATAGATGAACTTACAAGAAAAAAAGGCCTATCAATTGCTTTGAGAACATATTGCATAGTCGAACTTGTGCTCTATATAAAAAAAATAAATCGTTTCTTCCGTTAAATCCAGGCATACCATTTCATCGGACACGAGGGTCAAAACGTGCCTAGCAATTCGCGATTAAACGGCGATGGTTCGATTGGGATCCTTGCCGAAAGGGAACAATGGATGGGAGTCACGCCGTCAGATTAGGGTCAACGGGACGGCTTGCATATTCATAACCGACTACTGACCCCCACACCATGTCCAAGAACAGTTATATCACACCAGGAACAAGCGAACAATGGCTTAACAAAAACTATGAAAGACCGTCGGAGGCCGAATCGATTCTTCTTTTGCAGTGCTCAATTAAGGACATGATTTATATCTCAATCTTAATGTCATTTTTCGCATTATGTCGCTAATTGTCTTCAAACGGTAATCATCATTTGTACTGATACTAATTAGTAGTAGAAGAACCGTTCAACTTACGAACTTAACATGGGGATCTTTTACATCTCAATCTACTTTCATTGGCAGTATTACGCGTTACGACAGAAGTAAAACCTTACTTTCTAATTTTTTCCAATAAATTTTCTCTAATCCAAACCTGCAAATTTAAGGAAGTCAACAACTTTTTTGAACTGTCAAACGGATTATACATTCTATGGCCTATTTCCAGCTTTCTTTTTTTCTTGTGTTTGACCAATTCCATTTAAGATTCTTTGCAGCCATGTATGTTTTTACACTGAAACCCATGCACCGCTAGATAATTTTTTCTTTCAGTTCTATCCATGTCTTTTCGTTCCATTTGTCATGTGCTTAATCTTGTTTTGATTGCACATGAGCCCGCCTCTATTACAAATTAACTAGCAACTCCGTTAAGCCATTTACAAACGTTGCAGTTACTAGGCTAACTGAAACAAGAAATCTTTAGGAAATTAGAGCCTTTCAGCACTTATTAAGGGATACCAAATTGCCCAAAAAGTAGATCCGTCAGAAAATGTTAATAAGTCCTCGCTTCGTTGGGAATGTATTCCAGGATGAAGCATGCAACAAAATTCAACAATACATCATCGCAGCACAGATATACCTAGGACATGGTAAAACTAAAATAATTTTTAGTAGGTCTGCTGACTGCATTATGTAAATTCCGGCGGTATATGTACTCTTCCCAAGCAGCACTCGAAGCAACAGAAACAAGCTTGCGAGTGTAATGCCTGGACGAAGAAGAAACAGCGGAGCATATTCTACGTTGGGAAGAGCTGAGATTACTACCCTTGGATGAGCATCAGCCAAGACCTGAAGAATAACTCTTTGGTATCTGGTAAAAAGCCCTAAGCTTAACAAGAGTTCTAGGCAATAGCGACATTTGGCATAACGTTAGCGTAAACGGTAACGCTAAATTTGGTGTAAGTGCGCGTGTGCATATTTAACGGAACGGTATGTAGCGACGAAAAGCATACTACGTTGTCTTAGAATAGCGTTCTTGTTTACAGGTGACGGTAAAGTCAACAAATCAGTGTATTGTTGGAGATACAGTCCCATTTAAAAAACTAACTAACTACTATTAAAATATATATGTAGAAGAAGAACAAAATAATTTGATTTATAATTAACCTTTTACAATTTTTCATAAATCCCTTCTCCAAAGAATGTATGTATATTTACGGTGTTCTTGTTTACGAGTGACGGTAAAATGAACAAAGCAGTGTTTTGTTACAGATACTGTCCCATTTTAAAAACCAATATTAAAATACATATGTAGAAGAATTTTAAAAAAATTTGTTTTACAGTTAAAATTTTACAATTTTTACAAGTTTTTATGAATCCAGACTCCAAAGAATGTACGTAAATTTATTGTGTTGTTCCAGCATTAAAATATTTACCTGTTTGATTTTAATACAAGCAGGAATTTTAGTCGAAAGAAATACAGCAACCTTATACAGTTTCCTATATATTGCCATAATAATTTATGATTTGTCTTAAAATTTAGAAAAGCAAATTTAAAACTTCAGCATAACTTCATTCTACTGGTTGCATCATGGCATAACTGGATTGTACCTTTCGGGCTTATTATCAATAAAGTTATAAATTGTGTAAAAGAGACCCCTTGGCTGAAACGCCTAAATAAATCTAAAATTTTAAAAGTGGGGTAAAGATTTCGATTATTATGAGTATGTTGGGTAACTGCACTGTAATATTTTAGTTTTTCCTGAAATCCTGAAATTTTTTCTTAAGAGTTTTGTCACTTTTCGTACTCGATTCGATCGGTAATTAATGTCTACATTGTACGTTAGTGCTAATACAATTATCAGGTACTTTTGCCTAGAAACTTAGCGTTACAGGCAAAATTGGTCAAAGTCGTCAAATTAGGTTTTTCTAGGAGTTTTTAATGTAAACGAACACGCCGAACAGGAAATGGAACTTTACACCAATTGTGCACGGCAACTTTTTGATCTCAAAACATTCCAATACGTTCAATTTTTACCGTTTGCTATCTAGAATTATGTGATTTAAATATTACTTCTAACTAGACTCGTCTAAAAAAGAATCCCCTTCCCATAGACATTTCTTTAATTACAAATAGAGTGCATAAGGGCTAGTAATTTCTTTTAGAATCTAATCTACCTACATTCTTTTAAAACAACTCAGAGGATTTATCGTTGAACGGTCTGAGATTCTTGACTCCTAAATGTCCTAACATTGAACTTGTACCGTCGAAAGAAAATTTATAAGGTGTAGTGATGTAAGGAAATTTAATAGGTACTTATGATATGCAAAAATTTATCACTTTCTATTGGATGGAAGTGCAATAATCGATTTTTCTTCACCAGACATTTGGTTCTTAACCGTAGCAATTAAAACTTTTTTAGCAATTAAAACCACTC
Organism: Cimex lectularius; assembly: GCF_000648675.2. Classification (NCBI taxonomy): domain Eukaryota; kingdom Metazoa; phylum Arthropoda; class Insecta; order Hemiptera; family Cimicidae; genus Cimex; species Cimex lectularius. The sequence continues at coordinate 2,638,751 of NW_019392666.1, forward strand.
CTCACGAATCCAACAAATTATTAAATAACCGATCACTAAAAACAAAAACAGTATTAGAAGTATTGAACACTTTTTCACATAGGAACACTCTGGATTAAGGTATGGTCCTGAAGAGGAAAGCAAACCCAATTGCCACCGCCAAACTTTCGACCTATTTCAAGGTCATCATTAGGGAAAAACAATCCTAAATATGTCTATAGACCGGCATATTCAAGTTTTCACAGGCTTCCTTGAAGACAGACTTGGTGTTCGTGTTACAGACATGTTGGTCTGTAGGCTTATTTTTGTTTTGCCCTGATGATGCCATTGAAATAGGTCGAAAGCTTGGCTGTGGCAACTGGGTTTCCTTTCTTCTTCAGGACCATACCTTGATCCAGAGTGTTTGTAACTTAAAAAACTCACCTTTTACATATTTACAAGTATCTATTACATTAATTATTATGTAAGAAATTATTTAATATTACTTTATAATATACGCGTGTGGTGTTTAGTGACAGTTAGTTAATGATTATTTGGAGATCGTGAGATGCGGTCTGGTGTGGCGTACGTTTAGAAAAACATTTTCTTTATCGGGTCACGTTTCGAGCTTTAATGAGATCATCCTCAGGGCTCAAAGTGTTTGTTTTCTGTGTAGATGTGCCATTATTGTGTGTCGTGTGTAAGGGGGCACTCTCAACACGACACAAAATAATGACACATCCACACAGAAAACAAAAACTTTGAGCCCTGAAGATGATCTTAATAAAGATCGAAACGTTGGCCCGATAAAAAAATGTTTTTCTAAACCTACGTCACACCAGACCGCATCTCGCGATCTCTAAACAATAAGTTATAATATACTGGTATGCTTTTTTAAATAATTTTTTATAACTTTGTTGGTTTAAGTAAAATGTTAAGACCGTTTTCAATATAACTACTTAGTATGTTCGAAGGATTTCAATCATGAATTCGCAAGGTTTGGCGATGGTGATGTCATCCAACGTACAACCAGAGGTGGTTCGGCAGGTTTTAAAGGTTTTTTTTTTCTTAAAGATAATGCGCGCTTAGTAAACCGAACATTATCCGAACATTACCACTTGAAAAACTTTTACAGAAGCTAGATTATGCCCGCTGATTATTTGGAGCGATTTTCATTAAGGGATAGAAATTTAGTTTACCTTAATTATGTTTTTTCGACTCGCTTTGAAAGCGGCAAGAAACGATTTATTTCCAAAAAAGATTAGTGTCAAAGGGGTCAGTCGGAAAGTGGCTTTCTGTACAGCAGTTTGCCGAAGATCGTGGGGAAAGCCAAATGGCTCTTCATTAAACCCTAAAGACTGGCTTCGTCCAAAGATCATTCGTTGCATTCGGCGGAATTGAAGAATAATTATTTATTCCGTTTGCTCACCGAGTTATTATATGAAATTATGCGACCCACATCGTTACTAATAGAGCAACAAACTAGTTTTAATCAAGCAAAAACAGAATAAGCACAGATTCCTGGATAAGTTTAGTTTTTTACCATTCCTACGATCCAATGCTCTGCCAGGATTCTGGCGGATCTACTAGGCAACTATCTGATCTAAAGGTCTGCTACGGGGAGTACTTATGACCAGGTCGACTCTTTTCATCCTGATCTGCATTTCCTGCCTAATTAAGTTTATAAGAAGCGTCTTGCAATTTCGCCATCTTTGGCAGTCGATTTTATTGCAACTATTGTCGCGAACCCACCAGACTGGATGGAACTCGTTTGTTATGTCATAAACGTTTAGTAATAAATTTGTACCAATGGTTGTCCATCATATGCACCAATGTACCATGGATGTTTGCGTACATGCCAACTTACCTTTGAGGATTTTAAAACGCTGATACATGCCTGACAGACCAAAATATCGAGGATAGGAAGACCAGAATGAGCGGAATCGACCAAACTTAAGGCATGGCTGGTGATGCGTCAAAATCGTTACACTGGCCTTTTCAGGTGCTATCAGATCATAGCCAACCATAATCCAATTTGATTAAATTTATAAAAGAATTCATTCAGTAAATACTATTTGTTCAAAACAGTGCCTTTGGATTGAATGAAAATTCAAAAAATGCAGGAGTTTCCAGGCGACTCGATGTGAAACATGCCATAATGGAATTTTTCAAGAAAGTTACTAGGAAGTGGCCTATAATTACAGATAAATATTGTCCAGTTTTAAATATTCCTATTGTCTATTATAATTTTGAGACTTCATACAAAGGGAAAAATCATTACAGTCAAATTTTGTTGTATTTTAATCATTTTTTCTGTCGATTTTAAGTGTTTCACGTGTGCTTTTTTTGCCTAAAATTTTTGTTGGCATTTTTTACTTTGTATGTCGACTAATGTTTAAAAAATTAACACTTAAGGTTTTTTTACAGAAAAATTAGAAATTTTGTTAAAATTAAGAACTTTCATTCTAGATGCGTTCTAGACTACCCTTACTGAGATGCACTTCAAAGTATCAGTTTTGGATTCCAGTTTAAAAACCGGCAAATTTCAGTAATAAGTCTTTCACTGGAGCCGGCTTTTTTTTCTTTCCACTGCAGAATTGGCGAAAACCGGATAATGGCACACGGAGAGAAAGAGGGAAAGGCACACCTATGCAATTTTTCTTGCGTAACCAGGCGCTCTCCACTCCCGGTTATGCTATTCTCTTGGCGAGAAATGCCCGGTCGGTGGACAAAAAAAGACCAAAATGAATATCCAACGACCGTGCAATGTCCACCCCTTAACGCATTGTTCAACTTTGGCCTAAGGTTAATTTACATTGAGGTGATGTTGTTATGAACCTTGCCATATAAACTTCTCAACTTCTAAATTATTTCGTAAGCATACGCACGTAGTTCGTTAAAAATATTTCTATTAAATCATTCTGACGCTTATTTACGTTCTGATAAAATTTAATTAGCCAAATTTCGTAGAAAATGATTTGTTTTACTGAAAGTACATATATTTTGTGTAGAAGGTCTTAATAACTTAAATTTGATCATTTCCGATCATTCCGGTCTGCCTATTTTTAATTTTGGTCAGTGCGTTTAGGTAATCTTCAATATTGGGTTTGTGATGGCCGAATGTTGTTGTTGACAATGGTTAAAAAAAATAGAGAAAGGACACGTCTGAAAAAATAACCTTCAGACCTACCAGGGTGATCGGAAACGACCAAATCCTTCACCAACCCTCAAATCTTAAGAATAAAAGTCACTGATAAAATGATACTAAATTTACTTTTTTTTAATTTTAAAGATTATTGATTTTCTAAAAAAATGTACACATAGAGGAAAAACATAATTTGGAAGCGTATGATATTCGCTGGGTTTTCAGTTCTCCAAAGAGAGATCTGGCATTCACAGCGGAGAAACTAGTCGTTTCGTTAAATGATGATGGTTTGTAAATAATAATGACAACAGAGTTTCTATTTTATGAAGTGAAAAACGCGTAAAATCAATGGAATCAAATGCTTTTTATATTTGCTAATAAAGATATTAATTAAAAAAGGTCAAGTTCTTTTTTGGAATTACAAGTGCTAAAAGTGCTAAATTAAATAGTTTTGTGAAGAATATTAAGAATTTTTTCTTTTATATATATTTGAATAGCTAACACATAGAACATTTTGCTTATTCATAGTGAAATAGATACATGCAATATTTACAGGAAAAGATGGGATGATAAGAGCCATATGTCCAATTCGTGTAATAAAATCAAGTGTGGATATTTCCTTTAACCTCTGAAATCCCTAAATAAGCAATCCTCTTCCTACATTCCTATACAATGCTGTCCTAAAAACAACTCACTTTACTTTACAATGGAAGTTTTCCATTGAAGACATGATTTATAAAAAGCCTCATAAACCTATAATCAATCCTATCGACCCCCTCTCCGATAAGCCTTTTACCTATACTAGGAGAAAAAGAATCTCCTTCTGAATCCTTCTCATCCTAGAGGAACAAATCATTATCCCATCTCATCATTTGGCTTCGGTAAACAACGCTTCACAATCCACCAATGCCATTCTGTTTTAGACGCTATTTCTATTCGCTTATTTAGACGCTATTCTCTTGGGCTGAAGCAGTACTGCTATTGTGTTTTCCTTTATATGGCTCAGGCCTTTGGTACCGTCTGGCATTTGGGTTAGCTGTGGAAGGTCAAGGGCAGCCTTCCCTCTTCAGCTACCGCTCTGAAGCGATGATCTGAACCAGCCAGCGAAAACCTTTTTCTGACTGCTATCCTTTTAGGGCTGGATTCCCTTTTGTGTACAACCCGTGGTCCTATCCTTTATTCAACGAATGCTGCTGATGTCCATACCCATCCCGACACATCCATTCAAACTTTTGCGGATGATACTGCTATCATATCCTTAGATAAATATCTCGTTCTCTAACATCGATCCCTACAGGCTCTCCTATTTAATATAGAACCTCGGTTAAAAAGTGCCGGAAAAATTTAGACAAAAGCCAACACACAACTTTTACCCTCAGACGTGGAATAAAGACACCACTATACCTACATCGTACAGTTACCCCGTCCGCTATCTCGGGCTGTATATCGACAAAAGGCTGAGTTCGAATCCCCATACAAGACTAAAAAAATTAGGTAATGACTAGATGTTACAAAATACTCACACGGCTTCTAGAGAACGATCAAAACAGACGTTTCACAACAAACGAATGATATACGAGACACGTATTAAACCCATTTGGACGGCATTGAATTGGGTTTCAGCCAAACATTCCAACTATCATCGCATCCAGACTTCCCTATCCAAAATCTTCCGAAAAATTTAAGTTTTAAAATTTGTATATATCAACCATTTGACTTGTAGCGTAAAAAATAAAAATAAATACTGTAAAAAAAACTTTACAAATGAAGGATGTAGACGTGATTGAAATGTATATCCTGAATGATTATTTATTTGAGAAAGTTTAGGCAATACATTCCATTTTATCAAAAGAACAAGAAAAAAACCATAGCAAATACTTGAGAAACTAGCAATTAAATCATGTGGAGAAGTGAAATTGTTATAATTCATTTATGTAACTTACAATCGAGACCAAATTTATTTATTATGGAATTCTTTAATTTCTATTTTATCTTTAGTTGAATTTTTTGCATTTTATTTTCTTTTTCTTTCCCCCCTTTATTATTTTGTTCTTTCTTTCATTTATTTGGTCTTATACACCTTCTCAGTCCACCTGTTACAAGACTGCTTTTAGGTAACAGGCGAAAATGTGCAGATTGGTTAAATGACTTACTTTTACTTATGGTTTTATTATTTTAATCTTAATTTTTTCTCTATTTATGTTTTTTCTTGCTGTAATACTGTACTTTTCGCAAAATAAATTTATTATTATTAATAGTATTTAAATATGATTTTAAAAATGAACGCTTAGGTAGTTTTTACTGTTTCAATTGAATTATTCATAATTGAACTATAAATATTAATATTTTTGACCAATAATGAGAAAAGTGTTTTCATTTACTATACATTACTGTTTTTGAGTGGTTTTTGTAAGCCTTTTGGCACATCTTTCGTTCATTCGAGGAAGCATACTCACATCAATTTGATATTATTTTGGAAACTTGTAGTAAAAGCCATCAGTATCTTGTTATTGTTCAACAGAGACGTTCCTTTGGATTTTTGAAAAAAAAAAAAAAAAGGTAACGATCTGTACGTGACGAGAGGGTCTGTTTTCAGCACACGTATCTGTTCCGATTTTAATTAGGGCTCGCCGTCCATAACGGTGAAGACGAGTGTGGAACGATGAGCGCACATAACCATTGTGGCCGGTGTGAGCCCTCCGGAGGCAACGGTTTATGCTATGCTGCCGATTCAGCCGTCATCCGGACAAAAGGCTCATCTCGAGACTAATCGGCATCGCATTCTCGGGCCGAACTGGCAATGTCCTTCGATCCGGCTTTTTAATATTTCGGAAACGGACGGACCTTGGAAATTGATCGATGACTCAAATATTGCCCGAAGGGATGATATCTGACCGGTCTCGGCCCTTGGGTTTTTTTGTCTGGCAAAGAACCCTCTGAGGGCTAGGGCATTCCAGCTGCTGAACACCTGCGCCGATCCACCTGACGGTCCTTTAACCGACCCTGGATGACAAAGAAATAGATTTTTACGAGGACACGTGAATCTGGTATGACGTGATCCACCACCTGTGCAGTCGCCTGGCGATAATCCACACAAAAGAACAAATAAAGACAAAGGCAATTAATGACATCTCATAAACAGTTCCGTGAAGATGCTTCCTTTGTAAACAAATAACTGTCATTTATGATTTTTGAATTCACCTCTGCTCTTTATTCAGAAGCGAGTCGGTGATAACGTCAGAAACAATGAGCACTAATAATCGGGCTCTTGACGTTAAACCTGAATGCATAATGAACTATCACAATCAAATTATGCAAAAGTAATTACAGTACTATTAAAAATGCAAATAAAACTAATAATGAGGACCAGCTTTCTTTTCGATTGTTAGCGTTTAATACTGTTATGAGGTTATTATTTTCTCGCAAAACTGGGCAATATTTAATTTTTAATAATGGATGGGTACTTAACCCTGGCTTAAACAAATTTTACTTAAAATCATCGATTTTTGAATTATTCGAATATCAGCAGTAGCTTGAGAAAAACGATAATTTTAAACGAACGTAAATATTAAGAAATTAGTTCACACGGTAGCATCTGGCCAACGCCATGAGGTGTTATGACCAGGTGTGAGATTTAATCTCTTGGGAGACAAAATCCAGCTGCAATACCAAATTTATTAACTATTTTAACTATAAATTTTAAAAATAATTAAATCTTAAGAAAAAATATTGTCTTTAAAAAAGTTTAACCATTCTAACATAATAACGTTATTTTACAATTCTAAACCCATAAAATATCAATGTATAAATTACTCCATTTATGTTTAGCGGTCTAATTGACCAAATTCTTTATTTCAATTAATTATTATTTTTATGTAATTGTATAAATATTTGACGAATTTGCTAATCCCCCCTTTTCCTATCTTAAAACTGCTTTGTTAGATTTATCATCATCTGCCATAATCTAATAAAAATTAAAATTGAAATTAAAAGTACACGCTAAAATATGTGGCATTGTGTGCCAAAACACAAAATAAATTCAATATTTTCAAATAATACTTTAAATTCACTAATTTCGTGGTCCGCTTGACCAATTAATACTTTACAATTAATTAAGGTTTTTAGTTGAGATGAAAAAAGTTAATGGCACGAGAGGGATTCGAACCAGGGTGGGGTTGAGATGGGGAGTTGATGTCCGAATGGATCGAGGTCACGATAGCTCATGTGGTAGAGCAGCGGCGTATCTAGCCGAAGGTCGTGGGTTCGAATCCCTCTCGTGCCATTAACTTTTTTTCATCTCAACTAAAAACCTTAATTAATTGTAATGTATTAATTGGTCAAGCGGACCACGAAATTAGTGAATTTAATGAATTAAAATGAAGTACACTTCACTAAAGCTCTCCGTCGCCATTTCAATTGTCGTCGAGAATCCAAACCGATTACACGACATTTGAAAAATGGCAAAAGGAGGGAAAACTCATAAGGTGGGGTTGAGATGGGGAGTTGATGTCCGAGTGGATCGAGGTCACGATAGCACAGGTGGTAGAGCAGCGGCGTATCTAGCCGAAGGTCGTGGGTTCGAATCCCTCTCGTGCCATTAACTTTTTTTCATCTCAACTAAAAACCTTAATTAAATGTAAAATAATACTTTCAAGTAAAAAATAACATTTCAGTTTGCATAAAAATGCTTAACTTTGCTGGGCAATCTAATGTGTATTGTTGTTTGAAAATATTTTCTTTAAAAATAATATTATATGTATATATATAAATTATGATAAAAAATATCTACTGAAAACTATATCCAGAGTTGATGGTAAATTGGTATAAGACAAAATGTGAAGCTTATATGGTATCAAGCAATAGGGAAAAGTCGGTTGAGGTTTTTAACTTATCACTATGTTGCTAGGATAGAAGTCGTAAAACGTCTTTATGTTGGATGCAGCAATAACTATGCGAATTTACGATAATCCTAAAACTCGGTTAAACACATACTAAGTGAAGAGTTACTATTAGCAAAAAATTTACTTTCCTGACTGACAGCCAAGGGTTCGTTTATACTTTGTAAAATATCGGAAATCACGGATTTATAGTGGAACTAACTGAGAAGCATCGAAGAAATGGGAGAGGTGACCTTCGATTGTGCCAAAACTCATGTGGGAAATAAGCTGGAATGAGGATTCATTGGTAAAAGAAAAAAAGATGGACGAAGGCATTGGAATAGTATACAGCAAACCTTTACATCATCATGGAATCTCTTAACATTAAAAAGCTTGAACAAGCGGTGACTTACTGAATTTCCCATTGAGAAATGGGAAGAAATGTGGCGAAATTCCAAAAATGTAAGACAGATACATCACAGAACCATCAGCTAACCCAATTAATAACGAATTATGGTAAATGCAAGGTATATCTGCAACGCTTTGGCCTCGAGGAATCGCCAACATGCTCTTGTCGTGCAGACGTCTTCTTGCGTCATTCTCAAATGTATATTATACAAAAGACATAGAGTACCATTGATCAATCATACTTTTTGTACAAGGACAAGGGTGGCCAGTTTCCTAGCAGGTGTTGTTGGAAGAGGAACGGACTTACTCTTTCGTCAGATTTGTAAATAAATTGGACATTTAAAATTAGTTCTTTATTGACTTAATACGTAAGAACTATTTTTATTTCAATTAATTTTAATTTTTAACATGTTATATTTATATGGAGTTGTATGTTTCACTGAACATAAAAAGAAAATTATTATTTCTATTTAAATCCATTATATTTCGTGGTCCGATTGACCAAATAACTTCTTTCAATTAATAGTCTTTATGTAAGGTGGCTGATATGAAAAAGCTAGTGTATCGAGAGGGATTCGAACCCACGAACTTTGGCTCAACAGATAGATTCATAGACCTTTAATAGCCTAAGCTCGTGGGTTCGAATCCCTCTCGTGACAATAGTTTTTTCATTTCAACCAATACCTTACATAAATATATGGTGATTAGTGACCGTTAGTCGATGATTATTCAGAAATCGTGAGATGCGGTTTGGTGTGATGTAGGTTTCAGAAAAACATTTTCTTTATCGTGCCAACGTTTCGATCTTTATTGAGATCAACTTCAGGGCTTGGGATTTACAAACATTGTTCAAATTTATCAAAAACATGTAGGATGTGGAAAAAAGTGAATTTATTCAATGCAAAAAAATATTTTTATATTCAATCAAAGTTTTTCTATAAATTCACTTTTTTCCACATCCTACATGTTTTTGTTAAGTTAAACAATGTTTGTAAATCCCAGGCCCTGAAGATGATCTCAATAAAGATCGAAACGTTGGCACGATAAAGAAAATGTTTTTCTGAAACCTACATCACACCAGACCGCATCTCACGATTTTTGAATAACCTTACAAAGATTATCTGTAATATTAAAACAACGAGTTGCGTGATTAGGTATATTTTTCCTGAATAGTTTTAATCGTCTATACATTTTTACAGTTCAGTAAAATAATATCACATAAAAATATCGACCCTTGATAATCGTAGGAAAAGGAAAAACGGATGATGTCAATGTACGAGGTTGACAAGAAAGTGGAGAAATTACTTTGTTTAATTGCCAAAGGACTTTCACTCTGAGAAATGGCTTTCGACGTAATTTTCGATATTGGAGTGACTAATCTTCCTGTCATAAAAGTTCCGCAGTTAACATTTAAGCATTCCAAGTCATTTAACGAAAGAAGAGTCCACGCTCGGTTATACAGGTAAAATGCCTCCAGACGAAAGAAAGTGAAGAAGATTATACTCCTTAGGGGAATGTTAAGTGTTGAATGTAAACGATCCGAAAACAAAAGGGTGGCCATGAAACAAAGAGTGCCGATCACGTCAGTGCCCATTGTTTGATTTCAGCCCGATGACTTGGCTATATATGAAAAGAGGTTTGTTTAAATAAAAGCTAAATTTTATGAAAAAATGGTGTCGCAACCTTTGTGATATCGACCTAACAAGGCCATCGCATGAGTTCAGCAGAGCGTAAACAGGGTTTTATTACTTTAATAATATCCGACAGATCGGTCGTCGAGTTCAAACTCCTTCGGTCGAAAGAGTCGTGGACTCGTTAAACCGTCCCAAACAAAAGCCAGGTTTTTTTCTTTTCCGAGTCGCAATGTAGAGTCGTCAAATGTGTCGCGTTTTGTTCCGGGTGCCAGTCAAGAAGATGATGGGCTAACGAGCCGTCGTGATTCACAAACTTGGTGAGGGCTTCGGTGAAGAAAGTGCTCTCCCCATCGGCGGCTTATTATTGGGCTCGTGTGAAAGTTCTGGCCATCCTTTGACTTCGACGAGCCCTAAAATCAATATTTTCATTGGCTAGGATTTGAATTCAGAATCTAGAGAGAAAGTCGGCTGTCACTTTCTAGTATCTATCGTGAATATGAACTATTGGCTTCGGTTAAAATCAAATCCGAAACTTGTCCCATCACGAAGCGCACTCTTTCCCATCGACTTCTGTTCATTTCCTTTCATTGAGCCGGCCACTTATAAATTCGAAACAGATTTCCCCGACGGACAATGATTCATTGATTATTTCCTTTATACATCACGAATTACAGTAAATTGTCACTTTCTATTTATCTAATCATTGCTAACCCTACTACTTATATTAGATATTTATATTATAGAAGCGTGACGTATATGGTTGTAACTGAAGTTTCCGCATTTTTCTTTTACTTACAACAAAAGGTTTCCCTGTGTCCAGAATACCTTATTTGATTTCCAATTTAATGAGCACCTCAGACAGAAGAGTAAAAAGAAAATGAGTGAACTCAACTTCATTGGGCACAAATAATCCAAGAACCTCCGAACAAACTTTGGAAGGAAACAGAATGCATGAATGGAAGCAGGGAAAAACTGTGACACTAACGTTAACAGGACACTGCAAACTAAGGATATCTGAAGAAGATTGGCCCAACCCAACACGGCAAGTGCAGATTATGCAAAGGATCAGAGGAATCACATACCCCCTACTATTAAACCGGGGTGCTACACTTGCTCGCAGGAGGAAATGTTTTGGGAGTTCAAAGAAACCATAGAAGGGGTGCAACCACTAAAACCGGCCTTTGATGAACTAGGACACTGGTGTGCTATAAACACAGAACGAGGTATACCACAGCGCCGTACATACCCCGACTAATACACCGACATCCACATCTGATTTCCATTTTAAGTATTTGCGGTGAAAACGTTAAATTTTTCAAGACAATATGTGGAACCGAATTTAAAGCTTTACAAGAATGCAGTCGACATTGCCCTGTGGCTTACAAACTTGCTCATTTATGTGAAAGTCAGGAGAAATTTCGCGAAGCGCGGACACGTACAGTAGGTGGCCAAGGAGTATATTGTCCCCTAACGGGAAGTACAATCTGTATCATTGTTGGTTATAGTTAACCAAAGACAAATAAATATATTACGATGTTGGGGATTTACAATTTTTCCTGCTGCGTCTGAAACAGCGCACTATATTGCTTACAATGTTATTAAATTGAGGTTCTAATTTGGTCAAGGTCTGCGGGTTATAATTTGATCTTTTCGGACTATCCTGGTCTATCTATACTTGGTGATTCGGTCAGTCTGACGCGTTTCCCAAACCTCTGTGATTGGTTTGATACTATTATTAATGGAAAGATTGTCCACCATTTTTATTTTGTGACAAATCACTGAACACGAAGAAAAACGTTAACGTCGATTAAGTTAAAAGTGGACCAGAAGGGGGTGAACTTATCCAGTCAAAGGTTATGCCAAGCTTTCAAAATCAGGGCCTAACGATTATTTCATTTTACATTAATAACGGTGCAAATTTATTGTCATATAGAGGTAAGTAAGGGTTTTTCTGTGTGACAGAACATAGGGTTAATTAAAAATTTATTACAGTTTGTTATATTACATATTTTATTTTGCATCAAATAACTAATCACTGATAATGGCGTAATATACATTTAAAGAGTAGCACAACGATAGTCTAGTCTATTAGTTGATCTCTTCCCAATGCTCTATAAATTAATTATTAATTGCAGGTCGATCACATCATAAATAATTAAAAGTCGATAATAAACAAACCAGGACGATCGGAAATGACCAAACTTCAAATTCATATTTTCGACTTTTTGCGCGTTTTGCTTTTCGCCTTTCCCAATAGTCTGTTATCAAATTTACTAAGCATTACAGACTTACATTACATTAATTATTCAGAAATCGTGAGATGCGGTCTGGTGTGATGTAGGTTTCAGAAAAACATTTTCTTTATCGTGCCAACGTTTCGATCTTTATTGAGATCATCTTCAGAGCCTGGGATTTACAAACATTGTTTAAATTTAACAAATACATGTAGGATGTGGAAAAAAGTGAATTTGTGAATGTATTTGTTACATTTAAACAATGTTTGTAAATCCCAGGCTCTGAAGATGATCTCAATAAAGATCGAAACGTTGGCACGATAAAGAAAATGTTTTTCTGAAACCTATATCACCAGACCGCATCTCACGATTTCTGAATAATTATCGACTAACGGTCACTAACCACCACACACATTACAGTTTAATATTGTTTTGTTCGCCATCATTCAATCGCGACAACTAAGCCGAAACGCGTTTGATCGACGAACTAACGAAACTAACCAACTATAGTTACTAGTACGTCTCCTTGCCGACCTCATGAAGAAATCCCCAATTAAATTTTGCAAAAATTTCCGTTAAAATATCGGTTTTTCATGATGGAAGACACTACTTAATCGAATGCGATATTTTCTTATATATTTTAACCAGCACAGAATATGTCAAACACGTTCTCATATGTGTTCTTGAAATATTGCTTATTAGTTTGTAAAATGTTTATGTATTGCTAACATATATATTTTTTAATTTCTATGGTAAAAATCCCTTAATTCAGTTATTTTGTAATGATAGTAAAGTTTTTGCACTTGTCAACGGCCAGTTTTCTGTAAATGACCAAACTTCAAATTTATTTGTTCCACTTGTATTCTCAATAGTCTGTTATTCAAATTTATTAAGCATTAAAAACTTTCATTACAATTTAATACTATTTTGTTTGCCATCATGCAATCGTGACAAATAAGCCGAAACCGGTGAGATTGGGCAGACCAGAAAGACCCACCTTCAGTTGCAATACATCTACCTCCCTGCCGACCTCATGAAGAAATCTCCAATTAATTCTTGCTAAAATTTCTGTTAAAATATCGGATGGAAGACACTAAACGATTGAATATAATATTTTCTTGTTTATTTTAACAAAAATAGAATATGTCAGTGCCACACATATTCCCATAAGAGTCCCTTGAAATATTGCTGTTAGTTGATAAATTGTTATGTTTTTCTAACATATTATGTATGTATATATTAATTTCTATGGTAGTTCAGTTATTTTGTAATGTCAGTAAAGTTTTTGCACTTGTGCCACCAGCCAGTTTTCTGGAAAGCGAATCCAATCTCGAAGACAGACCCAATTCGTGTACCCTGGACCACAGTCATTACTCCGTCCGAGCATGTCGGCGTTTTTTATCTATTCCGCCGGGGATCTGGGCCGGGGAAAAATTTTAAACAATCGCTTATGCAGTTTTTCGCCTGGGTTTTTTCCTACTTGGTGACCCAATTGGGAGCGCAGGGCGGCAAATTGTGTCCCAATAATACCGATATCATTACGTAACTGGATGCCACGAAGACAAAATAAAAGTCCTAAACGATAAATATATCCTGTGTACGCAAACATGACGTTAAAATATTTAAAACCCTTTAATACTCTTTTATATACAAGTATGCATATTATAAGTTTATAAAACCTACCGAAGGCTACGTTTACTTATTTTTATATTTTTAGTAAGGCTTGTGTCTTCTTTAAAACATAGGGTGCTCAGCATTAACTTCTAATTAAAATCCAATTAACAATCGACATTTTCTGTATTATGATAACGAACAAACGTGATGATCATAACTAGTTGAAAGTGATTTAAAAAAGTTGTCTGGAACCATTACAAAAAGCTTGTGATTGCGTAAGGGAGAAAAACCTCGTTTTGAATTTTTTTAAAACCTTATTTATTATAAGGGCTAATAATGAAATGATCAACATGATTAATAAATTACGGCTATAAATTAAGCTTGCCGTCTAAAATAAAATTCATGGCATGAACGCCCGAATGTTCATTTCCGAGCTTTTGAAATGAATACCCAAGTTAAAACTGAAATCAATCGTTTTTTAAAGCTTCTTTCAATGCTTAAAAGACGAAATCGAAAAGCTCTGTGCGAAAATATCCGGCAAAGAAATATCACAATCTGACGTAGGTCGAGGTTTGGAACGGTGCATTCCGACATTCCGGAGGGATGACTCTTAAGGCTGCATCCAGTCAGACCGATTCCCGGGTTGGATAAAGGAGCCCATTGTGGACTTTATTTCCACTTAACTATCTCCGCCGATACCGTTCTGTACACTAAACCGATTGAAGAAGTAACGACTTTAATAATAACTCAGGTTGAGGATAATGAAAAAATCAATGATGTCCTAGCATCCTAGAAATACTCCTTCAGTGGTTTTCTTGTTTACACGATCTACGGATAGTAAGTATTTACATTATTTGTACCAACATTTTCATTGTGACATTTCATTAAGAAATACCTGAACAGAGCCATTATCAAAAAGAAAAATTCATCACCACCTTAGTGTCACAAGTCCAATTTTAGCTTATTTTTGTTTTTTAAGAGGAACACTACGCTTACAGTCACTGTTCGAAAATTTATTTGAAAACAAACGCTGTACATATTTTTAATACATAGGATATAATATTGACATATACCAACAAATGGTTAACTTGTTTCATTTCTACTTAAAACATTGAATATATAGACATAAAGTTGTCGGCATCGTTCGGAAAATAATACCGCGGATTTGTGGTTAAGGTTTGCCTGCAGTTATGTAACTGTTTTACGCTGTTATTGATTTTATATTGAATTTCCCACACGTGAAGGTTCACTGGAGAAAAGTTTCGAAACAAAAAGAGAACATTCGGCTTGAAATGAAATCTTCCATGTTGTAAAGACCGAACAAATTAGCGACTTGCCAGTTTTAAAAGTCATCCTTAAAACCAGTCTATTATATTAATTATCAAGTCTATCTCAAAATTTTCACTACCTTCTCAAAGCTAAACAGTATTGACAATGATTCACTAGTTTTCGTGGTCCGCTTGACCAATTAATATCTTTCAATTAATTAAGGTTTTTAGTTGAGATAAAAAGGCCAGTGTCACGAGCGGGATTCGAACCCACGACCTTCGGCTAGATACGCCGCTGCTCTACCACTTGAGCTATCGTGACTTCGATCCACTCGGGCACTAACTTCCCATCTCAACCCCACCTTTTGAATTTTTCGACTTTTCGAAAATTCATTTGTCGCCGAGAATCAAATAGATTATACGAAATTAGAAGGAGCCAAAAAAGAAGGAAAGAAATTATATAATGCATTAAAAACAAAAAAATTGAGACGAATGTAATAAAACCTAGTACAGAAGGTTGTCTGATGCATTTACATACTTTCAACCTTCAATTCAATTAATTAATCTTTTTATGTAAGGTTTAGGTTGAAATGAAAACGTTTGCGTCGCGATCGGGATTCGAACCCACGAACTTTGGCTCAATACGCCGCTACTCTAATCACTTGAGCTATCGTGACTTCGATCCACTCGAACACCAACTCGAATTTTCCCTGCTTTTCGCCATTTTTCAGTCAAAAATTCGAAAACGTTGTAGGTTGAGTTGACGTGGTGTTGACTGAGGGGATCGAAGTCACGGTAACTCAAGTGGTTAGAGCACCGGCGTATTGAGCCGAAGGTCGTGGGTTCGACTCCCGGTCGTGACACTAACTTTTCAATTCAACAAAATTGTTTTTGTAATATATGAATATATATCCAAATCAGTTGTATTCTACTTTTATCACGGTTGTTGTGCAGGCATGATATGTGTAGGTTTTAATTTTGAACCTGGTTGTTTTTGTATAAATAATCGTAGCCTTGGATGGTTTTGAAATACTGCAAAAGCATCACTGCCTTTTTTTCTTCCACACTTATCAAAATGTCATTAATTAATAATTTAGAAATTTTGTTCTAATAGCAAAAACGTGAGGGAGTAGAGGGCCTCATTGATTTTACTAAAATAAATTTAATCAGTTAAATAAATTTAGAAGTCACAAATCAATTACGTTGGTTCTAATTAAGCGTAGAAGGTTAAATAAATTGTTATCATAATTCATAATTAGAGATGCCAGTAGAAACTATTAAAATACCGAAGATGACAAGAATGATAGAACTGAGCAATATTTAAGGAAATTACCAAAGCGGAGATTAATCATGGGGGAGTTAAATTAGTTATTAGCTAATAGGAGATGAAAGCGGAGATTATTATAAATAATATCAAAAATGACATGTATGAATATTTAACATACATAAAAAAAATAATAATAAAAAAAAAAGTTAAATCCTTTGATCATGTTGGTTCTAATGTTAAAGGTTCTCGTCTTTATTTTATTTTATGACAAGGAATGGTTTTATTATCAATTTAAATAAATTAATTACAGAGCTCAACATATTGTCAAAAAAAGTGCTGAGCCCAGGAAATAGTTTATTTAATTAGATAAAAAAACCATTCCTTCCTAATCAATATGTGCTATATTTCCTTTATTACAATCAAATATTTTTTAAAAAAATAAGACCTTTATTAGCAATGTTATTTATCTGCTCGGATATTGATGTTCAAAAATGTCCTAACTGCGGACAAATTTTCGAATATGAGGACTAGTTTCGAAATGCGATTATGCTTATCTGAGATTTTTCTATGCTTCCTCGGTTATCTGAGAACCAAAAGCATCTGCCGCTCAGCATCTTTCTTATCCGAGATCGAACGAATACGTGAGGAGGTTGACGGACAGGTCCTCATATAAGAGGACGTCGTTCTCTGTGGGCCACCGCAGACCGCATCCGCCGATCCTCCGCAACGCGATTACGGCCAAGAAGTGGAAGAAATAGTTGAATTAATATTTCACTTTATTTTATTTTTTTATTAAAAATCTTTAAATGACAGATCATATAAACAGGGATTAACGCCTACGTTTTGTCACATCTGAAATGACATCATAGTCTGCTCGTCAATACCAGTTCTTCGGTGTAAAAGTTACCTTTTTATATTGAAAATGGAAATTTTCAGAATGAAGATACTAACATAAAGTATAACGAAGTGTTCAGTGTTAGTGGTTTTATTAAACTTATATTAGAAGTATCTGTGGAAATACAGACCACAGATAACCGTTTATCCAATGATTGCGGTCGGCAAAAACCGTTACCTCTGAATCACAACAGAACATTACTTCTTTTAAAAGAGACTTAAGGTTTTGAAGGAACAAAACGGACAAAAATGATAATAAATTAAAAAATAATGATAAAACCCGCCCCGAGGAAAATCGAGTAATCTGGGGTGAGTGTATGACGTCTAGAAAGTAAAAGTAATTTATTAGCGTGAAAGGAATGGGTTGCTTAAAACCCCGCCCCGAGGAATATCGAGTATTCTGGGGGAGTGAATATGACCAGACATCTATGTTTCTGGTGATGTATATATATGCATTGTATGTTTTGTTTCTATTCTGCATTTGACAGCCTGAGGTACAAACGAGAGACTAGCATTCTAGGATATCAACGCAGTATATATTTGAAATCAGAGAGTCAGTAAGCAAATCGAGACGCTCAAATGGCTGCAGTTTAAAATAAACTACGCACGAAAGAAGAGAAAATTCGCAGAGGGCCGGCGATGACCTCATCTGTCGTCGGCCCATAAACTTCTTACTTTAATATTATTATTAATGACAAAACGACAGAAAAATTGTAAACCGATATGTATATGGTGATTGGCCTTGTTGGTTTTGGTAATAACAGCAAATGAATGATCAGGATGGGGGTTGTAGGCCTCAGAATAACTCATCCCCAGGGCTGCAATACGTGAGACGGGGGTTCAACCAGCTACATCAGTTACTCTTAAAGTAAAAATGTGAAGAAGTGTTTGAAGAAAAACGTTTTACTTGTGATAACTGAGATAAATCCTAATGAACAGCTATGCACATTTGACGGTGATATGGCTGGGAGACGTGTGAATCAGACCTATCATGTAACCATCAGTTTACTGAACTCGAGAAACATCAGTTCGAAGATAGTCCTGAACAGTCGCCCTTTGATGTTTCCCGCGCATTACGTACCCTGGACATGCCTTTGCAAAACTGTTACACTGTTGGTCCACCTAAACCCGCAAGGCTGGGTACAATCTAAGAACTTCTCATATTTGCCCCGAAAGTCTTGCAAGATGTAAAACTCAAAAACAACTAAAAGCACCATAAGCAGCAGGGAATGAAATATAATCTAAACAGCTTTCCTGACAGGCCATTGCGAGAAGAATGGCATCCCGACGTCTATCAACACTGTGTCTAGGTTTCTAAAGAAAAAGGAAACCTAGACCAAATTGCTGACAGGTCGAGGTGCAACAGTTGTCAGTAGATAGTGTTTGGTAATTACAACACGATCGTGAAAGAAATACAACCGTAATTTAAATCCTCGATGAATTGGGTCTCTGCGGTGTACTGAAGGTATATGAGGAAATTGCCTTTATGCCCTTGATGGAAGCAGGGAATATCATTTAATCAAACAACCAAACATGATCTGTCATAACCATTTCAATTAGCTGATTAGTAATGCCAAGGAGGAAAAGACGTTATTCCCTGTGAAGCACACCTGCATAAAATACACCTACTAAAAATCGTACTTTTAAGTAAGAGCTGAAGTTTTACATTTAAAGCCAAATTATACAACCGTTGCTAGGAAATCAACTATTTTTATTTAATTTATATAACAGAAAAAACAATCGAAGACACTTAATTTTATAGCAGTATTTTGGACTTTATCGGCCAGATACGGTAACCAACTTAGAACTTATGAATTTGTTAAAAACCTTCAGCTAATCTTATGTAAGACATTTTTTTGTTTGATGGCCAACTTCACAAACTATTACAAATATTCTATAATTAATTTTACATTTTTAGTATTTTATAATTAAATTTTAGTATGATCAAAAAATGGGAAAATATTTTCTATCCAGATAATCTCTTCAAGCTAATGATTTAGCGCTTCATATTAATTTCTGGAAAGCCGTTTCTTGATGGTAATAATCATCTATCAATAAATACTCAAAACAAAGACTATTATTATTCCCTGATTTTAAATTGTTGGACTGTAGCGTTGAGTGACGAAAAAGTAATTACAATATTAATTAACCTTATGTTGTTACGAAACATTCTGGCTGAAGACCGTTTCGACATAGGCTTAGCTTATTGTGTACTGTGAAGGTCCTGTTTAAGCTAAAGGAGAATCCTCTTCATTTTGTAATTTTTTTCTCGCTTAGCAATAATAGGTCTTCTGTCCTTTCATAAAATAGTAGGGGTATTCACGATGTTTGTTAGATGTTAACTCGTGTTAACTCGAATAGAGAAATGCCCAGTAAGATAGTGAACGCCCCCTTCTTTTCTTAGCATGTTAAACGTTATTTTTTCCGCAATGGTGCGCGTGGCTATTGGTAGAACCAAAAATACAGCTATAACAGTCCTTGAAGGCTTGTTGTGGTTTGTTTTGGTATTCTTTTGCGTTAAATTGTAAGATGCCAGAAGTTAGTAAAAAAGGAAAATTAATTAACTGTTTCATTCCAAATGCAATCTATGCACTCGAAAAGTACTAACAAATGACATGCTTCAATTCCTGCCGACATACCTAACTTTATCCTAAGGTCTAACAGCCTACAACTTTATTGGATATGACATGTATCTATTGTGAATGAGAGTATAAGGTCAGGTCAGAAATTAACAAAAGAAATATATTGGTCTGATTTAATTAATGCTTATTTAAGAATAAATATTAAAAATATTAAATTCATGGCTGCCATGTTGGTTACCTACGCCCTAACGGATAGCAAAGTGACTACATTTTCGACCTAACACCTAGCATTGGCCTTGGCCTGTTAGATCTAGCAATGTTAACTAGCCGATTCTTACAAGTCTACGTCATCATTTTTCTCGATCTAACACGACCTAACAGAGTTAACAGGGCTGACACAAAGATCGTGAATACCCCTTGTATTATTAAAAGAAAGGAAGTTCTTGTGCTCAATTTAACACAAACTGACCGCTAAAAATGGGAAATCGTCTAAACAAGTCTGACAGAAATATGGAGGATAGACCATCAGGATGATTTGACCAATAAACTGCAGGGTTGTCACTAAAATCATCTCATTAAACTTATTCGATGTACATACCTGTTGAATACTGTACTTCTCAGTCAACTCCCGTGCGAATTCTCTTTTAGGTCTTCCGGGTGACAAAGTGTAGTTCAATCGTTTCCCGACTTCCTAGTCAGCCTATCCTAGCTGTTTTGTCCTTCCTAAATCGTTTCGGGGTTTCGTCAATCTTCCTTGATCTGCGCGTTATTTTGTAGGATGTGTCCTTTTTTACTTA
Organism: Cimex lectularius; assembly: GCF_000648675.2. Taxonomy (NCBI): domain Eukaryota; kingdom Metazoa; phylum Arthropoda; class Insecta; order Hemiptera; family Cimicidae; genus Cimex; species Cimex lectularius. The sequence continues at coordinate 2,659,429 of NW_019392666.1, forward strand.
CCACACTGTATCGATGTTACAAAATTTTAAATACCTTCGAAATTTCTAAGAAATTGGTTTTAAATATAGGAATTTCTAGGCAATTTATTGAGGCTAAGGCGGTGACATATCGATATTGCTTACTTCCCCGAACCATCCGAGAAAGGCAAGATCCCGGACCCATAATTCGCCCTAAGTTGTCCTGAGGAGCGGAGTCGACGCTGGGAGTTCCTAATACCAATGCAAGACAAGATCTGCAGGAAATCAATAATCTATTCTTTTATTCAGTATCTTCCAAAAAGGCAAGGCCGAAATCAAAATTCTTCTGTTTTCTGAAGAGTCCTATTCGACCAAATTCAGTTTTTCAGTATAAGCACACTGCTGTCATGTGTATTCAGTTTGAACAGCACATATTTAAATACCCTAATGCATTGGTCTGATTTAATTAATGCGTATTTAAGAATAAAAATGCCTGTAAACAAAAAACAGCTGTTAAGTTCATGGCTGCCATGTTGGTTACCTAAGCCCTAACAGTTAGCAGAGTAACTACACTTTCGACTTAACATCAAACCCTGTTAGATCGAGCAGTAGAGTTAACAAGCCTATTCTAACAAGTCTACTTCATCATTTTTCTAGATCTAATACGACCTAACAGAGTTAACAGGGTTAAAACAAATATTGTGAATACCCCTAGTATTATTAACAGAAATGAAGTTCTTATGCTCAATTTAACACAAACTGGCCGCTAAAAATGGGGAAACTGCTATGACTACTCCTATTAGTTGGAACTAATGCTAAACATGCTAAGTTAGAAAGTTGTTGAGGACTTTTTATCTAGATTGAGGACGTTACCCTATAAACAGGCGATGTATAAAACCTAGTAATTAATTGTAATTAAAGTTGGGCCGCAATCAGCAAGCGTGTACGATGTGACAACGTGACAGGAAAAAATCAGTATGCTTGGGTGAATACGTGTTTGCTGTTCTCACGCGGTGACATCAACGGTGGGTCAGGAGAGCTGCGTTCGAACCTAGAGACGGATCCAGTGAGGCCTTGAACTTTCTGGAGGCGACTAATTTCTGCAGTCCATGGGGAAAATCGTGGGACGTATTCGATGCCCCACTCGTCTCTTCATCGGCTCCTTCGGTCTAAGTTATGTAAGTCACAACTGGGTCAAGGTTGCGGGAATCGTGACCCGCTGCCCCCGCTGGGATGAGTCCTCCCACGACATCCCGAATTTGAGAAAATCCTCTACAAAGTAATACGACGGGCATGCAGGGAAGAGAAATTATGTTAATTTCCCCATGCAAATTATAAGGTCATGTGTTGCACTTGACAATGAAAGCCCGAATCTAACATGAAAATATAGAAACGTCTTCTTGTAAAATTTAGGAAGGTCAGATAGCATCCTGTGGCGATTTCGCCGCTTTTTAATTACAATACTTGGAAAAGAGTAGTCTAACAATCAAACTTCCTTTTTCGAGGATCGAACTTTTGAATTTTCGACTGTACGAAACGATTTTTTTATGTGCTTATTCTCGCTGGGGTTTTGCTAATTCAAATTGCGGTTCGGCATTCCGCCATCTTCAATATCTTTGGGTGATTTTTGTAGAGAAATGCCGAAACGCGTCTGAACTAATAAAAATCAGCGAGGACAGGCAGACCAAGATAATAGGTAACCATAAAAAATAAAAAACTATTAACATAAAACTCCGTGGAAATTCGTGGATTTTACAAAATACAGATAATCAAAAAGTACCTACTATGTTGACATCCATTCAGGCTTTTAATAATTTAGAATACAACTCAAATTCAAACGTAACACCTAATTTCTGGCTTTCGATTTCTCGTGCCGGACGTCAAATTGGGCCGGAAGGACACCGGGACGGAAATGCAACGTTTACCTAGAAATCTTAGTAAACGTCATGAACCCGGTCCTAGAATAATCCGAATAATTAACCTCGTCAGTCATCTAGAAATTTCTAGTTTCACCGTCAAACCACACTTATTTGATTTTACAACGTGTATACTAACCGGGCGGGGTTATTGGAAACCTGACTAGACCTAGGACGCCTGATGGAGGATAATAATAGGCAATTACTCTTTTATTTAGCTCAACTATCTCAACTATTTCTTTTCCAAAAGGAAGTTCGTTTAAAAATAAAATGTCCCTAGCGTGAAGTTCAACTGTTTCGAATATGAAAAAAAATCGTACGTGTGTGAATCGTTATAGTACTGTTCTAGCGTGACACTCCCACATCATTGGATATATCAAAGGACACTTCAAAGAAAATACACAAGTTAAAGAGATAGATGATAGACGGGTAAATTGATTGTGTGAAAATATTACACATTTCCGTAAGAAGAAACCTAAGAAAATTGCATCTGTCTAGTTCCGTTGTTTTCTTTTCGAGTGCTTTAAAGATTTTCTCACTGAATGACCGCTTAATTTGAGAATCGAACTGTTTGTAACATGACGTTTTAAAATATAATATTTTTATAATCGATGTATTTACTACGTATAGTGCATCAGATAAAAAATATGAATAAGATAATATTTATATATTTATTACCAAAGAACATTAAAATAAGAACTTTTTTTATACAGATCAAGTTTAATATTTAAATTAACTATCATGATTTCTAATTACCTATTTATAAGGGGGGAGATAAGTCAAATGTTAATATCTACCGTCCAATCAATTTCATTTACCCATTAATTAAAGCATTTATACAAGCATACTATTTATGACAAGATTAATTACATTTTACAAAATTCTTAATGATATTTATTATATTTCGAGGTCCGATTGACCAAATAACTTCTTTCAAATAATTAAACTTTATGTAAGGTATTAGTTGAAATGAAAAAGCTGGTGTCATAAGCGGGATTCGAACCCACGACCTTCGGCTAAATACGCCGCTGCTCTACCACGACTTTCAGCTATCGTGACAAATTAATGATTTTTATTGAAATGACCAAGAAATTTGCTATTATAAGTCAAACTTTCCAATTTGGCTTAAAGAGAAATTAAAAAATTAACTTTATACAAATCTATTGTACATTTAAGTAGTAAGTATAAGAGAAAAAACGATTTTAACTATTAAACTTTGTTTTCGGAATTAAGAAGGAAATGTAAATATTTAAGTAAAACATGTTATAATGATTATATTAAACAAATAGAAAGTGAAATTTCAAATAATGTACAAAGTTTTTGGCATTTTACAAGAAGTTTAACAATATAATTGTGATATTTCGAAATTTATGTTTCGAGTTTTTAATTATACTGAAAATATGTATGAAATTGCTGATGTTTTACCACTTAATTTAGCAGTGTGTAATTACTATTTGACATTATATATTATAACATTATATTTGATAAACCTTCTTTTGGTAGTCGGATGTTTGCAATAAACTTATTAATACTATACCAAAGCTCCTCTGGGATATGATGCTCATTTTCTTAAAAAATATGCAATTAGTATTAATTAAGGTTTTTTAGTTGAGATAAAAAAGTCAATGGCATGAGCAGGATGCGAACCCACGATCTTCGGCTAGATACGCCTCTGCTCCACCACTTGAGCTATCGTTGAGCAGCGGCGAATCTAGCCGAAGATCGTGGGTTCGAATCCCGCTCGTGCCATTGACTTTTTTATATCAACTAAAAAACCTTAATTAATTGTATATATTAATTGGTCAAATGGACCACGAAATTAGTGAATATATCCAATTAGTGTTATTCAGCCGCTAACGTTGTTGTATAATTTGTCATTGAGAGTAGGATTTATGCCAGATATTTGAAAGTTTAGCTACGTAATACTTATTTCTAAGAGCGGTGATAAGTCAAATGTTAAAAACTACTTTCCCATCAATATCATTTGCCCAACAGTGAAAGTATTTGAATATATTATTTATAATAAGGTTAACTACATGGTTTTGTTAAAAATAAGTCCACCTAGCTTTTAATCTATCATAAACATTAAAGATGCATTTGATAAACATTGTTATATCGATTCAATTCAAACAAACTTTGCAAAAGCATTTGACACTGTTCATCATGACGTTTTGATTGCGAAGGTGGAGGCATATTGTTTTCATGGTAGTCTTTTTTGTTGGTTTTAATCTTACCTGGAAAATAGATTCCAAATAGTCAAAGTTTATTTTTCTGAATGTATAACAGTTAGTTCAGAAGTTCCTAAGGGCTCTCACTTAGCGCCTATATTTTTCTTGTTTTTATAAAAGACATTTACTCTGTGCTCAATATCTCACTCGCACTCTCATCACGACACACAAGAATGACACATCTACACAGAAAACAAACACTTTCAGCCCTGAAGATGATCCCAATAAAGATCGAAACGTTGGAACGAAAAAGAAAAAAGAAATGTTTTTTTAAAACTTACGCCACACCAGATCGCATCTCACTATCTCCAAATAATCTGTGCTTAATGATAAATTTTCTTCTCTTTGCTGACGATCTCACAATTTTTAAAACTGTTTATTTTTTTGAACAACTTAATAATCCAAAACAATTTAAAATATCTTCACTCTTGGTGTTTAAATAATATTTTCAATGATTCCATGTGCAATAATCTCTAGCAACTATGCTTACACAATCAATGACACCATTTCAATCAAGTTAACATTATTAAAGACCTCGGCATTTCGTTCGACCAATAGCTAATTAAAAAACCACATTTAAGTTTAACTGCTAAAGCTCTAAAACTTCTAGGATTGACAAATAGTTTTTCTAAAGATTTTCAGAATATTCAGAATTCCCCACATTCAAATCACCACATTAAACAGTGTCTAAAACATTCTCTCGAACGTGTTTTGCAGTTATTTCTCAGATAAGTACACAAGGTTTCATTGAAAATTTTTAAATGCATTGCACACTTAAAACCAGACTTAAAAAAATGGTAGTAAATTTTCTTCGTTAACATTAAATAATCAGATAAACTACCCAGAACTCCTCATAAAAAATTAACTTTAACATTCCAGCTCATAAGACCAGAAACCATCAAATATTCAACCTAGTTTACAGTAGCAAATAAAAATTATACTTTTCATCCTCCAAACAATTGAATTCAGAGATAGGCCAACTCCGTTCTCTCTCTCTCTCTCTCTCTCTCTCACACACACACACACACACACACACACACACACACACACACACACACACACCTATATTTTAATCCTATTTGGTTTTCTTGTACTTCTTTTTGTTTTCTGTGTTATTAGAATTCTAACCTTGTGTTTGTAATAAATAAAAAAATGATGCTCTATCCTTTTTCTATGGATAAAAGATTTATTGGATGGTTTTTTCTAACATTAAACATTTTAAGCCGACCTCTAAAGTATGGAATGAAAGGATAGAGTCCAGGGTAAACGAACTTTTGAAAAAAGATGTGCTACGTTTTCATAAAGGTACGTCCTTCGCCATTTCCCATTCTGGATACACGGGCAATTACCCTGGGCTTCCACTTCCTCCCGCTGGAACGGCTTAGCACATTCCACATGCTCACTTTTGTTCTAACTTATACTTTCTTGTTTTCAAACTGAGACTTTGCAGCCACGTGAACCACAAACAATTAAAAAAATTTCTAAGTAAACACACCGGCTTCAAAAGGGTGTTATTACACTCCGGGAGTATTCCTCGAATGACTCACTCCACTGAAATGGCAATTAAATACAGAAGTTTCCCAAGGTAAAATAAAGAATTGAAAAAAAGTCCTTCCCAACGGTACTCCAAGGTCGAATGGCGGTATAGTTTCGATTTTTTTGAAACTATGGGCTTTCTTTTGTCGGCATTTCTGATTTTATCCTAAGCTTAACTGGAAAGGCCGAGATAAATTTTTATCTAGAGGAGTTTTCTTATCTCGTAGGGCTAAAGAAACATGCAATAAAACCGGCTTCTCGAGATTTTGTTTCACAGACGGTTCGTCTTTAAGAAGGAATCAGAACGGGTCCGACAGCACCTGCACCTCATTAAAACTTGTTCACACGGATTCAAAATAATTGGAAGAACCGTTTTTTGTCACCGAACTAGAACACGAGTTTTCACAAATGCCCCCTAACTAACGTCACACGATAAGTCAAATTCGACGACAAAAACTATGGAAAATATATAATTGTTTGTCTGGTTTTACATAGAAATGACAAGTTACTTACCAGATCTAACTATCCTCACTTATTATCTGAATCAACAAAAATCAGCGTTGATAGGCAGTCCAGGATGATAGGTAAGTATCAAACAATAAGTTGCTCATCCGCAGACAGGAAGAAATCCCCCAATTATAATAGTACGTTCAAATTTTTGCCTTGAAGCAGATATTTAAAAAAATTTAATCAATATTCATTGCTTACCATGAAACTCATGACAAATGCGTTGGTAAAATTCCAATCGATGTTTTATTTATAGATTACATTTTTTACTTTTCGTGTTTTAAACTATCAGTGAAGTTTATTATAATTAATTTATGTTAAGTTTATTATGTATAATGTGCGCCATCATTGTGATGCTTGTAATAGTCATCGAGCATTAATGTTGGTCATGCAGACCTTTTCGGAAGATATTCTTGTCATTCAGTTACTTTCTTACCCAATTAAATAATAAATTGTATGCAACGAAGTTTCAAATTACATTGCAATATCATCAAGAAATTCAATTGGTCAGAACTTGCCGTTCTTCTATGCTGCATCTCTTATCCGGTTAGTTTCGTAATTATTAAATTATAATATTAATTAATTTCGAACATCTACTGAAGAGGAACTGCCTGTCAAAACCGAGAAAATGTATGAGAATTGATGTGAAGAGATCTTATCTTTGAGTGAAAACTTTCCATTTTCCCCCTAAGCTATTATAAAATTTACAATAAAAAAAGTTAATATCTGACAAGGATCGTGAGAAATAGCTAAACCGACAAAAGTAATATTAAATAAATATTGAATGATCATGTAAAAATATCAATAAAGTACATAAAAAAATATAAGAATTAACATAATAAATAGTAAGAAAAGTTATGCAACATCAATTTTCTGATTAAATGTAAGGACAATTAAACTAATTAAATGTTGTCTTTCGCAATGGTCATAACATATTTGTTCAAATAAATATTTGTTTATAATTTAACTATAACATGTTTTATTTTATGGTTATTAATAAGTCATCATTGCTTATATGTTGGCAACACAGCATCAAAATTATTCTTTCAGGGTCACAGATTATATTCCAATTCATCGATAAATTTATTTTTCTTAAAAGAAGTTTGCAGTTTCATAAGGACTGTGAGAAAACCACTGAAAGCTTAGAATAATAATAGTAATAATTTTCTCTGTCAGAAGCACTTTCCATATTTACTGTTTTTTTTATTAAAACACCCATAGCTTAGAAAATTTGTGATGTTATAAAGCAAGAAGGGAAGAAATCACTTTTTTCCACATCCTACATGGATCTGTTAAATTTAAACAATGTTTGTAAATCCCAGGCCCTGAAGATGATCTCAATAAAGATCGAAACGTCGGCACGATAAAGAAAATGTTTTGCTGAAACCTACATCACACCAGACCGCATCTCACGATTTCTGAATAATCAATGAAAATAATGTTAAATGAAACAATTACAGTTAACATACCACTTTGAACAGAAACCGATTGATTAGTATAAGAAAAATCAAAATATTTAGAATTAAGAAAAGTTATACAACACGAATTTCCTGCTTCGACACATTTAGTCTTTCTATTTATCCTTGCTTACCATGCTATTTTTTCTTGCTATGCTCATCATGTTTCTCAATATTATTTAATTCCGAAGTAGCAAGCTGACAATGAGAAAAAATTGTTATATTACATAACGAACTCAGATGAAAAATTGGGGAAAAATCTAAAAAATGCATTATTTTGATTTTTCACTCATTTTTTTGTTGAGATTATGTGAACTATAATTTTCACTATAAAGTTATCATTATGGAAATAAAACTTTACAATGTACAGTCAAAATAAAACAATAAAAAAGCGTTTTTTAATCTTTAGTTAAAGAGAATTTTAAGCTGTGTATAAAACTTTTTGATTACTCATTTTTTCATCGAGTACAATGCTCAAAAATACGTGTATCTTTAGTAGCTTTAGGAGGATGTGTTTTACCTCTGGTATATCAAAATATATCTAAATTACACTTAATAAATATATTAGGATGACAATAGCGGTTAAATTAGTTATCATCCTATTGCAATTATGATGATAAATCATTATGATGTTTGATTGTGACGTTCTACTTGTAGACTTTCTACGATAAGTCTGTCCACAGAAAAAAAAGATTCTTATCTTAGACTTTTCCAATTAATTGATAACTCGTTTTATTTTTTTTTTGTCAACCTCCCTGCGGCTGACATGCCCATCTTCCGTCGGGTGCCGAAGTGATGTATCATCCGTGGAGTCATCCATCATTCCGACGTTCTTCGAGGACAAGAGACGGTTTTTAATTGTCTGTTCAGGGACGGTCCGTTTATTCAAAACCAAAAAGAAAAACAAAGCAGCCCCTTTATCAACAAAGGCAACCAAAGAGGTTTTACATATATTTGAGTAAGGTCTTAACAGGAAAAAAAATCAGCCAACAATAAAAGGCCACCAAAGCGGAGAAAATATGATAAGTAACTGAAATATCACGCTACTAAACCAATCCTGATCTTCAGCATGTCTCTCCAGCAAAACTAGAAACTATTGGTTAAAAAACAATTTAAAACACTATTGGAAAAATAGAGGCAATTTAATCTTGTAAAAATTTAAAAAAGAACAAATTATTGATTGTACTTTTTGCGGATTGTGTGTTACAATCTTGCTTAGAAAACAGATGACCTCCTACGAAATTCGTACATCATTAAAGTTCTAATAATTTTATGATTTCCAAGCCAGTTTTTCGAACGTGAAAAATTATAGTTTGTTTGACTTGCAGGATTGATACAGGAAGCCAAATAGTTTCTCGATGTTATTAAAGTTGTCACCTAGTATTATTTTTAAATTAATTGCGAGTATGAATCTATTTCTTAGGACTGTGTATTTTTTGCATGTTATTAACATATGTTTAACAGTGATCTGGACACACTGGAGCAGGCTCTCGTGACGTTAAGTGACCATGCGTCAATCGACAATGCCCTATCCTCAGTCTAGCAAAGTTGTTTCTTCTTTTCTGCGTTTTCGTAAGAATGTGTTTGACTCTCTTTGACAGAACCCTTAATTTCCCGATGTTTGTTATTCCTCACTCTCTGCCACTCAATCTCTCATTGTGACCATATAACTTTTTTAACAAATGAATTAAAGTCTTCATAAGTTATTTTTATGTCCTTCTGTTATAGCTTTCTTTCCTGCGCGGTCAGCTTCTTCCCGATTATGCCACTGTGACAGTTTACTTATGGCCGTAAGGTTTGCCAGTCTTGTTGGTAGAAAAATAAAAGACTAAATGAAACACAAGGTTTTGTGCAGGTGTTAATCCATTTGGAATTTCACAAAGATTATAACTTAACCATTTCTTTAAAATACTGCACCCATCTAAACCTCAAATTTGCTTTTTAGTCCATTTTTGTTATATTGCTGCAATTATATAAAGAAAAGTAGGGTGTTTTGAATAAATCAAAGGTTGGTCGAATTTGAATTTTGTTTTATCGTAGGCATTGTTACTCTTCTTCACCGATAGTTGTCGACCTGGATCCCAACGGTCGGTAGTCAGCTTGGGAAAATTAATTAATTGATTCACTTTTCGACAAATTGTCTCACCCCCTCCACGGTAGAGAGTGTGAAATGAAAAAACTCTTCCGTGAAAAATTATTTTAACAAAAACAAACAAACAAGAAATTAACAATCAGCAAACTCGACTTTTGTGGGAATGGCTGGAAAGCGGAAGATTCACATAGATCAGAAAAGGAAGACGGATCGGAAACCACTTTCACGCATGCGGACGGCAAAAAAACCGGCGTCCACTTTCACCCGAGGGCGCGGGCAAGCGTGAAAGTGCGGACCCAACCCCTTTCGGAGACGCCCTCGGTCAAACGAGTTTCGCATCCACGGTCAGCCGAGCGATCGTTGACCGTTGGTGAAAACAACTCTTCAAAAACTACACAAAAAGGAGTTTTAGTAACTAATTTTTTTAATCAAATTTATCGTTAACTACATTTAAAACTAAGAGAGCGCAGTTTGTAGTAGTATGTTCCACGTTCTACAGGAATCGTATAAAAATACAGTTCTATACAATTTATTCTTATTGAGGACCAGAGGATTTGTATGTCTAATGTGCTTAGCTTTTCTTTTAGTTGCACATAGAAGATCGTTGCCAAAACATTCCAAACCTACATAAAACAACTCATCGTCCACATGTTCAATATGCTTATTTTTCAGGGTAAATTGTCTGGTATTGTCAATTTTATTATTTATTATTATGTACACAGATTTTTCGCATGCATAAGTGTATATTTTCGAATGTGTAATCGGAAATTTCTTATTTGTTGTAAGTTGATGTTTCTTGACAGGTCAGAATTACTTGTCAGCAGATGACCTTTGTCGTATTCAGATGGAATATATGATATAAATACGATTTTTCAAAAGGTGGTGTGATTTACTTTCTATAGTCTTTTTATTTGCACTGGTCTCACATTGCTCTTTCATAATAATATTATATACTTGGTAAATCTGGAGATAAAATAGCTGCCAGACAAAGAGCGGAAACAGGTGGAGTGAGAATTGGGACCCTTGCCTTGAGGTATATCTTTGTATTTAAAACTTTCTTGTTTATCAAGCTTATATTATGTAATTAATCGTACAGAAACGCATAATTTCATGTCGAAATCAAGGAATATTACGATTGCGCAATCTAGTCAGTCTTTGACATGTACAGAAACTACTGATCCGACAAGATAACTTGGATTGTGGCTTATCAAGTTTATTAAGTTTGAAAATAGAACGTCACTATCAAGATGCTGCCGTCCTTGTAAAAACCATTGGATTTACTTCGAATGCATATTTATGTGTTTAAATCCATATATGTTTATAACGCCGAGGTTGGAAGTCCGAAAGTTTTAAGGCCAAGACCAGATTTTAATGGACGGACGAAACATTTTTTGGCTCAAAACTGTAAAATATGGTTTATAAAATATCCAAACGTGCTTATAAAGAAAAACAAATATAGGTAAACCAATGACTGTAACTAGTTCAGCGATTGCGCAAAATTGTTGGAAGAACTTTGATAATTCTTTACTCTTCTTCGTACAACGTCTTTTTTCAAGAAATGAGAACATGGGAAGGTGGGCCATGGTGTTTTTCTTCTCTAACATGTAACACACGTAGTTTTATTGTTTCTCTTTTTAATAGGTCAATTAAATGACGCCCGCCGTTCTTTTGCTAGAGCACGAATCCAGTTGGGCCTTTTTCCCAGTACCATAAACAACTGAAAACATCTGCCCTACTGGAAATAGCCGTGAAACAAAGCCGGCTCTTTTGAGCAGGAGTAAAATAGTGCTTTAGGGCTTTGTTTAATCAATTTTGACGCAAAGCTTCCTGTATAGTCGAGTTTGTTATTCAAAGATAAATCTTCCGTCTGTGCTTAGGCTGTTTTAAAATTTGCAGTGGACCTAATAGAATGAGAGAAGATAAAAGGATTTCTACACTGCGCAGTAAAAATAACAAGAAAAGACACTTCAGCAATGATCACATCATTGAGATAAACGAGCCCAAATTCACGTTCATGAGTCCAGACATGTTTTCGCTTCAAGATTTACGTTTTCACGCCAAAGAGGGTTTTTTGCTTGAATTTATTTTTCTAGCATTAATGTGATGATAGCTATCTGCTTTTTCACTGAGGCGGGGTTTCTTTGAAGCCACCGGCTAAATAAAGTGTTTGAATTATCGCCCTCGCTCGGTTTTATTTCGTTTTGAAACCGGTTAGTTTTTCAAAAAAGAAATACTTTTTTTTAGAAATTAGAAGAAAAAAAACGCGGAAAGACGGGCTGGAGAAATAGGGCAAATAGCTTGGCTAACTGTTGTCGAATACGTGCACGAAACGGATTCATTGTCCGCAAGAAAGGCGCGGAGTTTCGTTGTTCAGGAAGAAATCCGAGGACCTCCGAGCTTCGAATTCCTTTTTCAAGTCCATGGAGAAATGGTGATCGTTTTAGTTAACTACAATCAAACCTGTACTAAAATAAAACATTAAATTATCTTTTATACTTTTAAAATCAGTTTCAATTCTTTTCTTCTTTATCAACAGAATGAGTCGTACCTTAAAAAAAGAAATTAGATTATACAATTAGCAAGGGAAGTTTGCTCTAAATATTTTAGTCATTGAATTCCACAGTGATTAAAGCAATATTTACGACATCTGAGGCCTCGCTTCAGTGAGTTATTGTTTAAGAAGCATTTAACAGTTTGCATTGTTGCATCGCTTCACCGATGACTAAACGCAGATAGCGAAATTTGGCGGACCAAAACGTAATCGGATACGAAATTAGCCTAAACAGAACGATTAAAGCATTCGAAAAGTTAATGATTGTTGAATATTCACTTTTGAGTTAATTGTGATAATTTTACAGATTAATATTTGAATATTGTGCAATGGAATGCTGATCAGTCTGATGTCCTTGTCGGTAGAGTTTATGTTTTAAAACATGTAAAATATGTCTTTTTAAAAAGTTACATTTTGTTATATGTTTTTACATTTTATGACCATAAAATTTCTGTCTTATTTATGCAAACTCGTTAATATTAAACTTTCTTTTTATTTAAATTAACCCAAGTTGAAAAATGAAATTCCTTCCCTGGCTCGCGGTCACTTTCACTAATTTAAGACCAAAATGAAAAATACACATACACGACACAGAACGCAGGGCTTAAAGGGAATGCCAACATTGCTTTCTCCCTTATGGATAACACCGATTATTTCTATCAACGCCCGGTTGTTTCTGAAATGCTGTAAACGTGGATTTTTTTCCCTTCCGAAGCTAAGGACATATCTGGCCCCGAGGGAAACGCTGACGACCTGCGAAAGGGGTCCCAATGACTTTCACTGGTGCGTATTTGACCCCAAAGGCTTTCTACACCACTCCGGGCGGTTCACGCTTATCCGAAAAGGCAAAGAAAAAAAAATCAACCGATCCTGTTTATCTCCGATCGACTTCTAATTACGGGGAATAAATCACGAAATAACGAGTAAAAACGTACAGCTGATTTATCTGGCCCCAATCTGTAACCACACGTACAATTAAAAAGATGTGTTTTTTTTAAAATCAGGAAATGTAAAATTTCTCAACCAGCCGCCTTATGAAATCCAAAAGAAGAAAGTCATTAAAAAAAATAAATAAAAAAAAAAATACAATAATTTATCAATTGAAATTTACTTCCTGAAGCTAAAGATGAAGTATTTTTTTGCAAAAAGTCTTAAATATTGTAAAAGCACCACCAGTCAGACTAACATTACTAGTAGTACATACTAATACGCAGTTAGTAAAATATTTCCAGAATTTCTCGTTGTCTGTTTAATAACTTGAAAAAGTTTTCAGCCTTTTTTGCCCATTTTAACATATTTTGTAGTAAGGTATTAGATATACAATATTTATCAAAAAGGGAAACAGTTTGACACAACATAAAATGGTAGATTTTGATACCTGTAAAAAAATTATGATGGACAAATTGTACTTAATATGACAGATTTAATTTTCGAAAAAAGACATAGGTCATAGGCATCGTTTAAAAACTTGTTTGAAGATTGTGCAGAAAGAGGAGGGTTTCTATTTTCAGAGTTAGAAATATCGACCACTTTTTCACGAACACTCTGGATCAACGTATAGTCTTGAACAAGAAAGCAAATTTGGCTCCTAACGCCAAGCTTTCGACCTAGTTTAAGGTCATCATCAGGGCCTGTATTAATTTCACATTTTGAAAAACATATTTGTACAATTGATGTAACAATCAATATAACTATATAGAATTTTCAAAACTTCTTAAATATGTCTACAGATTGAGATATTTAAGTTTTTACAGACGATCTTAAATTTTCTTGAAGAACTCACTCCCAACATTGCCAAGGACTGTGAAAGTATTGCATCTTACTTTAGATCAGGTTATTTATAATATTAAGCTTATATGTAAGTACATGATGACTTGTTTCTGATTTTTCCAAGGGATAATTTAGACAATGTCCTTAACCCTTTTAATAGTTTTAACATTTATTAGGTTTCGTGGTCGCTTGACCAAATAAATTCTTTTTAATTAATTAATCTTTAATTAAGGCTTTGGTTGAGATAAAAACAACACAAGACATTTGAAAAATGGCAAAAAGGAGGGAAAATTCAAAATGTGGGGTTGAGATGGGAAGATGGTGTCCGAGTGGATCGAAGTCATATATTTTGTTTTTCAAACAGCAGAATTTAAATCTAGTAATAATTTCTTTCAATTAATTTATCTTTATATAAGATGTTGGTTGAAATGAAAAAGTTATTGTCACGAGCGGGATTCGAACCCACGACCTTCGCGTCACGATAGCTCAAGTGGTAGAGCAGCGGCGTATCGGACCGAAGGTCGTGGGTTCGAGTTCCGCTTGTGACACTTGCCTTTTTTATCTCAACCAAAACCTTAATTAAAGATTAATTAATTGAAAAAACTTTTTAATAATTATCTTCCCTATCGAGACGTGAAAGTGATCAGAAGTCCAGCGGGCAAATTGATACAAAGGAAATCACCTGTAACAGATATTTCCATTCTATTCTCACTCTTTTGGTCAAAAACTGAATTGTGTCAATAATTTAGTAGTTTTGTCACTAAGCAGCTTGTGCTTCTGGAATGAAGTTAAAGAGCGAGCTTTCCGAATTTTAAGATATAACAACTACCCAAATACATTGGTTCATAGATTATTAGATATTAATTCAAGGAAGTTAACAAATCGTGAAAAAACGAATAGAAATATGGACAATCCTTTCGCGTTCAAGAGTATAACGTACGGCCCAGTGATTTCGCTCAAATTATAATATTTCAAAAAGTAATACAAACCCGACGATTGCAAGAATAAAACGAGCTCTTTACATACTAAACTCAATGATAAGACCAAAAAGTTGAATTTATCCCATGTTGTATATAGATCCTCGTATAGTGAATGTCCAATCACAAACAAAACAGAATAAAAAATTAAAAAATATCTGATTGTGGCCATAAATCCAGAATTGGTACGGACTATTAAAACATTCAATACCAAGTAGGCATAAATTTGACTTTTCGAGGGTTGAAATAGCCAGTATCTCAATTACTCAGAAGAATAACAAAAGAGATTCTACATAAAATGGAAAATAATACTTATCACATTCAAACAGATACTATGGGCTTAAGTTCAATTTATGAAGGTCTTATTAATTTTAAAAATAGGTCTTTGTTAACGAAAGGAGGACTTCTGAGTTATGCAATGCTGCAGTCTTAAGGAAAATTTGAGATTACCTGTAAAAACTTAAATATGTCAATCTGAAGACATGTTTAACGTAGTTTTCTAACTTCTATACAGTTATATTAATCAATGGTACAAATGTGCTTTTCATAATGTGAAATTATAAGCGCTGAAGATGACCTTAAAATAGGTCGAAAACATGGCAATAGCAACCAAATTTTCTTTCTTCTTGAAGACCATACATTGATCCAGAGTGTTCGTGAGTGTTCGAAAGAGGAGGGATCAACTAGGCAACGAGATGAAACGATGATTTTTGATCCCAGAGTTATCGTGAGTTTCTCTAATTTGTTGTTGGGGTTATCAATCACCCGGAGTGAAAAAGAAAAAGTTCACAACGGGGTTCGCAGCGTTTAACACCGGCGCGAACAGATGGGGATAAATCACGGGGGTCCCGAACGCGCAGGGCCGCTAAATTCTCGCCGAAAACCCGTCAGATTTTGACTTTCGAAACCCCTACGCATCCAAATCAGTTGTCCTTTCTCCGAGGCGAGAGTGAAACCGCCGTATCGAGATGGCATCGGTTCATTGTCTATCGGTCTCACGACGAACCCCTGCGACATTTCCAAGGGCCCACGATCCTTACATTATTTGCTAATCCGCTCGTATGAAAATTAGAAACGAGGGATCGCAGGGGAGAGAACATTGAGGCCTGCACTGCGAACTATTAAGTTAAAATAAAAGAAATTAAATAAATGATCTTAACCATTTTTTATGAACGAAAATACCCTTCATCACTCTCAATACACTTCTCCCAACTTGATGGCAACTTCTCTCTACCCTCTAATTGGAATTCGTAGTCTTTATTAATAAATTCTGTAAACGCATTTTCTAACAACTTTTGTTCAATAATATTTTTAAGTTGTGAAACGTTGTCCAGTTATCTGAAAACATGGTAGTCCGTAGGCAAGAATTCTGGAGAATTGGCACGGTAAGGCAGAACGTCATAACCAACATACAACAGTTTTCGGGTTGTCATATGTGACACGGGGCAGAGCGTTGTCGTGTAACAGAATCGGCATTTTCCGATTGAGCAAAGATGATCTCAATAATTCCAATTTCTGGTACATTGCTTCAATTAGAGAGCAATACATTTCGACATTGATTGTTTCGCCAGGATTCAAGAAGCTGCAGTAAATCGACCCAAATGAAGCCCAGCAAATATTCACCATCACTTCTTTTTAATGAGCTGGGGACTTTGGAAAATTTGGAGATTTCTACTTTGTCGAGCCACCAGAGAGTCCACTTTACATCACACGTAACAATTCTATCCAGAAAAAGTTCGTTTCTGGTTCGCCAAAGAAGTGCGCAAACTTCATAACGATGGCTTTTTGGCGGTCCAATGGACTTAAGATAGTCATCGACGGTCGACTTGCTCAACTGAAAGATTCTGTGCAAGTTCTCAAACAATTGTTTTGGGATTTTCTTCGACCAAACCTAGCAATACATCATCATCTAGGAAGAAATCCTTCCACGACCTTCTATGTCTTCAAGGTATCCTTCTCGAAATTTTTAAACCAAGTCTGACGGTGCTGTCACACTGCCGTCACCGGTTCATTAATTTTTTGACCCTTTGGTCCAAACTCGTAAGAGGATATTACACGAAAATCACGCGATGACATCTTAGTAAAGACTGAATTATTCCCAAGAGACGAAATGCTACTGAGGTAAACAAACATTTTTATTTGAAAGTGGATTAAAAAGTGTTGACACTGGATATTCGATTAAATCTTACATAGACGGGTAATTGAAAGAAAACATGAAAATCTGTATTATTTGTCAGACAACCCAATAGAAGGGAATTATCAGATGGGTATCTCCTGACTAGTGTGACATAAAATAAAAAAGAAGCACTACATTAAGGTAACCGATGAAATATTGTTATTACAAAAATTTTCAATTAATAATACTAGAAAATTAATTTCTATATGTTAATTGATGTATGGATCACAAAATTTAAAAATACTCCAATCTTATATGCAAAGTGGCAGTTATACCGCCCTGATTGCCAAATGATGAAAAAAAGTATTAAAACACGAACTGAATACACTTAAAAATGAACGAACTAATAAACAAATTTAACAATTCAGATTTTTTTAAGTCTAAATGCCAGTTTTAGAACTAAAAAATTATTTCGGCGTTTATATTCTTTATATATTTATGAATTCCATAATAGTACCACCAAGAACTAGCTGAAGAAAAATTTCCATGAACAAAGTGATGGTAGAAAAAAATTAATACTCATGTAACCGGAGATGGTACCTGTATCCTTGCAATATTTATTTTACATGGAATGTGAACTGCTCGATTGTCTAGTTATTCTAATGTACAAATATGAATTTACAATAAAAAAAAGTCTTTACTTTGTCAAAGTTTAAGAATGTGAACTTTCTTACCCTTTGAGTAGACCTGCGCTTGGGGTCCTTTCTCCCGACCTTTATCTGTCGTTAATGAATTTGTGAGATTTTTGTAAAGAAAGCGAGGATGAGCGGGCGCATCATGGTTGTAATGATCCATTCCAGAAAGGTTTTTCTGTTCGCTCTCGGCTTTTCGCAAAGGGCAAAGCCCAGGTACGCGCTATTGAAGAATTAATAGCCTTCGGGGCAAATCGAAGAAGTAATGGCCGGCAGCTAATGACCGATTGTCTTTCAGGGCTGGAAATAAAATGAAACGATTAGGCCGTATTTTATGACGGAAAAACACGTTTTCTAGGGAATCCTCCTCCGCGAAAATTGCGTTTTCTACGATGGAATTCTTCTAGTCCGGACATAATTAAACCCGTATAAATTCTCCTTTCCCACTATCGCGGGGCTATGACCTTATCGAAAACATCTTTTTTCATGTTTGTCAAACGTATATTGCCAATTAAACAATATTTCGTTCGAATAGAACCGCCGGTTTTATCGAAACATTTATTCATTTTAAAACACAAAAATAAACTTCGAGATATTAAAGTTTTACTTTAAAAAAACGTGAATGATATTGCATCGTACACCTAGGTCATCAACTAGTCAACACGGGACACAACAATGAGATAAGCTGAAAAATAAAAGCTGCCTGAGACACGTTCTGCAGATTTGTTCGTTCTTACACGAGTTGAAAGAAAAAGATAACTAATTTGGGTTAATCACTTATGCTGTGATGTTTCTTAGACCTGAGTCTTAGGGAAGGATATTTTAAAAATAGTATGCAAACAACAAAGGGACAAATGCAAAATACAGAACCAACATTTGTGCCAGAAATCAAAGATCACCAATAAATTTTAACCATTAGATAGATATCTAAGTTATGGTATTGCCCATTTCAATTGCTTGAATTACAAATCCGACTGATGACCTAAGGAATGGTAATCTCAAATTTTGTTTTGTACATTGTATAAATGTGGAGATTAGCTCGCAAAAATTCGGATTTATTGCATAAAATCCATCCGATTTCACCTAATTTTAATTTTTTTGATGACACATTCGGAAATCATTGTGATCGTCTGCAATGAAACTTTCCCTGTTATTTCGGTAGAATTCAAACGTTCGTTTTCTTTGTTAAACGAAAATGATAGGCAATTTGAAGTAAACTGACGGAAATCTACAATATCGTGAAAGTTTTTGAAATTATTCCTGTCATACAGGAAGGCTCCACTTTACAATACTTTTGGTTAAAATAATTTCCAATAAATAAACAAACGTTACGCGAGGATTCGAACCCAGAACTTGGCAAATAGAAACCTGATGTCATAACATATCACCCACCGCGATCCCCACTTTAATAATAATAATTTTTTAAATGTTTTGTACTGGTGGTAAGTATAATATAAACGTGCTATTGATATTGTTTCGTGCATTTTTGTACTCAATTTTTTGTTTCAATGTTGATCAACTTTGAGCTATTTTCCATTCACAAAGAAAAACAATTATTTTTCGTAATTTCCTTTGAATAAAACAAGTACAGGTCGGTTGTGTTTCTTTTAAAGTCTAAAAAATAAATAAGAATTGCAGTTTTTCGGAATTTTTCTCTTACCTTTTTTGTTGGACGGAAAAATCCAATATAATCGTGATACACGATCTAGCACTTTTTATTTCAAACAGAACATAAATTGCCAACGGGTATCGACAAAAAATAGAAGATGATAGAAAGTGCAATTTATGTTGCAAAATTGGGCTTGTCCGGATATGTCAGGGATCAAAAACCGACGATGCAACATAACAAACATATAAGAAAGCTAGTAAATGAAACAACTTCGATAAGAAAGGTCTCAAATTTGACAAATAATTATGCAACAATTATGTATCACCATGAATAGTATTTGAATAAAATCTATATATTATCGAAAGGTTTTTAACAGATGAATTAGTTGTTGTCTGGAATCTTTGAACAGGAGTAAAGCGTTGGGACGGACGGATGCAGTAAACCGCCGAATACAAGGACCATAAAAATTGGAAACGTGACGAGGATCAGAATAATTAATTAAACCATGAAGAGGTCAACGGTGTCCGGCTTGGACCGGATGAATGGCCGGGTGAACCATACCGGAAAGCGGAAGCACTGCACGAATTGAGCAGAAAAGGAACATGCACGCCATGGAATTATTTCGAATCAGTTTTCCTTTAAAACTGTACTTCGAATTTGGAAGGTGGCTTTACATTAACCGAACCACTCTAGATCATAAAATATGCAAATCAAACTTAGAGAGTGTTGCCCGTGAGACTGCAACTAGTGCAGCATCAAATGCGGTATAAATCCGTAACGTGTCTCAATCTGATAAATGAATAAATTAAAAGGAGCGACGAACTGTTTATGGAAAGAGTGGAACTGGCCGGCCTGAGTGGAATGGCTCTAATACTTCCAGTTTTGACGTCTGTCATCTTTGAAGTATAAAAACGTGAAGATGGACGTGGGCGAAGTGCAAGAGATGTTTGAGCAATCAACGCTCATTGTATTCAGATTCGGCCCTGCACAGTGGCAATTTGTGAGAGGGGCGGACAATGCAGACACCTACAACTCTCGACTTCATTTAAGTCATCAGATTTTTCCGCACTACGGAACAATTAAGCTGAAAAAAAAATTAGCAACTCATTACGGATTGAGGAAATGAGGGGTCATTCGGAAAATGAAATAAAAGCCATATGTGGGACAAGATCTTAGGCAGATATTATTACAAAGACTAAAAAATACAAACAGATATTGAACAAGAATACCTTTTCTGAACCATTTAGCTTAAACTCAATGTGCTGTGATTATAACACGTCTAAACTTAAAATGGATTCCGGATTCAGCTAAAGTGCATGAAGTTTCACTTTCTGATGGTATATCTAATTAGTGATAGGGAAAATTAAACACTGCTGTAAAAGAAATAAACACGCAACAAGTCGACGATAATGTGGGCTTCAAGTTCCTTTTGTTGGCCTGCCTATCTTTTTTAATCCAACTTGGTTATTGTAAAGTTATTTTCGTATGTACTTTAGTCGAAATTTCGTCAATTTCTAGACGTTCCTTCTGACTTACTCTTTATATCTATCTTTAATCTATCCAAATATTTGAAGGAACTATTTATGACATGTAAAGCTCTAAAATGTCCTGATCACGATTCTTTAGGAATCATCAATATAAAAACATTAACATTGTAAAAGTACGAATTACAAGCTGGTGACCATTTGGCATATGAAATTATTATACCAATATTAGGGGTATCCATGATCTGTGTGTTAACCCTGTTAACTCTGTTAAGTCTTGTTAGATCGAGAAAAATGATGACGTAGACTTGTAAGAATCGGCTTGTAAACATTGCTTGATCTAACAGGCCAGGGCCAATGTTAGACGTTAGGTCGAAAATGTAGTCACTTTGCTATCCGTTAGGGCGTAAGTAACCAACATGGCAGCCATGAAATTAACAGCTGTTTTTTGTTTACACGCATTTTTATTCTTAAATACGCGTTAATTAAATCAGACCAATACATTTCTTTTGTTAATTTCTCCTGTCCTATACTCTCATTCATAACTACCTGCAAAGCTCTTCAAGGGCGGCCAAGGGGCAGGACAAGAAGAAAGAAAGACCTAGTGGCTTGTTAACATTGCTCGATCTAACAGGCCATGGCCAAGGTTAGATGTTAGGTCGAAAATGTAGTCACATTTCTGTCCGTTAGGGCGTCGGTAACCAACATGGCAGCCATGAATTTAACAGCTGTTTTTGTTACGTATATTTATTCTTAAATACGAATAAAATTCTTAAATTAAATCAGACCAAAAAATTTCTTTTTTTAATTTATGATATGTATACTCTCATTCATAATACATACATCCTCGGCACGAATTGAAGCCTGTCATTTGTTAATACTTTTCGAGAGAGAGCATTTTCAATGAAAACGTAGATTAATTTTCCTTTTTTATTAACTTCCGGCAGCTTACAATTTAACACAAATCAAAACCAAAACAAACAACAACAAGCCTTCAAGGACTGTTATAGCTTTATTTTTGGTTCTACCAATCGCCACGCGCAGCATTGCGGAAAAATTAACGTTTAACATGCTAAGAAAAGAAGGGGGCGTTCACGATGTTACTTGTTAATTTCTTTATTTGCGTTAACACGACTTAACAAGTTACAAACATCGTGAATACCCCTCTTATATAACATTTCTATATTTATCGTGAATAAGTTTGGAGTCGAATTTTGGATTGAATAGGGTTCTTACATCTGCATCCTTGGTTTCAAGAGGCTGGTCCATAACTTAACTCAATTGATCAATCTGGGGGCATGTGCATTACTTCACATTCAAAATGGTTGTAAAAGTGACGTCAACTTGATCGCTCTCCAAAATTCACTCATTAAATTTGAATGATACTTATTCACAGGTTACATGATTTGGTCAACCTTTACCTTACTTATGAGTAACCGTGTCAACGCCTTAACCTTTGCGGCCAACAAATTAATTTTCTAAAATTTTTCTTTCGTTTCTTTTAAATAACAGACAACGTTAAAATCTGGTTCACCAAGTTAGCAAATAAGCCAAGGTGTTTTTTAAAAGTGTCTTTCTATATAACTGTCGTGCCTAGATAATAGATTTTGTGAATTTCACCCAAAAAAAAATTTAAAGCTTAGTAGTACGTTATCGTATTCGACTACACTCGTGTGCATGTCTTACATTTTGGTTGAAAGATGATAGAAAAGCATTCTTGGAACATTTCCAAAAGTTTTAATATTCTTCTCAACTCAAGCTTTCAAATGTCTGCAGCACCTCCCACCTGACTAAATGATGAGTTGGTAAATGATATCCAATCAAAGAGTCCCTTCAATAAGCAAGCTTGGAATTTGAAACTCTAGTTTCAATATTGACCCTCTTATCAGAAAAAGAGATGACGTTTAAAATACTACTTGATGTGTTCAACTTTACACTTAATGTAATCAAATACTGTTATCGACTTCAGATTTGAAGATTGAGATCAACTGTTATGAGTGATCATATTGGTGATTTAGTGGAGTTTATGTGATAGGCTAACAATAATCTTTTTATTTTTAGCATAGCTCATTTATTTTTGTGTATAGTATCAGAAATGTAACAATAATAGATTGGTATGAGTGTAACTGCTCTTTAAAGGTGGGTTACAGTTATTTTCATTGTTTTTAACATTCTCTTCGGGACTGGTCGAGCTTGAAACTGAAGAACACGATTAAGATCGGATTATGCATAAATCAGTGTTGCGGGATGTAACGGAGCCAGCCGAAGGGTCATCTGCGCGTTACAACTCGTTGCAAAACCGATCCCGCCAGGAATGCGAAATGCCATCAGGACGAAAATACCGGGATCCCACCGGGCTTTGTTGTGCAACACGAGCCGAGACAATGCACGCGTGATGCACCTTCCCACAGTCGCGCGAATCCTTGATTCATCGGCCTTGCAGCCCTAATCGATACTTTGGGAAAAAAACGAAAACGGTCGGGACACGGTATAAGAATTTTGCATAATTCATCGCATTTGTTTTAGGTTTTTTTTTGTTTTTTTCAGTGGTCACAAGGCTCACTTTTCCCCTTGGCATTAAACGGTCTAAATGGATTTCGAAACAGACAGTTACTCACTGAAGATGATGTGAAACGCGATGAATGAAACGTAGTTGTATGCTAATAAGTAGTTTTGTAGATTTAGAAAATATTTTTCGTTAAATATTTTATATTTTCAAATTTAGTTTGGATTCTTCCAAGATATTTTTGACATGGAGACCACCCAGAATTGGCATAATCTATTCACTCCTAATTATAAAACAGAATAAAATTTTAATTGCAAATAAGCTTTTGAGATGTAAAGAAGTTATTAAGTTAAAAGTATGTTGGGAAAATTCAAGGAATGTGTGATTGTTTTATGATCTTTTAGTGAGGTCATATTCTCTATCTACAATTTATAAGCAAAATAATGAAGTAAAGTCCGGTCATATAGTACGGCTTAATGTATCACGAAATGAGAGGTCAAACCGTTTTTCAATACAATTACCAGTTAAATACCATGAACTGTGCCGGGATTCGAACCCAGAACCGCTAGGCGTGGCACATACGCATCGACACCCTAACCACTCGGCCATCGTAAAGAATGTATTAAAATTATGTCAACAATAATTAAGAAAAGGCAGTTTGAAATATTATTGTGCTATCATTATGAATTAATTATGTGATACCACTCGACATCCAGCAAGTAAGTTTACAGGGGCGTCCGTGACCGCAACGGTTTAGGCGTAAGGTAAAGGTCCCGGGTTCGAATGCAGGGCCGCTTGACATTTACATAATGAGGTAGAACTCGAGCAACATCATTAATAAAGATTTAATATTACACAAAAATATTTTTAAATTTGAGTGAGAAAACTTATTATTTCCTACCGATTTTATTCTAGCTGGTGACCCATTGGGCAAAGTCCTGCTTTACTCAATTTATACCTTCGCCCGACCTACACGACCTAACACTATCATCCTCACCTTTGCAGATGATACCGCTTTGTTTTCTCCTGATAAAGACCATGTCACAGTTTTCCGTAGCCTCCAAAATCACTTGCATATCCTCGAATCCGAAGTGGAGAATCAAGGTGAACGAAACTAAATCGACATACATGACATTCACGCTAAACAAGAAACTCCTTCACCAGTACACTTCAACAATGTTCCCAACCCTGTTGCGAACCATACACAATACCTCGGACAAACATGACATGACCATGACAAACAGGACTAACATACAATTTATTATGTTAAAACAGAACATCTAATCTCACACTGACAACCAAAAGATAACTTTTCATTACCCTGTTGGCTCTTCTTTGTACATACTGACTTCGACAGTACGGGATTTAGCATCCCAACCTTAATCGAATCCAATCTCTCCAGTCTAAAATCTTGAGAACAATATTCAATGACCCTTTCCATGTTTCCAATCAAACCATCCATACATAATATTACACTTGTTAATCATCTGGCCCAATCCCGCTACAAAAGGCTCCATTCCAAACTATCCCTTCTTCCGAACCCTTTTGCCAAAAACCTGTCATTCAGAACGTTACCTAATAATCCTTAGGAGACTGAGCCCCGCGACAACCTTTCTGTTTGACATCGGTCACTTAGATTGAATGCCATCTCACTCATCACGTTGATGTTATGCTATCACCATCACAGTATGATTGCTGGTCGTGTTTCCATAGACATTATAAGCATAGACTGTATGTTTTACTCGTTGTATCGAACGAAAGCACTTGTAAAAAAAAGGAAGAATAATTTTTTTTTGAATAACTGCTTTCCATCAGTTCAGAAATTCAACATTACAAAATGGATTTATGTGAGAAAAACTAAGTTTATTTAGACAGGGTTACATTGTTGAGCTTAATTGTGCAATGTGAAACTAAATAGGCTTTTAAAATGAAATAACTTATTTAAAAATTATCTGTCCTAGTTAATTGAAACACCATATTTACAGTGAAAAACCCGTTTGTGGTTCGTTAATATTCTTTTCTAAGCCGTGTAAAACGATTAGAATAACTTCTAATAGTTGCAGCGTTGACAGTTCATTAATATGTAATATTTAAGGTATGATGTCAGATATAAAATTACTGGGTTAAAACGGTTAATGTCTACGATAACAGTTTGATTTGACCGTAAATTTAAAAATAAGAAGAGATGACCTGTTTATGTTTTCATTTTCAATACAGGCCGTTATGGAGATCTATGTCTATGAATATCTAAATGCATATTTTTAGTTGAATAAACATTTTTTTAAAGAGCCCAAAATGGAAAAGGAAACGGATAAACCTTTGATGTAAGAATTTTGGTTCTGAACGTCAAGGTGAAATGTCATGGTCTTGTAAATAATCGAATAGATGAAATATTGACTCCTAAATAACCTTGGCATTGGACAGTTGTAAATATATTTTTCAAGGCGTCATTTCCATAACTGATAAAAATTAGAACAATTCGGACAGTGGTTTTCTACAATATCAACCATTAAAAATTAATGCACTCTGGGCACTCTCAACACGACAATGATGGCACAATTACACAGAAGACAAACACTTTGAGCCCTGAAGATGATCTCAATAAAAGATCGAAACGTTGGCACGATAAAGAAAATGTTTTTCTGAAACCTACATCACACCCGACCGCATCTCACGATATCTGAATTATTAAAAATTAATTTACTCTATCTATGGAATTAAATTTGGTCTGGATACGGTGTCAAAACTACTAGAAATAGCAATACAATCCTCAAAAAAACTCGGAAATAACTCCCTTTCCATTATTAATGCTGATTACCTTGCCATCCTACCACCCCTATCCATGAAAAATATTACCATATGCCCCGTGATTAAGGCATAAAACCGTGTTGAGAGAGACAGAAAGTATGACGACTACTTAAAATAAATTTCCGATCGAGAAATTTGAACCAAAATAGAAAAACATTATTTTTTTCGGCAGTTGTAATCAATTCGCAACAAATATAATAAACCTTTATCTTCGTATTCTTCGTCTGTGAAGTGTGTCCGAGTTATTTTTAATATTATTCTTTATTACATAACGTAATCATGAATTGAATATCACTGTACAATACAATTTTTTATTTCTTTATAAATAAACTCCGGATTCATTTTCAACCACTTTTGAAAAAAAGAAAATTTTTATGAATAATAATTATATATATGGTTATAGCATATCTATAGGAACAGCGAGCATTAAAATAGTTTATAAGAATTCTCTAAAATTCTCTAAATAACTAAATAGAGAAGGTTCGCATAAGGTTTTCTTATTGAAATTTCTAAGCATTAATTCTCTAAGAATATGGCAAAGTACTATAAAATTAGAAAACACTTTTCAATGTATTTTCTAAACAAAGGGCATAGGTTGTTCTGCCTTGAACACCTTTTTGTTTTTCCCTTCTAAATCTGTCTTTTCTTTCCTGTAAATTTTGAACAAATCCATCATAAACAACTAACAGATGGTAAACAAAGCAAGGGGGCGTCGGTGGCCGCAACGGTTTAGGCGTTGACACTGCGCTCATCACTGTAAGGTAAAGGTCCCCGGTTCGAATCCAGCGGCCCTGTATTCGAACCTGACATACTTACAAATGAGCTTTTTGTCAAAAACACCGGCACCCTGAGAGTTGATATAACCTCTGCTATTGCGATATTGCGAACCATCGTTAAAAAAATAGAAAAAAGTTTTTAGTCGAGCATACGATTAAATTTTTTTTTTGAGTCTTTTTGTTAGTGATGGTGGCAAAGTGAAGAGAAGTTGAACCAGAGTCCACAAATCGCTAATTTTCTTCTACGCACATATTCGCTATGATTATCTACTTTCATCCTGCTTGATACTGCTGTTACATAAAATGTTTTGAGAATTATGATTTATTTACACTACTTACGATACAATAAACATTACACACTCCAACCTTCAAAAGGGAAGTTATGGTTCAGAACTCACCTGAAACAGAAAAATTATGGTTTAACAATAGTTTTTAAAAGAAGTTAAAAGTATAATCATATTCAGTAAGACCAATAAATGTTCAAAACAATATAAAAACGGAAAGCCGAATGTTGTCGAACCAAAAGAGAATATCAAACAATCCCAGAATATCCCAACTTGTTGTAGCCTAGTGAATAGACAAAAATAAACGAAAAAAATCCAATTTAATTGGCCAATTCACGTTTCGCGTTATTTTAATTTACGAAATCCCGCGGAATTCTATTAAAGGAAATGATCTGCCCATGATAATCACGTTTTTAACTAATTTATTTGAGCATAGAAAGGATGCTTCCACGCAACCGTTCACGTGGCCTGAATACGAATTGCCAACGTGATTCATGCCCCCGCACGGAATTTTTCTTGAGCCGAGTTTTAAAAGAAAAAGACTGCTTCGATTGTTTTCAAATTTATTTTTCCGACAAGCAAAAGCTTATCCGTAATTGTTTCTATTATCGCTATTTAATAATCGCCTTGATCAACGTGGCAATTCAATTCCCATAGGGGTTTTCTGTTTTACAATTATGATAAAGTTATTAATCTCAAAATATTTACCCCCTCAAATTGTAAAGTTTGTACACAAAACGTATAAAATAATACGTAAATATAAATAGTAACGCGGGATCAAATTTGCCATATGTATATTAGTTGACTTTATTAAGTAAGAGTATCATTACAATGGACATTCCATCATTAATATAATACTAATTTTAACATGGTTTTCTAATACAATGTCTCGTTACTCAAATTCTCCTCTTGTTCAAATCAATTCGCTCTATACATGGTAAAAGATTGTTAGGGATGGAATTTCGAAAAATCCTTTCTCAGTCTATCCATGTCATTAAAGGAATTCAATGTCGAAATTTAAGCCCTTTAGATGCAGCAGTTTGCTCTGCGGGTTTTCTGTCAGTCAGTCACGGAATTGTTTAATATATAGAAATGAAAAAAAAAATAAAAAACTTTCTTAGCGGCATCACATCTTAATATTGGAATTCACTGTCGAAAATTAGCCCTTTAGAGCCATTTTGGTCTGTCTGTTGTTTGTCAGTCAGCCACGGAATTGTTTCACATATTCTTTTTTATGTAAGGTCTTGGCTGAGATGAATAAGTTAGTGTCACGAGCGGGATTCGAACCCAGGATATTCGTCACAATATGACGCTGCTCTGACCACTTGAGTTACCATGACTTCGATCCCCTCAGAAACCAACACCCCATCTCAACCTACAACCTTTTCGAATCTTCCCTCCTTTTTGTCATTTTTCAAATGTCAAATGAGGATTATTCGATTCTCGGCGACAGATGGTGGCCACGGAGAGCTATTAATGAAGTTATAATTCGTTTTACTTATTAAATCCTTTATATTTAGTGGTCTATTGAGCAAATTACTTCTTTCAATTACTTAATCTTTTTATGTAAGATTTTGGTCGAAATGAAAAAGTTAGTGTCCCGAGCGGGCTTCGAACTCACAACCTTCGGCTCAATACGCCGGTGCTCTAACCATTTGAGCTCTCGTGACTTCGATCCACTCGGACACCAACTCTATTAACTACACTACTAACTACATAAAAAAGAATAATTAATTGAAATAATTAATATGGTCAATTAGACTATTAAACATAAATGGATTAATGTATAGATATTTTTTTATTTGCTGTAGATTTTCAGAAAAGACTTTTACAATGTTCTCTGTATAAATCACAGCCTTTATCACGCATAAAACAAGCATTAAAAGCATGATATGACATATCAAGCATTTCATCTTATAATTTTATGTACTTGTACATTTTTTAGGGTAAAAATCATCAATTGCTAAAATAAATTCTCATAATATATTCAAAGCTGATTTCAAAGTAGCAAGCTTTTTTTAGAAAAATGCAATTCTTTCTCATTAGAAACTCGGTGTCTCAGGCTGTTAATACACACCCATCTCATAAATATTTGCATAAGACATCACTGCATGAAAGTTTTTACGAAGGGAATACCTTTTATATGTTTTATTTTTGTATTTCCGAAAAGGCAATTGCTTATGCACAGTTCTTTCAGCTGTAATAATAATTCTAACAATATTGTAAATATCGCCGCTTTCACCTTCTCTGCAAACGGCCTTCGTTTTTCTATTTTTTTTCTACGAATGCAATTTATCGCAATCGGCTTCGGTTTGAAACAGCCACGCTTAAGTATAGGACATTTAGTGAAGCATTTTATTTACCGCCTTATAACCCAACGTCCCTCATTGGAAGACGTCTAGCTTCACTTTTTTCCCTTTCTATACATCCGATATTACGACAAAAGTGTTAAATTAAGAGAAATTGGGTTCCATGTGAAGCTGAACACTTTTTAATTTAAAACAGCTGATGAGGGCGAGCCCCCGAAACCCCGAAATATATCCGTGTAAAATAATAAATATTTTTACGGAATTTTGTTTTTTGGTTGTCTCCGTGTATGGAATTGAATTAAGATAAAAAATAAATTGAATAATACAACCTATCGAAGGAAAATAACACAAACATCATTATGAATTTAAGATAACACAAATTCAGGTACCTCGGTGCTATAAGGACTTTATAAGTCTACAAAAGTAACGTTTTTATTAATTTTTCGAAATTAATATTTGAGAAAGAGAACATAAAAATCTTAAAAAGTAAATAAAAGACTTATTTCTTCTTCGAAAACATTCTGGAATAAGGAAAAAACGAAAGTCTTTCCAGTTGAGCTTATGGAGCTTAAGGTCGCTGAGTTCAAGTGTAGACGCCCACGGTTGGCGCAGTGTGGCCGATCAGGTGAAAGTGAATTAAAAGATTCCCCCTTTCGATGTTATACAGTCGAAAATCCCTTCTGCACCTAAGCCAGATTACGCAAGCTCGTTAGGAAATGAAACAAAGCCCCGGACCGGGAGAGAAGGGCTGATCTTATAATTCCACCTTCTCGACGTCTGCCTGCCAAGAACGGCTTCCCGTTTATTAAAACGCAATCACAATCCCATGAGAAATGCACGAAGTGAACGCTGCATTTTAATTTTTCCTCTGGTAAAGTCTGTAAATGATGAATCCACGAGCTGAGCTTTCTTTGAAAAGTTTCGTTCCGATTGCAAGAGACTCGATCCCGATCTTTGCAGAAACCCCGGACGTGCTATCTTCAAAGGGGCTTGGTGTAATTATGCCAGACTGAAATTAAATTTTCTACTGTGATTAAAATATCAAAATCTACACATAACTTTCAATACTGCTATAATTTACCCTTCAACATCATGATGAGTTTGGGTAGTACTCATTCCTCTATTTACTTTAATGATGTAGGATTTGGTAATTTAATTTAATAGTTGTTCAAATTATAAAGAATTTTTTGTATATCCACACTGCTAATGTAATTCTGGTTTAAAGACTAGTCAACCAATATTGACCATAATGTTTTCTTACTCGGTACACGGATTAGAGATAAAAATCGGTAGTTCACGGCTCTATCGCGGATAAATCTTGGCGCCCGGGTTAGAGTTATTTACCGGTAATCTACGGCATAATGTTTCATGTCAAAGAGGCGTTTTCAATCTCGGACGTTTATCTTCAATTTGTAAGTACTGGGTGTAGGGCGATAGTAGATATTATCGAGGGGTACCAGATGGTCCGACATCTGACTGCTCCGGAGGCTAAAACGCTCGGAATCAAATCAATTTAGTTATACAATCGCGAACAACGGTATCAACCGGGGCATATCTCGTGTAATGATAAGGTACTTGGTACAATCTGAACACCGACACTTATTGAAAACAGTCGGATCTTAGAGTATTACAACAACTAATAACATTGATGTTTTAATGTAATATAATCTTAAAACGAATAATGTTATTTCTGCTAAATCTTTCGAGCTTTTAGGGCTTGTCAGACGCGTTTGGGCTGGGTTTATATACTAAAACTGGTTCATACCTTGTAATTTTCGTATCATGCAGTAGCAAGGCATTTCTCACCCTTTCGTTCATTCTTAATATTAAAAAATCAATTGTAAGCTCATAGTCTAGTTTTATATTATCCCAGGTTACAAGGACTGTGAAAAAATGCGGAACAGGTTGTACTGGAAAGAAAATATCGTATAGTGAAAATACATGGATAAAAAAAACTTCTGTGCAGTGGATGTCTTGAAACCTAGGTTAACTATCGTTAAGCCAAAAAGTTTAAGTTACTAAGGTTTTTGCTTCGTTTTCAAAACCAATTACGATTAACTATAATCCATTATATTTAGTGGACTGATTGACCAAATTACTTCTTTCAATTAATTACACGGCATTTGAAAAATGGCAAAAAGGAGGGAAAATTCGAAAGGTTCTAGGTTGAGATGGGGAGTTGGTGTACGGAGCGGATCGAAGTCACGGTAGCTCAAGTGGTCATAGCAGCGGCGTATAGAGCCGAAGGTCGTGGGTTCGAATCCTGCTCGTGACACTAACTTTTTCAATTCAACCAAAAACCTTACATAAAAAGATTAATTAATTGAAAGAAGTAATATGGTCTATCACACCACTAAATATAATGGATTTAATAAGTAAAACGAATTATAAAACTTCACTAACAGCTCGCTGTGGCCACTTCATGTGTCCCCGAGAATTGAATCCTGATTACGCACATTTTAAAAATGGCAAAAAGGAGGGAAAATTCGAAAGGTTGTAGGTTGAGATGGGGAGTTGGTGTACGGAGTGGATTGAAGTCACAATAGCTCAAGTGGTTAGATCAGCGGCGTATTGAACCGACGGTCGTGGGTTCGAATCCCGCTCGTGACAATAACTTTTTCATTTCAACCAAAACCCTTATATAAATAGATTAATTAACCATAATATTAATTGAAATTTTTTTGAAGTGTTATTCAGGAACACACAACCATTAATGATAATTTTAATGGTTGTCTATTCCTGAAAAACACTTTATGACCTTCACCTAAGCCAACTCTCAGGAAGGAAGAAATAATAATAAATATATATTATTGTTCATTTTTTGGAAAGTTGGTGGATAACACGTTCAAAACTAATTTTAATCAAAGCAACCTTGTGTTGTTATATATAAATGGCAAAATTGATTAATTAAAAAAATAGTGTTATTTTATGGAGGTATGTGTTGGGTGTTGTGCTCAGGGGATCATACTATAGTAAAAACCCTCGATTATTTTGGAAGTTCTTCTGGCAATGTTAATCGATGTTAAGATATACAAAAATTAGCTGGGAAAAGTATTACAGTCCTCAAACACGAAACCTGGGTTATATCTTACATACACAATTTTATTTGTCTGATTTTATGCTGATTTACTTATGTGATTTCACGAGTGTTTAATGGATGTTTCAGGGATGTTAGTGTTTAGTTTTTGGGGTCAATACTGTTTAATTTGGACATTTTTCCGTATGTTTTCGTGACTGACAAAATGTGAATTGATCGTGTCAACTACTTACATAGATTTTCAACAATGTGCACGTAAACAAAACGATGACGGCTTTAATGTTGTGACGTTCATCTAACAAGCTGTATAATTAAGATGTTAAAAAAATTTGATTACAGCACGAGTAATAGTAGTTTAGACCTTGAACGTGAGGTTTGGCTGATATTATTAGACGTGAGTATCAGTATTTCATTGTTTTATGTGTTTCAAACTCTGTTCCAGTTTAGCACCTATCGGTCGTAAAGATTTGGGACATTTTTCTATCATTGGGTCATTCTTATTCGGTCAATCGTCGTATTTCCGTCGCGAGTTTCGCCAGCCATCCGAGGGTGCAGTGACTCGTGGAAATCGCTTTCCAAACCACTTACGCAATAGCGCTCTGCCGTGGAAATCCGAGTTATACGGGAAATTAGCGTCTTACGATACCATTCGGAGACGGCGGGGGTTGATCAACAAAAGGTGGATTTTTTCGTTCCTCTCCACGCCGGCCCGGGTTGGATAACTGCCTTGGCGAATTTGGAGTTATACAAGAAATTCGGAAGTTTCTTGGTAAAATTGTCCACCCTCCGGTCCATTTAAGACGCCCTTTCCGCGCCGTCTAACAATAAAGCCATCCCCGTTTCCACATGGTATCTGAGTCACCAGAAAAGCAGTAAAGGCGGGCCCCTTTCTCCCTTTTCCGGCCGTTTTCAGATCATCCGGATGCCTCCCGTTCCAAGCCTGACTCATCGCTATGGATTATCATCTAAACGACGACTGCGTTAACATGATATGAATTTTTATTTATGGAAGAATGTTATGCTGATTATGCTATAAACCCTGGGTGGTTCATCTCTCCCCAACTTCTTCCCAGAATTTTTTTACACCCCAATAATTTTTTAAAGTGAGGTCCGAAAGAATTTACATAAAAGTAATAACTATGATTATGATCGGATACATCACAACTTTTGTATTGGGTTGTCCGGAAAATAATGCAGGATTTTGGTATTAAACAAAAAAAAAGAAACTAGTTACTTTAAAGCAATGTTCTTTAATCAAAATAATTTCNTTAAAATCCTGCATTATTTTCCGGACAACCCAATATGTTCTTACTTTTCATTAATTCAAATTATTTTTTTATTTGACCTAATTTCTCAAGTTTTATTGCTAACTTTTAATAACTCAGTACAATTTATGCGTCCTTATCTCCTTATTAAACTTCTTTTGGTACACAGATGGAGCACAAGAAGGTAAGGTAGGAGTATTCGGTCCTGGAACCAAATACTCAGAACCCCTGGGAAAATACACCTGCATCTCCCAAGCTGCTGTCCACGCAATTGAGAGATTTAGTCAATTCAACTAGTTGACAAAAGAGTACAACAACAAGAACATAGCTGTCATGTCAGATGGCCAAGCAGCCATCAAACCACTAAGCTCAAATATCATTGGTTCAAAGATGGTGTTCAACTGAAAACCCAAACTAGGTACGGAGAACAATGTGAGCGTATGCTTGGTCCCAGGAAGTAGCAGTCAAGGGAGTAGAAGGCACCCTTGCTAGAAAATGATCTGCTACACAGCTAGTAGGTCTAAAACCCTCCTGTGGCATAGGAACCCACACTATCAAAGAGCGCCTCAAACAAAAGGATAAAAAGAAAATGAGGGAACACTGGAATTCACTCATTGGACACAAACAATCCAAGAACCACCTAACAAATTTCGGAAGAAAAGATGTGACAGAATGTATCAAAGGTAGCAGGAAAAAACTGCAAATCCTAACAGGATTGTTAACAAGGCCCTGCAAACTAAATGGACATTAGTGGTATATCCAGGACTGGAGTAATCCAAGACGGATGCAGATGCTGCAAAGAGGCAGAGGAGACACCAACACACCTATTAACAAACTGAGGTGCTACATTTGCTCGCAGGAGGAACTGTTTTGGGATGTACAATGTGACTGTAGAAGAAATTCAACCACTGTAACCGGGCATACTAATCATGTTCCTTGATGACCTAGGACTTACCGCTGTGCTAAAGGCACAGAACGGGGAATACAAGAGCTCTTAAATGGCGTAGTATATTACACCCCGTCTAATACATCTACATCTATCACCTTATTGGAATTTTGAAAATTTGTATTCAAATAATAGAACGTAAGCTCTGCCGTCCCACAATATTCGCCCACTTTGGAAGTTCTTGAAGCGTGAAAGTCCCGGTGCGCATGCGTATTCGAAAATCGCCTACACCGCGAAAAGTTTCCTTCAGAAATTAAGGGGGATGACGCAACGACTTAGCAATCCTGGATTTGCATATGTCCTGGGATCGGTCCCTGCGTTAATTCCTGTCCCGACCGGACTCTTAAGCCTTGCTTTTCAGCCGGGAGTCAACGACCCAGGTGACATCACAGACTGGCGGGTTTTCTACGATCCGTTCTGTTTTCTAAATTCATTAAATAGGCCGATGATAGTAATCGAACCTGGTTCGACGGTGAAAGTGGACGGACCGAGGACTCAATGCGTAAACAAGCGCTGCCGGCACTGAGACCCTGAGAAATGGTTGACTGAACTTTGAAGTGCTCTGCTTTTTATTAACTAAATCAGAATGGTTTATAAACCATATTCATTTTTTTATGAACTTCTGGACCTTAGTAGCTCGGAATCACCAAGAGTTAGGACAGAAAGAACGTACCAATTAAATAAATTGAGATCAATTTTTAACATTCACAAGGGTTAGAAAAATATCAAATTATAAAATATTTAATTCACTCTAATTGTAGAGTTATTAATTGGTGAAATTTTCTCTTGAGGTCAACGGGGTCATGGACCTGTATTTTAGATTTTTACGATTATTTTGGTCCGCCTACCCTTGCAATTTTCGTCTATCTCATCTTTCGTCTCTTTAGGTGGTGACATGACACACCAAAGAAGACCAAGTTGTTATGTCTACTACATAAATTATTCTAAACTTGGGCCCATTACCGACGATGAGAAGCAGAAATTCATCTGACATAATAAAATCTGCAAAAAAAGGCAGACCGAAATTTTCCGAAAAATTACATGTCCATGATTTACTAGAGAAAAAAAATAGCATAGCGACGACCATTATCAGTAGAGATCATAATACATTTTAAAAAAATGTTGAACGTATTATATGCGCCTGTATACTTAGTTGTAAATTTAGTTCTAATTTCTTTATTATAAATTTAAACAGCTCGTGTACGATTCGTCAAAAAAACAAACAGAATAAGCTTCCTTAGTGGACTGAACTTGAATTGCCGTTGTTTATAAGAGCGGTAAGCTGTTCATTACTAAGTTGTAGTCAATAAGCTATACAGTACTGGAGTCATATTATTAAATGTTAATACATTAGCATGAAAATTAACTAACAAAAAATCTATTTTTAAAACTAGCTAGTTGGGTTTATTTTCTTGTGACTTTTTAAATTGACCTATTACTTTTGAATCTTTCATATCTTAGAAATTGATAAATTAGGAAGTTTAAACCATTTTTTTTAAATTGGCCTTATGATCTTTGCATATTAGCCATGACGAATCTCTTATATATGTTGTTCAAATTGGGGGTTATCGGGAAAAAAGGGCCAGAGGCGACGGTGGGAATCGAACCCACGACCGCGGCGTGAGACTCTCTCATGCTAACCACTCGGCTACCGCGGTCCCCTAGATTAAACCATTTGAAATAGAAAATTGCCAAATTTGTTAAAATACCTTGGTTATTTCTCATAAAAAGAACCTTTTTGTTTTAAAAGAGAGGACAATTTGGAAGAAGAGGAAGAAGGAAGTTTTGGAAACCTCTAACGCTCAAACCGAAAAGAGAATCTGCACTTCTGCATTTTTTTTTTGGGGGGGGGAGCAATTTACCGAAAACAAAAAAACAAAATTTATGCCTGAGAATACAATTGACTTTTTGATTGGGTAGTAGATAATTAGAGGCATAATAAAATATGTTATTGGTTTAAAATGACAAAATATGAAAACTGGACTTAGAGTAATTTACTATGTAAAATGTAAAAAAAATCATTGTATTTAGTACAGAACGCCTGAATATATTAAGATAAAACACGAAATAACAGCAAAGCTAATTTTAAAATAACCATAATAGATTCGTTACTTTTCTTGTGACTTTTGTAGATCGTTCTATTAAGCTAGGCCTCTTTCCTTTTAAAGTAATTGAGAAATTAAGCTGTTTTCCTGATATTAAATTGAAACGGAATGAAAGTGATTTGAGGAAATAATCAGTAATTGGTCTTGTTATGAATTCATGTTGCTTATTCCAACACCGTTCCAGGCCGTCTACGCGAATGGGCCGTGCATAATGGACCGTGATGGTACGAAAGTCTCCTGGGCTATACTAAATGAACCCCGACAGATTTAACAAACCACGAAGAAACTGCAATCTCTTCGCGAAATTATTATAAGTGG
Organism: Cimex lectularius; assembly: GCF_000648675.2. Lineage (NCBI taxonomy): Eukaryota > Metazoa > Arthropoda > Insecta > Hemiptera > Cimicidae > Cimex > Cimex lectularius. The sequence goes on from NW_019392666.1 coordinate 2,696,676, forward strand.
GCGTAGTTTATTAGATTATTTATTCAAGCGGATCTGGCGCTGTACGAGTCCGGTTCCGTCTAATAAATAGTTGTAATATCCGCTAGAAATTTGTTTTACATGAACTAAATTACAATTTATACATCGCACATATGCTTATAAAAAATACATCGACAAGTTGTTTACAACCACTTATATTTATTGCTAGAAATTGAATTAACACCATTTGGCAATTGTTAACTTTATTCTTTGAAATCTGTCAGGTGTAAAATTATGGAAAGTTATTCAACAGGATTGGGAAAGAGTTAAATAACGAAACAAGTGTCATTGGATGACGGATTGATCATCAGTGGTAATTATATTACTGCAAATATTAGCTAAGCTAATTGGAAGTAAATTACAAATAAGAAACAAGTTTCACAATATTTTGAAGAAATTCACTAATTTTCGTGGTCCGCTTGACCAATTAATATCTTTCAATAAATTAAGGGTTTTAGTTGAGATAAAAAAGTCAATGTCACGAGCGAGATTCGAACCCACGACCTTCGGCTAGATACGCCGCTACTCTACCACCTGAGCTATCTCGACTTCGACCCACTCGGTCACTTCTACAACTTCCCATTTCAACCCCACCTTTTGAATTTTCCCTCCTTTTTGCCATTTTTCAAATGTCGTGTAATCTATTTGATTCTCGGCGTCAATTGAAATGGCCACGGAGAGCTTTAGTGAAGATATACTTCATTTTAACTTATTCAATTCACTAGTTTTCGTAGTCCGCTTGACCAATTAATATATTTCAATTAATTAAGGTTTTCGTTGAGATAAAAAAGTCAACGTCACGAGCGGGATTCGAACCCACGACCTTCGGCTAGATACGCCGCTACTCTACCACCTGAGCTACCGTGACTTCAATCCACTCGGACCCTCAATCCAAATTCTTGAATGAAAAGATTTTCTAGAATAATGCCAATTCCTAAACCCTTTTTATGCCATGATGCTCAAGAGTCAATGATGAATCTGACGATTTTTTTAAAATTAACAATAAACAGGAAGAAGCAATAAGCCATGGCCAGAAATAATGTGATTCATTATTACATAAAAGCTCAAAAATTTAGATTATTATGGGACTTTTCTTCTGTATTTCTTTGAGGTTAATATATCTCGTCCACTTATAAAGCTGTATCAAAATATAGAGATTAATTAGACGTTGGGTGTCGCGGACAAGGGGTCATACCACGTTACAATACATTTTTCGTACTATAGTCAATTAAAAACCATGGGATTCGAACCCAGAACCGCTAGCGTGTCATTCTTGTAAACAGTATTTACTGGAAGGGGGAGTACCGCAGGGCATCGTACTTGGACCGATACTTTATTTCCTCTACATAGGTGATATCCACCATCCTTGCATCCTCTGCCGACGGAACAGATGTGCTATCCTCTCATCCAGATTACACAATTGCTTCGGAGGTTCTCCGGGCACATGTTTTGAAATTTTGCAAATAGCCGAAGGAGCAAACACACATGAATCATAATGAAAGCAAAAGCACCCACATATCACTCACCCTTCGAAGACCTCAATAACACTCCCTCCCAAAAACACACTACTATAACGACAGGAGATAAAGAACCAATTCAGACTACAGTGCAGACTAAACAAACAAAATTATTTTTGTACAAGACAATACTAAAACAAATCTGGACGTACGGACTAGAACAGTGGGACCTTCCAACATCCGGTGAATATAGTCCACACTACGTCTGTAACATCACCCCACAATGACCTCAAAATCCCTCGCAAAAAATAACCTCAAAACACTTTCCACTTTCTTCTCACCCCAAACGAATTGCAATTCTTCTCCAATAGAAACCATCCTTATAATCCCACCATCCGACTGAAGAAGACGGCCTCGCGTATATTGGGAGAAATACAATGGTAATAAATATCTGTTATAAATTGTGTAATAACTATATTAAATTTTAAAAACGTATAATCAAGTACATATAAACATTTTTTTCTTTTTAAAGTTAAATAAGTGCTGAATTACCCACCACGGTAGAAGTAAGAAAGATAAAAAGTCCGACTTGGCATTATTAATGACGATGCTGTAAAATTTTCATCGTCAGCAAATTTTTTTGATTATCGAACCGTTTATATTGAGAGGCAATCAGTTATGCCCGCCGGCTTACTTAAGTTTTCACAATTTTTCCATCGGCAGCTTATTCGCTGAACTGGTGATAATTGATGGACAAATAAAAACATGATATTTGAACTTCTGCAATGGTTACGTTATTTGAAAAAAAATTGCAAGATTGAACGGCACTTTGAGACCCTCGCTTTTATTAATATTTATTCTTCAGTTTTTCGTGCAGTGCAACAATAGAAAATCGCATCATGGAGGAAAAACATTTCGATTTGGTAGGCTTTGTTTCCCAATTGGCTGTTTACACCGGCGCACGTGGCACATTTCCTTTCGTCTCGTTCTCAACCACCTAGACGTTTCGATATCTTGTAATTTGCTTTTCAACCGAGGCGTATGAGAAAGCGTGATTCGTCGGAAGCGAGACGCCTAAAAAAAGGTGTTCCTCATCTCTACAGTATAATTTTCTCAGGTACACCCGAAAACGTTAAAAACCCCTCTGCAATTAGCCCAAACTGAACAAATCGGCCTTCTAGAAATGGAGTAATTTATTTCCAAATTGTCCTGAACCTCGGATCCGTTTTGCTGATTTTTTTTACGTTCGATTTGACACGGCGTTTTGTCAAAAAAGTTTATTTAGCATGTAATTGCTTTAATGGCTGAATGAAGAAGTCCATAATTTCTTTTCCAGTCCTTCCAAGACGAGATATTCTGCTAATATTAACATGTAATTTGCCACTGTAATTGTATTAATAGCGATTTAATCAATATAATTTCGTTTTAATTTAAGAATAATCACCATTCCAAGAATGATATTTTTTTACGTTCACGGACAGCGTTTAGGTAACATAAACAAATCATACTACAGTACACTCTCATTATCCGCGGATAATAGGAAACACCTCGCTTGCAGGCTTCGAAGAATTTTCTTCTATCTGCATACCAATCAGACACATTCTGTATAACGTGTGCCTGTTATTGTTGTTTATGAACTTAAGTACAGGTCATTCAGGTATGTTTCAAAAATAAACATAAAATTTACGGTAACAAACAAAAAGTTTATTCCATTCAGGAAAAAGATAAAGTACATGTATCCACCTGTGCACTACATACATCAACATGTATCCACCTGTGCACGACATAGAAACAAATAAAAATAAATTATTAACGGCCTAAAAACGATAAAACTTATAAACAAGATAAATAAAATCCCACAGTTAGAAGGAGTTGGAGATAGATAGATAGATATACTTTATTAAATGAAAAAATTTAGAGTTAAAAAAACAGTACTATTATGGCATGGTATTAAAACCGTCAGCCAGAGTTCGGAGTGCATTACTATCCCAAGAATATGCATAATTATATAATTATAAGAAAAGGAGAATTTAAAATATCAACTTCAGAGGTTACAATTATTTACAGGATTTTCAAATTACAAGGTTGAATTGCGATAAACTTTGAAAATAATAAAAATGACACTTCAAAGAACAAAAGGATTCCAACTTACAAAGGGTCCCCCACAGGCAAACAGAATTCGCATTTAGAAGCCCACAAACTAGAAATTATATGTATTAAGACAAACAGAACAAAATAAAAAAACAAAAGACAAACAAAAAAGAAACAAAATAAGACGAACAGAATATTAATTCCCTACATTCCAATGTATTCATATCTGTAAAACCAGGCTTTCCGAGCAAAATCAACAAGACCCCGGCAATCGGAGCCGTTCAGAAGGGCTATGAGCTCTTCCCTCGTCAGAAAACCCTTACCCACATACAGATACCTCAATTCGTTCAGGACCGAGCATCTAGCGAGAAAATGAAATGCATCCTCACGATCACCTGAGTTGCATAGAGAGCACACTGCAGTGGCAGGAGTACTCCCAACCCAAGGCCTGAAATTCAGGAACAACAACTCCCCTCGAATTTTAAACCACCAGCGGAAAAAAGAGAACGGAACATCATTTGCTGGAGCAGAAAAAACATTGCAAGGAGTTAGGGAATGATTCAACTCCTTGTAGAGTTGGAATCTATTTGAGTCCACGGCACGAGAAATACAACTCTCTCGATGACGAGCCCCCATAACATGAAGAAGATTGGAAAACATTTCAGATCACGCTGCTAAATTATCCAAAGAGAACCGAGCCACATTATACCTCTCCGCAAGAGAATTCCAGGATCTGAACCAGGATATGTTACCCTTAATAACTTCAAGTGATGAAATTTTTGCCAGGCGAGATGGAGATGAGTTAGCTAAGTATGCACTTTCGTCCTTCTCAAAGAACATCGCTATAACAGGCTACTTTCTTTGGTTTTTCAACTGCAGGAAATTTTGTTGAGGAGGGTACATTGATTGTGATGTTTTAGATTGATGCATCGTTCATATTCTATGATTTTATCGGTCAACTTTTGTGCTAATCGAAAGATTAGATACATTCCTATTTTTTGCCAATTTTATACTTTTATTCATCCTTTTCTGTGGTAGATTTGATTCATACTCATTACCTCTCTCCTCTAGAACTATACTAGGGAGGCAACCGCGGATGAATGAATGCTCGGATAACGACACGCTACTGCACATAGTAGTTGTATTCATGATCTTTGTGTTAACCCTGTTAAATCTGTTAGGTCGTGTTAGATCGCGAAAATTGATGACGTAAGACGTAAGAATGGGCTAGTTAACATTGCTCGATCTAACAGGGCAGGGCCAATCGTAGATGTTAGGTCGAAAATAGCAAACATTGCTATCCGTTAGGGCGTAGGGAACCTACATGGTAGCCATAAATTTAACAACTGGTTTTTGTTTACATGTATTTTTATTCTTAAATACGCATTAATTAATCAGACGTTAGGATACAAATTAGGTATGTCGGCACGAATTGAATCGTGTCATGTGTTAGTACTTTTTGGGTGCACAGATAGCATTTTGAATGAGAGAGTTTATTAATTTTCCTTTTTTATTAACTTCTGGTATCATACAATTTAACCCAAAAGAAACAACAACAAATCTTCAAGGACTGTTATAGCTTTATTTTCGGTTCAACCAATCGCCACGCGCAGCATTGCGGAAAAAATAACGTTTAACATGCTAAGAAAAGAATGGGTCGTTCACGATCTTACTGGACATTTCTCTATTCCAGTTAACACGAGTTAACACCTTACAAACATCGTGAATATTCCTAGTATAGTGTTACGTTTTTATAATTTTCTCCTTTTTATAATTTTTTATTTAACGTCTTAAAGTATTGCCAACGATTCACTGCGAACTTTTCCGGCGTTTGGATCTACTGGATTTCGTGGTCTGAAAAAAAAGACGAAATTTTAAACACTTATCTACAAGTTTGCTAATAGGGTCTCATCCCCATGTATAGGATGTGCCCAAAAATAACTGATGTGTTCAAAGCGTTAACGTTGATTTTTTTGGGGTGTGAGTGGTTTTGACGTTCGACTCCCGAAGATAACTTGAACAAACAACTTACTCGACAGGAAATCAGTAGTTTAATTGAAGGGATATCGGAATTATTTTCAAGGTTAAAGTGTATGTATCATTTCATTAGATAAACGTGTCAATATGTCAGTAACCAACAACATTTCTATCATTCTTGATATTTCACGTCATTATTATTAATAATATTAGCTATGATCTCTTTGTCTTTCACCAATTCTTACGAGAATCGAGGTGATTTTCAAAACAAAACCCCAATATGTTTCAGAGTTTCAAACTATTGATACCTAAATAAACTCCCTCAACCTTCTTCCAGATCATCATTTTTCAACATTCGACAACCACCTGCGCGTGGTCGACCACATACACTTGAGCGTAAACGAACTGCTATGGGTCTTTCTTGGCGTGACACGTTTGATCGTATGGCATAAGGGTCTCCTTTATAAATTAATACGTGTCAGTGTGGTCGGACCAATCTTGTACGTCATCTTAACTGAGATGACCTGACTATACCCTCTACCCTCTTAGCTTCTTTTACCGACAACCGTGCAATGCTCTGATTCTGATCCCGGAATTCCTCGGATGAGATCCATGGACAGGTGTCTGGCGCCTTAACATAAATGGAAACAAATGCACCTTACATTGCTTTTACCCTCTGAAACACCCTCAATAACACCCCTATAATTGACTGTGTACGCCTAGCTTGATATCTAACTCGGAACCGACACGCACGAACGAAACGACAAGAATTAAACATAATCTTCGGACTGCTATACACATTATTATAAATAACATCAAACTTATCAACAAAAACCAAACTAACACATAAGCCCCTACTGAAACCGATTTGGGCATAGGTATGGAACTATCGGGCACGACTATGTCCTTCTGTTCCGAAGTCCTCAAAAGCATTGACACCCTCCCCAGGACAATTTCAACACTGCCCATCACAATGACCTCCAAATACCCTTCGTTAAGAACTTAATCCACGATAAATTGTCCACATTCCATGAAAACTAACCTCACGTCTTAACCCATTAGCCGATCCATGTCCAACATTACCTACCCCTACATAACCCAGTAAGACGACTTATGACAGCAAGACGGAAATGGGACCCCGGGAAGTACTTACGATAAGTACATTCGAACGTAACTATTCTAAAATCTGTGAAAGCATCGATAGTTGCTGGCTCCCCTCAGGACATGCTGATAATAAAATCGTATTGTATCTCATTATATAATGTATGTATATAGTTCATTAGATTTCGTGGTCCAATTGACTAAATAACATCTTTCTATTAATTAATCTTTATGTAAGGTATTGGTTGAGATGAAAAATGGCAAAAATGAGGGAAAATTCGAAAGGTTGAGTTATGAATGGGAGTTGGTGTCCGAGTGGATAGAACTCACGATAGCTCAAGTGGTTGAGCAGCGGCGTATTTAGCCGAAGGTCGTGGGTTCGAATCACACTCGTGACACTGACTTTTTTCTCAACTAAAAACCTTAATTAATTGAAAGTTACAAGTTATATTTTTCTTTGAAGTCTGCGGGGTGATAAACCTGAAGTTTGGTCTGGGACGATTTCAATTATTCAGTTCGGCCAATCTCGCATTGTTGGCCTTTTCACAATCTTCAGTGATTGATTGGTGATAACTATTCCCAATGGAAGACAGTATATCAACATATCAACCATTGTCAGGAACTCAGCATTGGATATGACGAAATGTCGAAATATACATACAATTTATCTGTACTATATATTCATTCAGTTTATCCAGGGTCACATGAATTACTTATGTTTTGTAGGTAATATTGTTAGTTTGATTTGATCAGGCGTGCCGCAACATTATATCTTCTTCGGAGTTAGTCACAGCACTAAAAACCGAGGATGGAAGGACCAGGGTAGAATGCCTATACCTACTATTATTCTCGGACAATCTAGTTTTGCTGTATCAGGCCGGTGAAGTGGCTCATTCGTCGGGGTGCTCGACCGTATGTTCTCGCCCGACGCATTTTTTGGTGGCTAACTGCCTAGCTTTGGTGCCCTTGGGTTGAACGGTTGGTTGGCCCCTGGTCGAGCGTTTAACCGGCATTTTTATGGCCAGTTAATGTGCCAATACAGTCTATGCCCAAGGCGATTTCTTAATAATTCAAATGGCTTTTACCGGCTTTAATTCGGAAGCAACTTTCTCTCTGACCCGACTCATTTATCGATACCTTCCGGTTTGAAAGATTTGGATCCTTGGGAATTAATTAGCGAATGGTTTTCTTAAAACCTTTCTCCAACACCAATGACTATTACATTTAGCTAAAATCTACTTCTTTGTTAAGCGACATTGTCATCATGCTTGTAAGACCAGTTTCCATTCATTTATTTTCATTTTATAAATACAACTGCGAAATGGTTTGCTGGATGTAATCTCTCGTTAGGATTTGCAAATATAAACCACCTATGCTATGAATGACTATAAAATATCAACAGAACGATTATTTTTTCTTAATGAAATAACCATTTAATGAGAGTGACAATTTGTGTAACCCCCCTCTCAATCCTATTATTATTCCAGCAAATTTCTCCCCTTTGACCCTGTAATATTTAATCGCATCAAAATTTCATCGGATGAAAGGAGCATGTAATCACTCTTGTTACAACATTCCCAAGAGCTTTATCAATTTAAATAAACACACACGCAATTAACTGACGATTATTTCCTTTTTTGGTCGTTAAGGCCTGCTTGATTCTATTTAATCATTGGATTTGTTCTTGTTGTTTTGGAATTCAAGCGATGTGATTCATCCTTATTTGTCTTTAGTTTACTTTTAGCGCAGGGAGTTTCAACTTTAAGTCCATCTGCTTTGGGTGGAACCGTCGTACGACTCGAGCAATCGTAGCCCGAGAGGTGAATGACTTTTATGACACAAACTGGATTAATCAAGTGGTTCGGTTTAGGGGAAAAAAAGAAAATGAAAAATCGGTTAGTTTATTTTATAGGGACCTCCTCGGTACTGCCCAATGGGCTTCCTCGTTAAAACCGGCCGTCTACAGGCCATTCCACCTGTTTTGCCCGGCTTAGAAAAATAAGTCGAACTTTCTTTTATATATTTTCGAAAGGGCTGTCGTCCGGTTGCGCCAAGTAGCTCATCGACGATTGCGCAACGGACGCCTTTTTAAAATTTATTATGTAACGGCTAATTTTCAAATTTGTCAAACCAATTAGAACGGGGTTTTCATCAGATTTGTTCTCGTCGTCGGGTATTTTCTCTTGTTTTGCACCCGCTGGATTATTAATGGGCCAGAAGATGGTGACCCCCTTTCGACAATGACGATTGTTAAAGGATCGTATTTCTAGGCTGGATTGTTTTCAGAAAACAAGGAAATAATGTAAATTGGACCGATTCGGTTTTTTTTTTTTACTTTGCGACGTATCAAAATAGAACGTGGAGGACGACACAAAGTACGGAAATAATCGATGATAAAGTACAGGCAATTTGATCAAATTAGCCATCTCTTTCATTCCTTTTATCCTGGAAGGCTTTCATACAGATCATTAAAATCATGTGATCATTTTAAAAATTCCTGTTAAATCCAAAATTCTGCTGATAAACCAATCGTAAATTAGGAGATGTGCCTCAGCGATAAAAATAAAATAAAATTATTCAAAACTAAAGTACTAAAAATATCTGTAAATACATAAAGTTCAATATGTATCGATGTATCGCCTTCAACAAAATGATATGAAAATACCAACAATGCAACACACGTTATAAGTAACATTTTTCTGATATTATGTCCAAATTTAAAATAATATGCTTTCGTTTAATCCACTTTATTTGTTTTGTTTTTCTACCAAATATTATAAAAAGTATTGTTCGAGTTCAACTAATGATAGGAAGTTATGTTATGAATAATAAATGACACCTGGTAAAACGCCAATTGTTTGACCAATATAATAAAATATAATTTAAAATAAATGCCAAGTGTCACTGGACCACAGCGTTCAGTTTTCATAAATCAAACTTGAATACTACAAATCAACTTTAACGATATAAAACGACTATCGTGGACTTAAAAAGAATAAAAGACCATATAAAATTAATATGGTATAAACTTTGAACAAAACGTTTTTGTATTTTCGTGGTATTTAACTCTTCAATTAAATCAAATTTGATTATCGTATTATCAAATACATCCATTACAACCCTTATAAGACTGTTATTTCAGGTATCAAATTAAATGTCCCAACGTTCATAAATTTTACAACCGAAAAGTTGAAGGAATATTTAGTGTAACTTACTCCGATTAATTAATAGACACTACTATAAAATCAGGTCCTTATCTCATATTTTTAATATACGAGTATAATTTTCTGTCAAGCGAACAAACGTGAAACAAATGTGAAAATCTGTACAAACAATGTCGAAATGAAAACACAATTTTCACCTATGAAAACACTTAACTTATGTTTGGTAAGTGCTGGAGAAAAATACATAAGATTCCACCTGGAATACTAATATGATTAAGCTGTGAGTTTTTCTCTTGTCTGTGGGGGATGTACGAGCTATTTGGTTGTTACGGATCATTTTGCCCAGGCTACTTAAGCTGTTTTGGTCTGTGAGACGCATTTGGCTTCTCCCTATTTTCTATAGGCGTTTTATAAAAAAAATGTTTTATGATTATTACATATTTATGGAGAAATGTCATCAAATTTTCATAGACCCCACCACTGAAGATAGCATGTAACCGAATCCCGTCTCAAAGACGAAATTATGCGACGAGAGGCGAAATAACCGGCAACGATTAAACTACAACTAATATTTCTAGTTCCTAGGCCAGTAAAGCAATATACTACTTTCAAATAATAAATTCAATAGTAAATACTTAATACCGATGCACTTTCACCAATTCAACTAATATTACCCACGAACTTTCTTCCAATATTTCACGAAAACTAAAAGGTAGCAATTAAGATTTCAAAAACTTCGTGTGCTTATTAGGTCCATGACGTGTTCGTTCCATGTAAGCGTATGATTCCGATTATGGAGCTTTTGCAGCTATTTAATAAAATTTCACGATCAAAAGCCTTAATTTGTCAGTGAAAGGAGAAAGCAAATATAGTTTGGTCGTTTCCGATCATTTCGGCCGAGCGTCTTGCCATCTTCAGTTCAGTCCTTGGTATGATATGAGGACCAAAACTAACATGTTACTCAGAATAAAATGATCAAAAAAGGTCAAACTAAAGGTTCATGACCCAACAGATTTTCAAGAGGAATTCTCCCGATATAATTTCTGAGGCAATATTTATTTAAAATGTCGATATGTCGAGGTTTTATTGTTGAAAAGAACGACATATTTCACAATATTTAACTACCGAAAACTTGGCTAGTTTGGCCATGGGTTTTACTGTGAGCTGGTTCTTCGAGCACGAATTGGAGCAGATCGTCAATAAATCGAATGAATTTCAAATGAAACCTGTTTTACATTTGGACCGATCCTGCTCGCTGGAGATTAATCACCTATTTATTTACCGGTTTAGTAAGAGTAAGAGTGTATAATTATTGAGACTGGACACTCGGCGTCCTTCGGCCCGAATCACCTGTAGATTTAAAAAAAAAAAATCAAAGATGATATTTTGTCGTCCGATCTAATTCATCCCAGCCGATCGGGAACCGAGTCTTATCTCAGATTCTACATACTACAATTAACTGCGGAATTGTGGAAAATAGTGGAATAATTTGATTAAACGGATATAAATGTCCACGTCTAGGTGTGGATCTAGATAAAAACGGTCAAAAGGGATTAAAGATGGTAAAGATGGTTGTGTTTGTGTTAAAAATTAATTCATGAAACATTAACAACTTGAATCATTGCGACAATTGAGTGATTTCATAAATCAATAATGCCTTATCAAACAATCAAAAATTGACTATCTGTTAACAAGAAATGCCATCTAATAAACCTCCAGGTCTATTTTTTCACAGGAAGTTACAAAGGAAGTATTCGGCGAAAATGATTAAAAATGATAATATAAACGATAAAATGATAATATAACAATTAAAGATAAATTAATAGTATGTCGGTGACCATTCCCCTTTATATTCTTCAATAAGTTATTTAGTCATTTTTTCAATTTACACCAAATTTATTTTATTCATTTTATTATTGTATGTTATTTTTTGATATTTTTATATTATTATTTTTCGTGATAAGCATGTTGTATATGGGTTCAGTTTCAACTAGCTATACAATATTATCAACAAATTACAACACTCGAAGTCAGAATTACGTAAAATATAAACAATAATTATTCAAATATGTAAAACGAATGCAAGGCCGATAAACGTATTTGAACAACTTAATTTCTATCTGAGCTAATTTTTGATAAAGGCAAACTTTTAAATCTTATTGTTTATAAAACGACCTGTTTGTTCTGCCCTAATGCATTGCCGCTATTTAGGTTTGCACAGTAACAATGGCCCAGCATTTTTAAGGACATACATTTACATATCATTTAGTACATCACCCAACCAGACTCACCTTCCTGCCTGCAAGGATACTAAAATAAATTAATTACGCGAAAGTGTTTACAATGCTTTATTTAGCATCATATGGGTTTTATGTTAATTGGATCGTTATCCTCAGAACAGTAAAAAATAAATTGGAAGATACTATGTGCTACAGTATGACAGTCTTGTTAAAGCGTGTAAATGTAAATAGAAAATACTTATTGTAAGAAACCATTAGCTTCAAGGTAAACAACCACTGATATGACCGGGTAATCTTAGCTCATGCTTCGCCTCGCCCAGTATCCTTTCTGGAGAATTTTCTTGTGACCATAGCAGGTCCGGGGTGAGCAAGGCACTCGAGCTTTACAATGTCAATGTTTTGATTAAGAAAGTAATCAAATCATGATTCTATCGTGAGTCTGGATGGACGGTGAGTCGGAAGGGAAAAAAATTAATGATGAATAAAACAACGTAATAGTAGGCGCGAAAAAAATCTATTCGGTGATAGATATTAGGGTATCTGACCTGTTTGAGACCATCAAGCCTCCCCATGGATTTGGATCCTTGGAGGGGTGCGGACACTTCGAGCCGCCTGCCCCTCAGCTTCTCGATCCTCCTTTTGCTCCTGGGCTTTTTCTCGAGGCCGACCGCGTCTTCGGGCTCGGACTGGATCTCCCTGAATTCTTCCTTGAGGCTTCTCCTGGCGGCGGGACTCTTGGCGGGCCGCCGCCTCCCGGGCTTGGGGGACGACCGCGGGGACGTTACCGGGCTCAGGCTCTGCAGTCTTTGCACCAATTGACCGAACATCATCACATCACACAAATCCGACGACAGTACGCGTCCGAGACCTGTATCCGACTGAGGAGCTAGAAGAGAGGAAAAACTACTCGGACCAGTCCTGGCCCCCTCCTCGTGTGTACAAACATCCCCACTAGGACTCTTGCTACCTCTTGCTCTCCTGGTACCCGACTCATTAGAGCGATTATATTCCGCCTCCTATTCTCCTTTTTCCTACCTCTTCTTCACCTTCTCTTTCTTCTTCTTCGGACTTTTTTCTCTCCGCCTCCTTTCCTCTATTTTTCCCTCCGGAGCGGCCGACCCGCCCGACCTCCCCGGCCGGTCTCTCCACTACGTAATATTTTATTTTAAAAGACTCGGTCTCCTCTGGACGTTCCCTTCATAAATCATATTATGTACTATGATATCCAAGGATGTTACAAAACCATGCAATTTATTTATACACTCAATTTTAGCGAATTCCTTCTATAATTGAGAAAATAACTACAAATACTATTACTCATGGAACACAACCCACCACGTCCTAACCATAAATCCAACTTCTTCGCAAATTTTTCCTTAAATCCTCGGTTAAGAACTCAATAATCTAAGTTTTGATATTACAAAAAAAGCCGTCAGTACCTACAAAGTTTTGTATATATATGTTAATTTTATTACATTAAATTGTGAGATACTGTGTTGAGATCTATGAGGTGATAAACTTGAGGTCATCTTAATTTCCTGGTCTGCCTATCTTCGACTGTCCGTTAACCAGTTGGTCCACAGACAGGATTTGGCACTTTATTTCAGTAATACGAAAAAGTAAACCCATAACAAAATATCACACGGTACAACCACCGAAGATGGTGCAATGACACGTTTGGCAGAAAAAAAGCAGCGAAAATATGCAGAAAAAAGGTTCAATTTAATAAATTCTTGGTGAATGATAAATAACACAGTATGGTTGATTTCAATACATAAAATATTCAATATTCTCGAGGTCTGACACGAGGGAGGATGGAGAGAGCTTATTTCCAATGTTAGCAACATCGTTGAATAACTTAGGTAAAGCACGTCGTTCGAATAACTGTAAACAGAAACCATTTTTCACTTTGCTATATTTAATCAAGCATTCAAGGATTTTGCTTTAGCGTATCCAGAAATGTTCGCCTCCCACACGTTTCTTGCATTATTAAGATATTGCTGTCTGTTTATGGTCATACACTTTCAATCGTCGGCATAAACTCATACTTATTCCAAACCCACAATGTCCATGTGCATTCCATCGTTCCGACTTTTTGCCATTTCACACAAATGGCAATGATACACGTTGGCTCTAAAAGCAATACCATAAACCTTCCAACTCGTCCGTTTATGTAATTTATCTGTACACATAGATTTAATAGACTTACAAAAGAGTTATTACATCACATCTTTGTTTAACGTAAACATTTAAAAAAATTACATGTAAACAGTGTTTAAATATCGTCTTTTTGTAGTTTGAAGAAGATTTTGACACAATTGTTATTTAACGTTTTAAATTTCGTAAACATGCGGGGCAACGAAAAAACGGCTCAACGAAACTTTTGAATTAACGTAATCAAACCTGTAAAAAACTATTATGGAAGCATAAATCTGCATGAAATGAATGAAAGTTAAGAAATTACAAAAGAATGAATCAGTTGCAGAAAGGGAAGGAAAGAGAGAGAGAGAGAGAGAGAGAGAGAGTGAGAGAGAGGGAGGGAGTGAGTGAGGGAGAGGAAGTATTGGATAAATAGATAGATAGATAGGTAAATGTAGATAGACTGAGATAGATAGATAGGATAGAGAGGATGATGAAAAGAGGGAAGGAAGAGTGTGTGTATGTGTGTGTCTGTGTGTGTGTGAGAGAGAGAGAGAGAGAGAGAGAGAGAGAGAGAGAGAGAGAGAGAGAGAGAGAGAGAGAGAGAGAGAGAGAGAGAGAATGAGAGAGAGAGAAAGAGAGATATAACGTGAGGGAGAAAGAAAGATAGAGAGAGAGAGAGAACTCGAGGGAAAGAGCGTGAGACACAGAAAGAGCTAGAGAGAGAGTGAGAGAGAGAGAGAGAGAGAGAGAGAGAGAGAGAGAACTCGAGGGAAAGAGCGTGAGACACAGAAAGAGCTAGAGAGAGAGAGAGAGAGAGAGATAGAGAGAAGAAGAGAGAGAGGAGAGAGAGAAGAGGGAGGAGAGAGAGAGAGGAAGAGAGAAAGAGAGAGAAAATGAGATAAAGAGAGTAAGAGAGAGTGAATAAGAGGGGGGAGATGAAGAGAGACGTCAAAGCTAAAAGAAAGAAGAACTGGATAAATATGTAGATAGACAGGTAAATATATAGATAGAACGAGATAAATAGATAGATAGAGAGGGAGAGACAGAGTGAGAGAGAAATCGTGAGAAATAGAGAGGGTGTGAGAGAATGTGCCAGAAACATTTTCCGTTCATATCAGTATTAAATGGGCCTGTTACCAATTGTATAAAAGTTAAATCAACCCTTTTCTTGCATTTTTTCCCGTCGACTATATTACGACCCTCTTCTCTATTGGTCAACAAGTTAGAATTTTTATCTTTAGCAATCTTTTATTAAATAGAAACGGATGATGAATAAATGCAGACCGATCATAAAAAAAATCATCAAACGATTATTCTTAAAATATTCTGCGACCAATTATTTACTTTTGCATGGTCTTTCGAATATTTTAAACATAACGCCGATTTCATACCCGTGTTTCGTTGCGATAGTCCATCATGAAAAGCGTGCATGGCAGATGTGCACATTACATAATGGCTAAATGCGATGACGATGGTAACAGTTCAAACTCCATTGCTCGGTAAAGGTTACGAAATCTTTTATGATAATATGTAGTCTGTAATCTTAGTCACGATGCTTTTAAAAGTTATTACATATAAAATTCACAAGAACATATTTTCAGTCTCTGTTAATATGTGGCAGATTAAATAAAGTTAAGAACATCGTCTTACTGTTCACAAGGTCGACCATCCCTGGATCATGCAGGAAAATATCGTCCTTAGTTCTAAACGTTTTTAATGAAAACCAACGACAAGCACTTGCAGTATAGGTCGAAGGCCATAGCATAAACAAGGCCGTCAAAAAGAACACGGTTTTATGGTTGGGACCGGTGTAGCCGAGTCGGAGTAACGACGAGTTGTTTATAACGACCCGTGTTAACAGGGAGATGCTTCAATAACAAGGTTGCTTCCAGAGTCCGTTTTGAACGCTTTGCATAACATTACTGTAATATCGGGCAAGGTTCCTGACCCCCGTCCAGCACGGAACACAATCTGAAAAAAAAACACGGAGAACAAACATACCTTCGGAAACGGTAGCCAAGATAAACAACAATTTGAGACAATAAACAATATTTAATTTAGCTTATTTTATGTTCGCTATTTTCCTTGTTCTAATTGTGGCTCTCTATTGGGTTTTATTGAACATAACAAAGAACACACAAATAGCTGTCTCTTTTTTCCCCCTATTTACAAACGTGTGAACGACGACAAAAAGCTAACGTATTAATCGTCATGTTAAGTTTCGTCAAATAAAGCAAATGCCCAAAATGATAAATTGAGTCAGCAAAAAAATTTTACTTGACATTGAATAGGTTCAACATAGTAGTTAACCATAAAAACAACGTTGTAGACATCGACATCGTTAATAGTAAAAACGACAATACTTATATTAAAAAGCAAAAGATGAGTGTACGCCATCGCAATGTCAAAACCACAAACAAACAACCAAAAATTTACGACCAGTTCTGCTCATCCACTCGCAGACGAACAAGACAAACCAACACAACTAGAACAACTTTTTTTGCTGACTCAATTTATCATTTTGGGAATTTGCTTTATTTGACGAAACTTAAGGTATCCAATGATGCTGCCTGTTTAAATAATACTGACGCCATTATCACTTAAAAGTCACTTCGTAGGAGATCTAGTGGCCACAGTCTCTTCAATCAGCGGGAGAGTTGGAGGGATAAAATCGAATGTAATACATATCTTAGTTCTACCAAAATTGATGTCAAAGATTCCAAAAATTGTAAATACATAATTAACTAGACAATACTTATATTAACAAGCAAAAGATGAGTGTAGGCAATCGCAATGTCACCACCTCAAATTTCCTATAAGAAAACAACTTTTTTTGCTGACCTAGTTTACCGTTTTGGGCATTTGCTTTAGTTGACAAAATTTAAGATATCCAATGATGCTAAAATTCTGCCTGTTTAAATAATATTGGAGTTACTATCACTTAACTGTCCTTCGTAGGAGATCTTGTGACCACAGTCTCTTGAATCATAGAAGAGGGTTAGAGGGAAAAATGAAATTTAATAGTTAGTTCTACCAAAATGGATGTCAAAAATGTCAAAACTTACAGCATTATATATACGACGTAGTGTATACTTAAATACATACTCCACTAGCAAGCAATCAAGCAATCAAAATATATATTTATTTATACATCGTGGTAAAATTGGATAAGGAAGTGTTGCTTAGAGGTTGTATCTTTTTTGAAATTTCATTGGAAGAAAAATATTTACTTAAACAGTTCAGTCAATTTAAACTTTTCTTGCCCATCGCTGTCTAAGGGCAACACCAAATTTATCAAATTTGAAAAAGCTTAGCTAATGCCATGCGTTTGGGGCGGTCGCAGTGTTGTTCCTGCTCTGTTTCTGCCCGTGTATTGGCAAAACTGATTTTTTTGGCGCCAATTTAAAATCTCCAACTTGGAATCGTCTAATCTCCCCCATGGCTTTTTACCCTACCACTTCACTTTGTATGATTTTTATATTTTCCAGACATAAAATGTTTCATAGCCAGTTTATAATTTAACCATTTCTTGCCCCAAGTTGCACAGAGCTTAGCAATTTTGTTTAAGGTTAGGAGGAAATCCCGTCTGTTTAAGGCGGTCGCAGTGTTATTCGTGCTATTTTTCTGTCGTGTATTGGCTAAACTGATTTGTTTGAGGCCAATCTAACCTCGTTCACTAAATTCATAGGATTTCCTGTTAACTTTTTAACAAAATTACCAAATTTCGTCTAACTCTATGATTTTATTGGGTCACATAAATCATTTGGAAAACAGGAGGCAACGAACTCAGCACTTGTCACACTTGCTAACTTTGTAATTTAGTTAAAATTGTTGATATTGTCTAGTCATTTACAAGTGCTTTAGTATATAATGAAATTTGTGTGTATATTTATTTTTACTTTTAGAAATCAACTAAGGTTGAAGCCGAAACGTGGCCTACACCCAAAAACTGCAAGGATAATTAGATCAAGATGATGGGAAACAACCAAACAGGAAGGGTCACATGAAAATTAGGTGGGTCTACTTCTAACATTAATAATCTTAAACCCTTTTTGTTCGTTTACTAGATAATGCAGTTAAGGAAATGAAAATGATCAAGAATCCTCGAAGCATATGGAATAGGTAAAACATAGATGGTCTCATGTTGCGTGTTAAGATGGAATATCTTTAGTGAAATTACATATCTACGAAACTTTACATTTCCTTGATTTTTATAGTAAACATGAAATCTGCTTTCCTTGGTGTATGCTGAACAGGTTACATTTTTAAATATTGTACTCATGGTGGTATTCGGGTCTCACTCAGAGTTTCACTAAGTCAGAACATGCGGGGTTTTCTAAAAAAGAAAAAAAAATTAATGTTTTGAAATGCCTTTTCTCTTGGGTTTCTTCGGACCCATTCCGTCGTTAGACTGAAGATTATGACTCCGTTGGACGGGCAACGGCCTATTATAAGATTAACTCACAAAATCGCTTCACTTTCAGATTCCAGCCGGTTTATTATCGTCGCACATTTCCGAGCGAACACGTGAGCCAATTCGGTTTAAAAGTGGAAAAATCACCTTCACTCCGGGTCTATTTGGATATCGGTCAGTATGACGAGACTGCGGTTTCCAAAATAGCGTCAATCAATGCAGCCGGCAGCCCGTTAGACTACGAAAGCGAGAGGAGCGACGCGTGCCTGCATTTGACACGGACCAACGGATCAACGGGAGCCCACCCATGCCAGACCGTTACCACTGCTGATAAACATAATGGACAAATGAACTTCCCAACTTGTCCGTGTTTGTATTAAAAATAAATTGTATAAAAAAATGTATTAAAAATAATTATTAGGATTAGCTGTAATATTTTGATAATTTTGTATTTAAGCACATGTTTGTCACGATGTCACGCAGATCCCCCTAATTTCGCTTTATGACATGTGATCTACTTGTTTAGCATAGTTTTATGCTGTTTCTACGCTATCGAAATTATTAAAAAGGGTGACGAATTTGTTTTCACACATTATTTGATCACATTGGGGTACCTTTTAAATTCAAATCTACCTGTATTATTATTTATTACAACGGAATAATGAACTATGCACTATGTAAAACAAGGAACCAATCAGGTTTAATATTATTTTAATACGATCATCAACAATAATTATAACTACGTACTTAGAATTTATTAAATATAGGAAACTACTCATTGTTGTTATATAAAGTATAGTAAAGTCATGCGAAAAAATTTTTTTTTGTAAAATCAGCGTCACGAGCAGGATTCGAACCCACGACCTTCGGCTAAATACGCCTCTGCTCTAACCACTTGAGCTATCCACTTCGATCCACTCAAGTGGTTAGAGCAGCGGCGTATTTAGCCGAAGGCCGTGGGTTCGAACCCCGCTCTTGACGCTGACTTTTTCATCTCAACCAATACCTTACATAAAGATTGGTGTTAATTGAAAAAAGTTAACTGGTCAATCGGACCACGAACTCTTATAGATTTTGTAAAATTTTGATATTCATTCATTAAGCTATTGTCAATGTGAAGAGGACAAACAAAGTACCTTGACATTTTGTGTTGACACTTAGAAATTTAATAACAAATTTTAATCTAGAATAGAAAAGATTATTTGGAAACAGGTGCCACAACAGTTCTGATAAATCTGATAAATACAATTTTGATAATTGGAGGGGGGTCGGTGGACGCAACGGTTTAGGCGTTGACACGGCGCTCATCACTGTAAGGTAAAGGTCCCGGGTTCGAATCCAGCGGCCCTGCTGGAACACGACATACTTACATATGGGCTTTTTTTCAATAAACGGCACCCTGAGGGCTTATATGACCTCTGCTGTTGCGAATCCTTGTAAAAAAAAAATTCTCATAATTCTAATTTTTCACGTTTGGTGATATCAGTAAGACATAAAGTAGTAATAATGCTATGGAAGATTTCATAGCTACTTGATCATATGTGAACAAATTATATCTATTTCCCACACAGAATATAATTAGATACATTTAAATAATTTTAAGGCAATCTAGATTAACTTAAGTTTAACAAGTCCATGTGACATAGAAAAGTGAAGATGTTCAGGATTTAATTGTGGATTTTGCAAATACAATAAAGTAATCTTACACATCCGGAATGAGGCTTTTATTAAGTTTTCTCTTAGAAAACTTAATCCGGTTTATTCTCACTAAGTTAGATATTCATCTGCATTTTTTCTTTTTGTAGCATACCCAGACCGAAAAACATTAAAATGTAAGATTTGTGGAATGCGTTACTGGGAAGGTTCACGACCGCAGGTAGATTTTTATCTCTTTTGTAATTCCAAAACGCGAAATGGGGCAGATTAGAGCGATAATCTTCGATGCGAGCCTGGAAGAAAGCGAATTTACTTTCCTTCTCTTCCCCCGCCGGTTCACTTCTTGTCTCCTCCGGGCTGGCCAATTAAATCTGAATAAATGGGTCATAGAGATGAGAAAGGATTAGTGAGAACAACTGACGGATTAGGGGTCCCGGTTGAAAATGGAAGTGCGAGATGAGATGATTTGAAGAGGTCGCTGACTTTCTCCATCCGGACAGCCGGCCTCCTTTGATCAACGCGATGGTTTATTGACTTCGCAAACCCAATGAGGTTTCCCTTTCTCGCTCCTTCATCAATTTACGACTTATTCCACGAAATTCGTGGAAAAGGTTTGAGACGAATGATAGGAAGAAAGAACAAGCGAAACTGGGTTGAACGACAGGTGCGAAGGACGTTTGTCTAACAAAAGTGAATTGGAAATACTTAATGGCCACTTTCACGACTCCAACCTGTTAGTTTTCAATGAAAAGGTCAAGATTCTATCGAGAATAAAAAATCGTGGCGGTAAAACTATTCATTTTTAGACCGGTCTTGTTGCAATAACATACATACCGCCATGAGATCGGCCGGTTTGAACCCCTTTAAGCATTCAAGGGCAGTTTCTTTGAAGAAACATTTTTCTCCTTTTATTGCCCTTTCATAAATAATTGAGTCGTTGTCACGAGGTATTCGCATTTTTATTACTTCGCAAAAGCTTCCTATCCTAAATGCAACAAGATACAAAGAGAATGGTAATTAAAGCTTTAGAAAATAATTTTAGTTATTCTTATAAATTGCAATACCAAAAGCACTCGCTTTGAAAAAACTTCCATTTAGAATGAAGTTAAAACATCCATAAAAAGTTCTTGTATACAAATAATTCCAAATTTCAATAATAGAGCTTTGAAAAAAGTGACCATCAAGCACATTTTATCTATCTGGTTTGCCTATTAAATTATCACTCGCACGTGTTTACTTTAAGTTTAGGTACAGATTTCACAGCACAAAATGTGCAAAATTTATTTTTCTTTAATATTATCCATTATAAGAGGTCAAAAAAGAAGCAGAAATCTTGCAGAGCTTACACCTTCGGCTGGCTAGTTCACATCTTGAATACCTTACTGTGGCATACCAGAGCGGAACCGACAGTTCATATTTATTAGTCCTCATCTACTATGTTTGAGACGGTGTGATGAGGTTAAGGGTTGTTCATTATTAAACTTAATATTTTTTTTATGTGATAAAATACTGAAGGCTGGAAGAGCGTATCTAATAAGCGAAGATTGGTCGTACCAGAAATCATCCAGAGATGTCGGTTAACTTCCAGCTGCGAATTTCACTTTTCAACAACACTGAACAAATCGCAGGCTTAAACGAGAAACTATTTTCTCTCTATAGATTTTATTTTGTGAGATTTCCTCCTATGTTCCGCATATAACCTATTGTTCGATAGTTACCTATCATCTCGTCTGCATTTCCTCGTTGATTTTTGTTTATTCAGACGCTTTTCGGCATATCGCCATCACTGCTTGGGTGATTTCTGTAGAGAATGAAGATGATGAAACATAACAAAAATCAGCGAGGATAGGCAGAGCAAGATGTCTCTACAATACATTTTATTTGCCAAAGAAATAAATGTTTTGCTTACAAACGTCAATTTTACGTACACCATTTTAAAGTGTGTTTATTTAGTTTTCATTAATTGATGGCATAGCTTGAATTTTTTTTAAAATTTGTCTATTGCAGAAATCATCGTTTTATTATATATAAAAGTATATTTAGAAAAGAAAACAAAATATTACATTTTTTTTTACAAAATAACACAATAATACTTGTAATGGCATGATTTAGTCGTCTGCCAGTTGACCCTTACATATTTACATTCAAATAAAACTTAAATTAACATACAAATTATAAACAACATAAAATTATCTCTGCAATTCAGCGCATCTATAATATATCTATACAAACTAAACCAATCTTTCCCATTTAAAAATTCTATATACTCACGGAATATCAAACGACATCTGTGGAACCAAAATAACCTAACGTTCTCCAAAGTTGGACAAACTTCCAAAAAATGAAACAAATCTTCCACCGTTTTTAGTTTATATATGCTTGGTCTCTTTCCTCCAGCCAAGGCTTAAAATTTAAATATAATAATTGACCTCTCGCGCGAAAAACAACCTTGATCAAATTCCAGTTGTATTCCTTATACAAGTAATTGTTGTCTTCAAGATCGAAGTTCAATTTCTTGTATATTAAATGGTACGTAGAACATTGTACTTGTCTTAAACATTCTTCTTTATGATGAGTTTCTACTCCCTGCAATAATTGTACTGCCCAAATTTTGAAATCTTTCGCATCTGTAAAATTTATATGAGAGCTACAGTTCAGTCCGGAAGACAACACTTCCAATTCTTTAAACCAAAAAATGTTTTTTTTTATTATCTCCTGAGCAAGGAGGTAGGGCAAACGATCTTGTTTCAGACCCAAAACCCGCTGTATATAATTTAAATGACTCCTCAACGTATACACAAACAAAGGTCTGAAGCCTAATTCCAAATAAAGAAAATAACTTGGTGTATAATAGGGAGCGCCAAACAACTTCTTAATAAAAAAACAAAGAAGTTTTTCTACCACTTCATACTGATGGTAGCCCCATACTTGTGACGCATAAGACATCACAGCCCTAGAGACGGAATTAAAAACTTAAAATTTACTTTTTAGAGGAACATCTCCTCTATTGAGAATACCGTTCCAGGTTATATTCAATCATTAGCAACCCTAAGTTTATTGGCCAAATGTATATTTAAGGAAAGTAGAGGAGTCAAGTTACACCTAAATATTTGTACTCTTTTACTACCTCTATTCTTTCATTTTCTAAAAACCATCGTTCATTCTTTGATGGCCTACCGCCATTTCTAAACACCATAATGTTAGTTTTATTCAAATTTACTGACAAATTCCACATTCGGCAGTATTCTCCCAACCTGTTTAACATCTTTTGAAGTTGAACCGGTTCAGTACTCATCAAAACCACATCATCTGCATACATTAAAAAGTTTACATTTGATGCTCCGACAAACAGACCACCACCCAAAAACTCGGGTAAATCGTTAATAAACAGCGAGAACAGAAGAGGGGAAAGCAGACAGCCCTGCCTTACACCTACTCTGGTTTCAAAGGTACNTATATATATTCTAAATCATTAATGTTGGTAATGTTGAAAATAGTATTTTTTCTTTTAAGAAGAAATTCCTAAGGGCGGTTTCAAAAATTTCATGAAACTAACTTAGCAGCAAAGAACCTGGTAGTGCGACGATGATGGACAACAAACAGATCTGAATTGGGTTGCCTTCCTCTTTAACTACTCGAAGACGAAAAACACAGCTCGGAACAAGGGCTGTTATGGTTTCTGAGCTTAACATAGAAAAAACATGTTTGTTACATAAATTAACCAATTTAGTTGCTCACTCGATATGAAGCCTGCCATTCGCTCCTGTTATACAACTAAAATTAATATTTTTTCCTAAATTTTGTTAATGAGCGATGAAAAGGAGGAATTTACCAGATACTGTGACCGGTAATTTGACGAAAAATCTTAAAATATTGCATAACCTTTCGAACCTACACACCCTTTAAAAATGATGGCTACAGTATGGCAAAGTATGTTGGGTTTAACCCACTATTCTTTGTTTACTTGCCAGACAAACAATACTATATAGAAGGTTTTGCATACTTTTTTATAACAAACTAAAGAAGCTAACAACTGTTCTGATTATCCGAAATAAGTTAGTCTGGAAAATGGTTGGTTTCGTAAAAATGATCGCACAATGTTTGAAAACTGAAATCTGAAATGTAAACATTCAATAATTAACATTTTCATATTAATTTCATCACTGCAACTACATCCATCTATACTGCAGATTGTTGTACAATTTCAAATATCTCGTTACCAAAATCCGCCTAACAAACGAACAAAATCGCTAAGACCCCTAATAGTTCGATCACATTTTCCCCTTGAAATGGACAGGTTTATTTATTAATCCCTGATTAAATTCGGACTTATTTCTGTGGCTTAAATGGAGCAGGCGCTTCTGCCCATATAAAAAAATCAGACCAGACAAAAATAGTTTTGGTTAAAATTACAGCAGCACCATAGCACATTAAGAAATATCCATCATATTTCGTGGTCGTTTAAATTTAATTTAATTAAAATTAATTAAAAAGAAAGAGGTTGCTTTTTTTTTTAAGTATCATTGATCAGCGTGAAGTTATACAGCCGGTATATAATCCAGTAATTGCAGATGAAATGTAAGTGAAGAATTCAATCTCCTCTCAAGTTTATTTATAGTAGCTTAGATATTAATCTACTGTATTTGTAAAATTAACTAAACCATAATGTATAATCTTTGGAGCAATAAAATTTAAATCATGTCAATTTTGTAGTAAAATATCAGGGTTCAACGCAACCAAACACAATTTTCCCGAGAAGGCAGAATCCCGAATATTTTTACGAAAACTGTGTTTTGATTGATTTTTTTCTTTCGAATATAATAAATACATAGTAAGATAAAAAATATACTGAGTGGATTTTGGCTTCATGTAAGAATATGAGATAAATACTTTTTAAAAGGATAGTTCCTACTCACAGTAAGTTGTTTTGCAACGATCCGGATTTCGAGCCTTTTAGCTCATCATCAGGTTGAAGGACTTCTACAACCACGTCTCTCGACATGAATTGCCAAAGTGAACCGCTGATACCTCCGCCAACGCGACGTTCCAATTATCAGCTGATTTTTTTAATGACGCTCAATTTGAACGTGCGAAACGCGGAAATTATAACACAAATAAATATTAGAATAATAAATACT
Source organism: Cimex lectularius (assembly GCF_000648675.2). Classification (NCBI taxonomy): domain Eukaryota; kingdom Metazoa; phylum Arthropoda; class Insecta; order Hemiptera; family Cimicidae; genus Cimex; species Cimex lectularius. Next base: position 2,722,074 of record NW_019392666.1, read on the forward strand.
TAATATTACTATAAATTACTATAAAAATAATAACAATTAAAATAATTAGATTAATTATTTGGATGTTTGATATTATTTATGTACATATTTAAAATGGGAGGTAGATCAAAATCTGTTATATTATTAATGCATTTATCACCATGTTCAATTTTACATTTTTTAATTTCAAATTTCTCAAACCAATCTAGTTCTTTCCCTTTGTTGAAACTATGTAACACTCTTGTATTTAAATTTGAATTGAAATTATGTTTTGTTTCTTTTAGATGGTCCTTAAATTCCGAAAATTTGCTCGATTTAGGCAAGTGTTCTTTTACTCTTGTTTTTATTTCTCTACCGCTTTGTCCTATATATTTAATATCACAATCATTGCAATTGAGTTGGTAAACCCCACTTTTTGCCAAGTCTACTTTGTCTTTAGGTTTTGATAGGATGTTTTTAAGGGAACCCGTACTTCTAAAAGCTATTCTAAAACCTTCTTGTTTAAAAATTTTACTAACTTTTTGCGATAATTCACCAATGTATGGCAAACAAGTATTGAACACCACACTCACTCCATCATTTATCATTTCTATGAGATAAATATTTTATAAGAGTAAAAATATTAATATATGTTTTTCTAATACGTTAACTGTGAATGATGATTTATGTTTTTTAGATAGAAATATCCAGGATTTGAGCTATAGAAAGCCTAGAGCTTTCTGGTAAACATGGCTGGAGAAATCTGTCTCTTTCCTTCGTCTCAAATGGAGAGAAACTCTTTTATCGGATTTATACACTCGCCATTGTTTCCGTTTGCCTATTTTGCAAGTGACGATTGGTTCGGTTTGTCTCAGTCTTTTCGCTTCGGCTTTCTAACCGGAGTCCTTTGTCGTCTTTGTCTTTCTGAGCAGAACTTTCTTAAGATTCCCTTTATGAACCCTATTTATGGGGTTCTGCAGAAAGACTGTCCTTTATTAAGAGAGTGTAAATAATCCATGTTATGAGGTATAAACAATTGGGTTTATGCTCAGGGATAAATACCAGTTGAGGTTAATATCTCGAAGGCCCTTAAAGGGTCGGTATGAAATAAAAAAACAATAATAAAAAAAGGGCCGCGCCCGCTCCCCTCTCATTATCGTTTAATTTAAAACCCTCACCACCACTCTAGATTTATACCCCAATGGACGACCTTTTATAAACAGGGGGGCCGAGTAGAGTGAATTTGTAACTATTTCTTAACGGAGGCGCCCGCCGTAATTAGGTCTGGGGGAAAAAACAGGGCTGGTAATTAATAAAAGCTAGACCGTGTGCCCAGTAGCAGCTTACAGAGCTCTTCGATGTTGATATTTATCGCTCTGGACAAAAAAATAAATGTTTACCCTTAAAAAGCAGTGTTTTGTCTTGAAGGACTCTTGCATCAGTTTATCGGGGAGAGTATTAAACATAAATAATCATCTTAATTGTACCAGGTCGGTCTGCTAGCATGTTCGACAAAACTTCGATTGTGAAACGGCTCGAAAAAATAAACTAGGCTGGTTCGGAGCAAAATTCTCGTGAACGGTATCAAAATACAGAAACATTTCAAATAATTTAAACGCTCAAGCTGGTCACCCTGACACTACCCTCAATCACGACACTAGTTAAAAGCAACTGCGTGGAATTTGCCCATCATTTAACTTACATTCTTTATTTATAACTTTGTGTCTATCGAGCATTTTGTTCCACCTGCCCTACTGTTTTGATATGTCGTTTCGCCATGTCGTCATCATGTTGGGTCTCGGTACAGACCAAATTACAGGTTCATCGACGCAGACCACAAGGAGAAATTTAACAATTCTTTGTTAAACATATATGTCAAAATTAACATAGAAAATAGTGAAACCGGCTAAGTGAAAAATAAGTTGTTGATTGATTTCAATTTATTTAAGATGACGGGGTAAACACACTTTTTATTCTCTTGGCATATCTCTCATTTTAAGTTAGATCTTTGCCCAAATTGTTGAGTTTAGTCATTTTCTCGTCTCGTTGTTTGTTAATCAACAAATATTTTATGCTTTGCCTTATGTTTTTCAATGGTTCACAAGCCATCTCTGTTTCCTCTGACCTTTGCTACTGTCTGCTAATCTATCTGTACATCTTTCACTCGCTCTCTCTCTCTTTTACGCTATTTCTTTTTTTCTCTTTCTCTCTGTCTCTGCCCCACTCTCCCTATCTATCTAGCTCTCTATATCTATTTATTTAGTTCTCACTGATATATTTTTGTTTTTACTTTCTATCATTTCCTATTTTTCTTTCTCTCGCTCTCTCACTCTTCGCTTGTTATCTTTCGTCCAGTCTCTTCTTCCAGTCGTGTCGCAGTCTCTTTCTTATTCTTTTTCCTCTCTTCTCTAGTATCGGTCTTTATATATTTCATTCATTCTGTTTTTTCTTGTTTTTTCTCTCTCCCTAACTCTCGCTGTTCTGATACACCGTCATCACTTACTCATTCTCTCTCTCTCTCTCTCTCTCTCTCTCTTCCTCTCTCTCTTTCTCTCTCTCTTTCTCTCTAGCTATCCTCTACTCCCTCATTACTTACTCATTATTTGACTGTTTTAAATATTTCTCTTATTACCTTTCTGTTATATTTTTTCCTTATCTGTCTTATTCTGTCTGTCTCTGTCTTTATTTTTCTCTCCCTTTCTCTCTTTCTATCTCTCTCACAATCATCTACTCCGTCATCACTTACTCATTCTTTGTATTTTCTAAATATTTCTCATATTATCTTTCTATCACATTTTCTCATTTTCTGTCTGTGTCTGTCTCTAGTTCTCTCTCTCTCACTCTCACTCTCTCTCTCTCTCTCTCTCTCTCTCTCTCTCTCTCTCTCTCTCTTACTATCCTCTACTCCGTCATCACTTACTCATTTTTTGCATTTTTTAAATATTTCTCATATTATCTTTTTGTCACTTTTTCTAATTTTCTCACTCATACTGTCTGTGTCTGTCTCTAGTTCTCTCTCTCCCTCCCTCTCTCTTTCTCTCCATCTCTCTCTTTCTTGCTATCCTTTACTCCGACATCACATTATTTCCTTCTCTGTTTTAATCTGTTTATTCTGTCTGTCTCTACTTCTCTCTCTCTCTCTCTCTCTCACTCTCTCTCTCTCTCTCTCTTCCCTTCCCTCTCCCCATTCTCTCTCTTTCCCCCTCTCCCTCTCTCTCGCTATTCTTTACTCCTTTATCACATCCATTATTTGTATTTTTTAAATATTTCTCTTATTACCTTTTAACACATTTTCTCCTTATATTTCTTATTCTGTCTGTCTTTGTGTGTGTCTCTCTCGCGCTCTCTCTATTTCTCTCTCTCTCTCTATTTCTCTCTCCCCTCTCTCTCTCTCCCTGTCTCTCTCTGTCTGTCTCTCTCTCTCTCTCTCTCTCTCTCTCTCGTTCTTTGTGTGTGTGTGTGTGTGTCTGCGTGTAACTGTCAGTGTTTTTAGTCAATAATTTCCAAATATTTTAATTGGCTGAAAAATAGAACGCAAACAATTTTAACGTGAATTGTTTCAAGAACGAGTTTTATAAAAAAGATAACCAACCCCTGCTTTTCCCTTCGATAACTTTTTCCTTAGTATTCTTCTCGCTTTCTTTTCTTTTTGGAATTATTTACGATTAATTTAATCTACTTAAATCGAAAATTCCCGCCGTCTTTAAAACCGACAATTGGTTTTAAAAGGGGATCTCTTTTAAGTCAGTGGCTACTTGCAGGTTGGCTGGCCAGGAATCCGACGGCGAGAAGCCACCCGATAACATCTGGGTCGTTACCTCCGACAAATAATACCAGATATAATTCAATAAGAAAGCCAGCCGGACCGTGAGTTCAACCCCCTCGGCCAGCAAAAAAACAACCCAGCCTCGTCCGGGGGTTCGAGCTGGCTTTACATAAACATTAACGGCGTCATATCCATAAACAGGGTAGTTCTATCTCGATGAATTTCCCCATTCCATGATTTAAATAAACTATTTGTGCTTTTAGTGTCATCCTTCAGCTACCTGAGATTGTCTCTCCTTTATAATAACATTTTATGTATGGTAATTTGATTTTTTTGTAAGACATTTTGGAACTCACGGTTTGAAATACTACCAAATATTACTCACTATAATTGATTTATTTTTTAACAAAGGGTTGTGCTGAACAATAACGATTGTACAGATAATATTTATTAATTTTTTACATTACCCGAAGAGTATGTAACATTTAATAGATTATTGGTAATAGAGAACTTTACTATTATTTTATGTACATCGTATTTTAAAAAACTTACATAAATAACAAAAATAATGTCTTGAGGGGATATCATAGTTTAGGGATTTACTCATTGATAAGTAATCAAACCTGATCATCTTTGACACCGTTTACACCATTCACTTTTTAATTTATTTTATTGTATATGTATCATGTAGGAACAAACAGACGCATGGCAAGAATTAAAAAAAAATATATTTGGTAAAATTGGGTAAAATCTCAATGCTGCGAATCCTCGAAGTTTTGGAAACGTTTTCGTTGCAAAACTTCGAAAGTAGTGCCATGGAAAATGTAGTGCTCCCGGTCTCGAAAGCACCGTCCTTGCACGCCATGTCCGGGGATAATTTCTAATTTTTCTTGGTTTAAGATTTCTGATTTTATCAGCCACGTCCCGGTGTTAAGAAAAAAGAGAAAATTTTAAAAGACTATACCGCATTGCAAATAAAATAAATCCGATGATGCAACGGGGTTGCAACAATAAACCGGCGATACCAAACGGAACCACGACTAATTGAAAACTTCGATATAATACAATTGTAACTATCGATTTAATTAGTTTCTATCTGAAATTGAGAAAAATGTTTCACCTGGAATAGAAATGACGTAATAGATATTTTTTACACCATTGGTCTCAAAATGTCCCAAAAGTGATATTTGTCCAAAGATTGTTCAAAAACTGGATTAATATTTGAGAGATTATGTATTTATAATTGTGTTGCCGATAAAAAAATAAACAGGCTAAAATATCTTTATTTTTTGTATTCAAATGAAAAATAAAATTAGCCATATATGTATTTAGTAGTCATAATTGACCTTATTAATTATTTTAATTAATTATACTTGTTATATAAGATCTCGGTTGCGATTAAAAAGCTAGTGTCATCCCGCTCGTGACACAAGCTTTTTCATCCCAATCATGACCATAGTTAAAAAGTAAAATTAATTAAAATAATCAAATTACCATGGAACTTATTTACCACTTTCGAAACATGCAAAATTATCCTAATTTGTCCTATTAGCTGTTGGTTGATAAATTAATATGAGTTTGAGTTCGACGTTTTTATTTCTAAGTATAATAAAAACTTGAGGATACAGAAATCGACAATAATTTTGGTTTTTCTGAGGGATCGTGTAAAACATGCACATAGCTTAATGATAATAAATTTTTATTATTATCTTTTGTTTTAAATTAAGAATAATACGAATACGATCATGTAAACAATTTTTTTACGGCTTATAAACAAGTTTGAATTAGTTGTCGAAAGACTATAATTTTTCTGCAGCCTAAACATATAAAAAACATATTACAAACATGTCCCATGATTAGAGTAACGTTTTCTTATATTCGACTTCAACAGTTAATCTTATGATTTTTCCTTCTTGAAGGTGGGATAATAGGCCATCTCAAAAAAACCACAACCAGTTTTTATCCACAACGTTTCGGATTTATTTTAATCCTTCCTCAGATGAGTTNTAATTCCAAGGATATACCGTGATTCTAACCCTGGACCGCTTGCTTTGCACATAAGAGTCGATCGATCTAACGACCTAATAATTATTTTTTTAAATATATTAATAATTAATGATAATATATTAAAACTTTTTTCGTAGTCTGAATAAGTACCACACTGGCTCTTTTTTAAAATAAACTGTTATAAAATATTAATGACTGATGACCACTTTTTTAACCATTGTGTTAACTCACCTGAGGAAGGATTAAAATAAATCCGAAACGTTGTTGATAAAAACTGGTTGTGGTTTTTTTGAGATGACCTATTATCCCACCTTCAATAAGGAAAAATCATAAGATTACAAATATGTATATGGTTATTTCTCCCGCGCACAACATTAGTACTATGGCTAGCACTGCACCGGACAGCACTTATGAAAAAAACGAGCCAACGGTACTACTCAGTATGATGGATTAAGTATGTCGAGGGAGGAGGTCTCGCGGCCATCGACGTTTAATGCTCGGGATGGAAAAGTATAGGAGAGGTAGTTTTAGGGTAAAAAACCCGTAGTGAAAAGCTAAGGAGCTTTGATAACACTTCTGAAGACATGATTGAAAGGGTTGCACTAGACATGCAAGATTTGCCCGAACCTCACAGGTCTACGCACTATGGTGAGTGGTCGTAATTATATCTTTGAGTTAGTAGAATGTTGATGGTCAGAACAAATTTCAGTCCTGCAAGTCCCAGTTAAGTAGTTTCTAATCTTCTATGGGATTCTATGTCGGTATAGATACAGTTATAAGTATGTATCTGACTTGCGTGAAAGTTAGTAGCTCCTTGGAGAACAAGAAACTGCATATGTAATAATAATAATAATAATAATAATAATTAAAATTAGGTGAAGCTCAGTATCTGTTGTTTTAAAGTTCGATGATAAATTAAAGATGAGATGATCGACCTGCTTGTTGAACAGCTTGAACAAAAGGATCTTCAGTGAGGTCACAACAGAAACGAATAACACTTTAATTATTATTATTACATATGCAGTTTCCTGTTCTCCAGATATATTTAAACACTCATCTAGTTAAAGCCCTGATGATGACGATATAATCGTCGAAAGCTCGGCAAAGACTTAAAGAGTTTGTCGTTTCTGTTGTGACCTCACTGAAGATCCTTTTGTTCAGGTTAGTAGCTCCTTGTTGATGTACACTGAACGGCGTGACTGTTTTTTCAATGATACTAAGTACATCAGTTTTATCCTGTGTTTTTTACCAATCTAAAGTTATTGTTGGATGTTGATGGTTGCTAGGAAAGAGTCAGGTAAGAAAAATGAATTTCTTAGTAAACTGCACAGGTGGTAATTTTGGTGCTGAGATATATAAGAGAGTCAGCAGTATAAATGGTAATAGGACCAAGAATGCACCCTTGTGGGAGCCGACTTTTGTGATATCTAATATCCTCACTTAATCGAGCCAGCGTTCAGTTACATAGGATTCCAGGATAAAGTCATAAAAGGTCGATAGGAAGCATTTATAAAGGGCATCAGTTATGCTTGGCTGCCAGTCCCTATCAACATTCTGGGCCAGAACGCATCTAAACAATACTCTTTGCACTGTACAGCTTGATGAGACATAAATTAATATTTGTGTAAATTTAACATATTTACTACCAGGACTGCTAAAACTAGGGTTATAGACTTTTCTAGTTGACCAATAAAAAAATTAATTATTCTTTCCCCTTTGATATAGAATATCCCGAAACCTACAGTCATCTCTACTTCTTGAATCATTCGTTTACAAAATGGCGCCTTAAACTATATACTCCTGATAGGAAAACCATGAACTTTAACCTCCGGTAAATTGCTATCCTTCCAATTTTATTTCTCTTCCAATCGGACTTCGTTATCTTAAGTTGTATCTAGGCAAGACCATCCTTTATACACCTTTAAAGGACAGTACTGAGCCGATCTGTCCGACTAATTAAACATTTGCTTGAAAATTGAAATTTTCTTCTGACAACAAAAGACTAAAACCTAGATGGACTTTCGGCATTGAAATCACAAAAAGAATGTAACAATAGGGATACTTTAGTACCTGAGGGTATAAACCTAATGTAATATGTAAAGTATACTCTTGTGAAACGACGAAGCATCTAATTAAAAATATATATAAACTTGGCACAAATCGGACGCCATGAATGACGGAATATGAACAACACATTCTACGGTTTTGGTTGGGTTAATGAAGAAACTGTCGATTGCCAGAAATATTTTAGCAGAAGGCTTATTAAGAAAATAATTTATTTATACTAATGAAATTATTAAATATGAAAAAAATAATAATAACAGTCACTAAACGCTGGAATTCTACTTCCAAGAAAAGATGTATCGAATGTACATAGCCGTGAAGTCAATGGTAGAAACGGTTTTATGTCGGTGTTCATGTGTGAAAAAAAAGTTGAACGTTTTAAAATTTCCGTAATAAAATCCGACGTTTTTTATCGATGGCTCGGACAATACCGTCGGCCCCCTCCGCAGTAAATCCGGGATTTATAGGCGGACTTCGCCTCCGCCGGAATCCTCGTAAAAGCCAGTGCTTCGCACACATTCTTCCCGGTTCTTTTTAACGTCGGCTGTGGATTTATTGGGCACAGTTAAAACTCCCTTATCTCATATCGGGAACCTGGCGTTCAACGCTGACAATGTAATTTTATGCCTTAGGAAGTAATTACTTTCAATCAGGTCCCTTTGAAATTCAACAGGTCCGAGGTCTGATTAAATTATAGAAGTGATAAATTACTCACGCTACCAGAAAAGGAACAGTAACATACCTGGGAACAGAGATAAAAAAAGTTAAATTAGCATGTTTTATTTTTTGGCATTAAATATTATATCAGTACAATTGTGTTTTTCATAGATACATTTCAAAACTGCTAGCTGTGTAACATATGTATCGGCACACATGGGTTAGTTGCCATGAAAAACGTGACACCTGTTGATTCTAGTAAGATATGTTATGAAAGCTAAGGTTAATTGCATTTTCAAAAAGAAAAAAATCTGAATTTAAAGATATGGTTTATGATTTTGAAAAATTAAATTGAAAGCAATAGTAATCGCCTATTATTAATATAAAAAATTGGTTCAATACCATACTAATGTTGAGTGGCTATTCTAAAAGAATGTTACATATTGTAATTAAACATATATTTTATATTTCATATAATTTTGATAATTTTATGCTCCTTTTAAGATTATATTGATCTCAGTAGACATCCTTCAGGGAAAATAAAGAGAATTTCTATGATGAAGTAGTGAGAAAACAATAGTATGGGGATGAACAGAAAAATTTCTGGTACGAGTTGGATCTTCGGGAGGTCAAATGATAGATTAAATAAAAAGAAAAATAACAGCTTCCGGGTTCAACCTAGCTTTCGGCGACTTATATCGCCATCCTCAGGGCATCCCCAAGAAAGATGAATTTACATACACCATATAGGTTATGATTGCACATGTTGAGCGACAAGAGATGAGGCATCCAGAAAAAAAACGGCCGGTCCAACTACTTATGCTAACATTACTATTGTACATAAAACTTTGTTCAGGTACTGTTTTTGTGTGTGTGTTCACAGACTAGTTAACATTAAAATTATACCCGAAATGCTATTAGAATATTTAAAAGTTAATAATATGTACATGGGATAAAAATAAGGGCGACTCCCCGTTAATTTCTGCAAAGTGAAATGCATCGCTGGGCAACATCACCTTTACATAAATGAATACGTCATGACAGATATGACAGCACCATCAAGCAATTTGTCCAAAGGTTTACCCAAATTCGATGGTCCCTATTACCTGAATCGAGATTGGACCAGTTCTTTTACAGAAGGGTGTTATTTATTGTCTTTACGGAATGTTTTATTGGACGTAAAATTTGGTGGTGATGCGAAGGACTCAGGTTTAGATATTGTGTAGGTTACTGCTTGTAGTACCCCAAAATAAAGTTGTTAAGAACAGATAGTCTGGATACGGGTTTTTTTCCCATCCACCAGCTCACCGTACCATACCGTGACCCTATACCGGCGGACCACGCCAAAATAAAAATTGTTGGTGTGAAACAGAAAAGGAGGAAATTTTTTAGCTTATGGTTTTCCTCGGGCTTTGTCTTATTATGCCTTATGAAGGTGAGTCTGGACAATGGTAGGGGATTTATTTCCTTTGAGTTTTATTTATTCTAATGGGCCTTTCGTTGCGTGCTTCCTCGAAAATATTGAAGGGGAAATTTTATGGCGCACGTCATAATCCGTATCGCATTCAGCACATAAAGGGCTGAGGGACATTTTGAATTCGTAGAGGTATGTAAATAAGTTGCCATGACCTGTCAAAATTTTCGTGGCTCAGAAATCTGGAGACACCCACATCCTTTGTGACTTCTCCTCGATGTTCGTCAAGTATTCACTGATCAGTCACTCTTTGGTTTAGTTTTCCCATCAGTTTTCCACCCATTTCCATTTCAGAGCGCTGTCTTATTAAGAGCCTTACTAGCTCATGTAAGAGTCTGGACGGGTCTTCCAAATTTTAAGTTGATATTGTAATCCCAAGTGCATATGAATAAGTAATTTTCCAATTATTAAACACCAAACAGCAAAAAATAATCATAAATAACCAAATAATATTACATTAATGAAAGTGTATTTTTAGAAAAAGTTACTAGAAGTTTAGTTTTCGGTCACCTTTAGTAATTTTTTTATTGATATCTTTTTAGCTTAAGGTATGATTTTGAAAAATTGAAAAAGGCTTTTTAAATTAATCATTTATAATACATCGATTATCATAGAAATGTTGTTTTTTATATTTCTTTTGCACTGAATTTTGTTTAAACATAAATATCTAATTAATCCTTTTATGTAAGGTTTTGGTCGAAATGAAAAAGTCAGTCAGGATTCGAACCCACGACCTCGGCCCAATACGCCGCAGCTCTAACCACTTGAGCTATAGTGACTTCGATCCACTCGGACACCAACTCTCATCTCAACTACATCTCGAATTTCCCTTCCTTTTTGCCGCTTTTCAAATGTCGCGGAGAACATAAGTACTTACATAAAAAGACTAATTAATTGAAAAAAAGTAATTTAGGCAATAGATACTAAATACAATGGAAGGAAAACATATCTAAATTAAAATGTTGTTTAACGATTGAAAACATGTACGGAGAACTCACTCCACGATGTGAAGACTGCCTTTTAGTATTTTATTTTACTCGTGGATATTGATTTTTTTTAAAAATATTTTTTCTTAAATTCTTAAATATCGTCTTTTCATATGAAACCAGGTCTTTTATCCACTTTCTAATGAACACATCAAACAGCAGAAGGGAAATCAATATCTGGGATTCCATCTGAACAGCATTCCACTTGGTAGATGTATCAGCAGATGGTCTAAGGCAGAAACAAAAAAGAAACCACTTCTCCAGACAGTTTACGCAACTTGTAATTAAATATTGAAAGCTTTGAATTTTCACCTTTCACACAATAATCCGGCTCTTTAGTAAGTTTTTTTTTTTATTGCCGACTCAAAGCGCGTCGTAATTGTAAGAGATGGAACTTTTTTTTCAGATCGGACCGCCGATTGTGCCAAGCTCGAGCTTTTCGAGGGATAAATTTGTTTTCTACTTTCTCCTCGAGCAGTCGGAATAGTGTATATTATATTTTTATACCGTCCGCCCCTTTGATCACACTTCGTGATCTTTCGAACGAAAAAGTTTCTTGTTTAAACGGGTAGATAAAAGTTTCTGGAGTTAAAAAAAATCAGAGGCTTTTATAGAAATGTCTGTCCCACATGGAATACAAATCACTCTAATAAATACACGCCTGTGACGACAAGAACCACTTTAGTAAAAACATATTTCCTTAAATAGCTTAAATCATTTTTTAAATTAAAAAGTATTAATTAAGGCCTATTTGAAAATGAATTATTTACGTGAAATTGAATTGAATTTGAAAGCCAAATTTTATTTGTTAGACGATGTGTTATGAATTATCAAAAATGTTTCATAATTAACTAATTATGGCAAATAAAATTTGTTTTTTAAAACTGCTGTTGTACGTGTGCAAAAATCCTGAGCCGAATGATCACGAGTATCTAATAAATAATAAAAAATAAAAAGAATAATAATAAATTAATAAAAAAACAAACCAGTAAAAAATATTTGTAAGAAGACTGAAATATGCCTTCAAAAGATAAAAGTTATGTGTATATCTTGAATGAAAGTACTTATCATACAGAAGGGCTTAACGTCCAACTACCCTTTGGGCGTCGGAGATGAGGCTAAAACCCTTTTTTCGTATTATGCTTAAACTAAATTCCACGTGTTATTAAACAAGTATGTTAACTTATTATTTCATAGAACTGTGTCATCTGTGTTGAGTTTTGATTATCCCGATCTGCGAACTTTATTATGTGATTCGACTTTTCAATACCTTCAGTGGTATAAACTGACATATGACATATCTGACTAAATAACGCACTGGCAAATACCGAACGCCACAATTATCGAAAACTAACATCAAAATGTAAGTAGTACTCAAAAAAATTGAGGATCCCTAATTCTTGGAACTACGGTGGGGATGGAACTCACACCGCTGGCCGGGGTATGTGAGGCGAACCGAACTTGGTCACTTATCAAACCTGCCGAACTTATCAAAATGCCATAATGATAGATGTACAATCATCGATTAATCCGCCATGAAATACGGTAGCAGTATGTTGCATAAAATGAATGAGAATTTCGATGAGTCGTCTAGGGGTAACAGAAGATGGATGCAAAAGTCCCATACCTTCCCTTCCTTTCCTTTATTCCTACCTTTTCCCCCCTCTGCTTCGGCAGAGGTTTCCTGTGTTACTGTACCTTCACCCCTCGAGTAACGGGTGAGAACAATGGGGGAGTAATCCCGGGTGGGCGATTAGTCCCACCTTAAAAATAAATACTGCACCATGGAAGGGGGCAATTCCAATTAGCCCCTAATTGAGGTTGGACTCGTGGTGGTCGTGGTTTGAAGATAAACTTGCGTCTCAGCTGGAAGGCGCCGGCCAACCGGAGCAGGAGGTATAACTACCCTCATCTACCTCTCAGCAGGGTGGCTGAAGGTGGGAACATTGGAAGCCACCAAACACCCGGGGTAGCATCTGAAAACCTGGGCATCCGGTAAGCCTAGCAATTGGTACGGATGTAAAATAAACCCTGAGTCCTAGGACGAAGGAAGACAGGGAAGAAATGCCCTATCAGGGGTCCAACCAGAATCGTGGTTCGATTGCGGTTGCCTACTAGTAATTCCTTTGTGGGTTTTACGGATGGCTCTTCTAAGAATCTCTTCGCGTGCCTCATGCCTGTGGTATTGTTCCACCAGGTTTTGGCCTCATTAAGGATACATTCTGAGATGTATCCTCTTTTATGGTAAGATGCTAGGCCACCGTAGGGTTCAGGATCTATAGAGTCCATGTTGGCTCTCTCTTTGACCGACAGGTCAACTTTATTGTTGCTACTAGGCCCGGAATGCCCAGGAACTGGAATGCCAGGGTCGGATCATTAGCGTCGCTGACTTCCACCAGGATCTTCCTGTAAGTTTGAGTGAGTAATCCTTCATCTTAAGGATACACAAGGACTAACTGAACAACGCACAGACTGAAGATGGCGAAATGCAGAAACTAAGCTACCAATCAAATTGATTAAAGATATGTTATTATATACACCCACTCATGTTGCTCCAAATAGTATCAGGAATAAGTCAGAATTTTGCAATATGTTTTAGTTCTCATATGTTGTGAAGGGCGTATCTACGATTTTTTTAAACGGGGACATTCCCGTGCGAAAAATTATCCATGGCGTGGAGGCAAGGATTGCTATAATTTCTAGACCCCAGATGCTTCAGTTAGCTAATGAAGACAAAACATAAACACTTGTTTTGGGGCGATGCGTGCCCCTCCTGGAAACAAGAGAATGTCCTGGGTAGGAAGCCGGCAAAATCGAGTAAGGGCCAGGCATACATGTTTTCGCGTGCCTTCTCGCTCGAAGACCAAATGACAGCCCTGGCGTTTCTTCTCCGGTCCAGGAGCCTGGCCACTCCGCTCTTTTTAATTACCGATGGCACGAATTCTATACTTTCAATAATTACACTTCTCGACCATTCCCATCCGCCTTTACGTGACGCTGAATTTCCAGGACGGACTCTCACACGCTCCTGATTATACACCTCACCACAACCTGGCAGAAGTACTCAATACAAGCTAAATCTCGTACTTTTACAAACGGATAAATTGTAGGACGATATTCTATTGGAAATTTGCTTTATTGAAAGTTTTATCCTATTTTTTTTTTGCTTTTGAACATACGGACAAAAACGATAGACAGTACGCAGATGAACGATTGACCTGGATTATTATCGTAATCTACGTAATACGTACTGTCTATAAATTTATATTACAATTGTTTCATACAAGGATATTTCCATATTTTTAATGATAAAATTGTTTTTGTCTGATAGTCTCATAATGATAGATCAAATACTGACTTCCTATAAAATAAAGAAGCTTTGCCTTCCTTCTTTTTAGTTTTAGTTTATTAGAATTAGATTTTATTGACATGGAGAAGCCCTAACACTAGACAATGGTCCTCTGTATAAAGTTAAGCATAATCGCTGTGATATCTATCCATAATGCGCTCACGAAGTTAAAATTAAGTAGTTTCAGAATCTAATCCTACTTTTGAGAGTCACACGGCTTTATTTTAGGATATATGTTTGTCCCTGTTCTATGCATCTGTGTATACGTTTTGCCACGACCAAATAATTCATTCGATGAAGTATACGTCAAATTGCAAGAAGTTCTTGGTAATATAGGTCGCTGTCGTGGAGAATCAAAATGTACCTTTAAAAATCATCAGTAATCCCTTTTACCTACGAAGGCAGACACAGGCAGAATTACACTGACCAGCATATATTTAGAAACGTTCGAATAGCGTGTAATTGATCAGTCCCGAACCTAGGATTATACATAAATAACAGCCATGACATGATCGTTAAGCCAGTAAAGGTTTAGAAGAAGAATTTCCGATTTTCGCAGTACACAAAACGCTTCTAGATCTTTCTCATATAAGATTCATATTATTCATTTGATCTGTGCGGCAGCTTAGAGCAATACATACGAAGATAGTTAGCCGAACATTATGCAACCCTTCATCTAGATATTTTGTTCATTTGGTATCATAATCTGTCTTAAAAAGATCATACTGGAGATTAACAGATACGAAAATGTTAAATAGTCAAGATACTAGGGGTATTCACGATGTTTGTAAGATGTTAACTCGTGTTAACTCGAATAGAGGAATGTCCAGTAAGATCGTGAACGCCCTCTTCTTTTTTTGGGCTGTTAAACGTTAATTTTTCCGCAATGCTGCGCGTGGCGATTGGTAGAACCGAAAATAAAGCTATAACATCCCTTGAAGGCTTGTTGTTGTTTCTTTTGGGTTAAATTGTATGATACCAGAAGTTAATAAAAAAGAAAATTAATCAACTCTTTCATTCAAAATGCTATCTGTGCACCCGAAAAGTACTAACAAATGACACGATTCAGTTCGTGCCGACATACCTAATTTGTATCCTAACGTCTGATTAATTAATGCGTATTTAAGAATAAAAATACATGTAAACAAAAACCAGCTGTTAAATTAATAGCTGCCAAGTCGGTTCTCCACGCCCTATCGAATAGCAATGTGATTACATTTTCGACCTAACATCTAACATTAGCCCTGGTCTGTTAGATCGAGCAATGTTAACTAACCGATTCTTACAAGTCTCCGTCATCCTTTTTCTCGATCTAACAGAACCTAACAGTGTTAGCAGGGTTAACACAAAGACGTGAATACCTCTACTATACAATTCGCCTCCTGAACCTTTCGACCAACAATTGAACCAAAGAGCCCACAAAACTCACTCAATGCTACCAAAATAGTGAAACTTCGAGTAGTAAAAATTTGATACTTCCACTGACACATTCAAATCTAACAGGTAAGTTACTTATTTGCATTCATTACTTTTAAAATATCCAAGGTCATTTTTCACACAATCTTCCAAATCTGAACTGTAATCCTTTTGTAGAGTTCAAATCTTCTTTAAGGTCTAAGTCTTACGTTTGAAACTGTCCTGAAAAAATCCTGTGGTGGACTTAAAATCAATTACACTTCAAAATTCAAGAAATATACAAATTTTATGTGTGATGATTAGTGACCGTTAATCGATAATTATTCAGAAATCGTGAGATGCGGTCTGGTGTGATGTAGGTTTCAGAAAAACATTTTCTTTATCGTGCCAACGTTTCGATCTTTATTGAGATCATCTTCAGGGCTCAAAGTGTTTGTCTTCTGTGTAATTGTGCCATTCTTGCGTGTCGTGTTGAGACTTGCCAATCCACACTTTGAGCCCTGAAGATGACCTCAATAAAGGTCGAAACGTTGGCACGATAAAGAAAATGTTTTTTCTGAATCCTACATCACACCAAACCGCATCTCACGATTTCTGAATAATCATTAAGTATTTAGGATTATATATGATAGAAGACTAACTTGAACTCCACACACACGATAAAAAAACAGACATTCATCAAACGATTTATAATGCTTTATTACCTACTCAACTGACAATCAAAATTACCATAAAAATCAAAACTTGCGATACACATACCTACTCAAATTTATTTGGATGTACGGGTGCCACAAGCTTATGGGTCGGCCAAATATTACAATATTGAAAGATTACATAATTTTAAAACTATCACAATTTTAAAACATCACACCAGACAGCATCTCATGATTTCTGAATAATGAAAATTTTATTCACAATCTACCATATGCTATTGTTTTTTTTATGTTATGCCTATTACTGTCCTATTTACTATTTGTAGTTGATATATTTCCACTTTTTCATTGTTGTTACGAAGTTTTATATATGTACAAT
Organism: Cimex lectularius; assembly: GCF_000648675.2. Taxonomy (NCBI): domain Eukaryota; kingdom Metazoa; phylum Arthropoda; class Insecta; order Hemiptera; family Cimicidae; genus Cimex; species Cimex lectularius. The sequence continues at coordinate 2,738,783 of NW_019392666.1, forward strand.
TTAGTAAAAATATGTTCAAAATGTATACCAACTCTAAATATTTGATTTTCTTCCTTCTTGATAATTAGATCATTTTGATAATTATAATTATTATTGCGGTCCGTTCGGTTTCGAATTATGAAGCGTCGACAGAACATATGTTTCTAACTCAGTATTTTTCGTACAATTTTCATCCTTATCATCTATTAGTCCGTCTATTAGGGCTTTGTCAAAAAAATATCAGTTTCTGTTGCATTTGCAATATGTAAAAATTTGAGACAGCTACTAGATTTATTCTAAAAGATACTTTTCCTTCTCTAATCTGTAAACCGATAAGCCCGGGGATCATTGCCTTCTCCTGAGCTAAGGAAAAAATGTCCGTATTTAAGTGTGACTAGACGCACAAATCGGTTTCACCTCGTCTAGAAATAAAACAAAGCACTTATTGTTCCAGAGGAAAGGTTTCACTTGTAAAAATTTAACAGCTCGTATTGATAAAACCACTTTGCAGAAAGCGGACCTAGTCTAGAAAAAGTCCTAGATTTAAAAAAGTGAACCCTTCCGAACTTTTAACGAGGCTGGAAATTTCACTTGGAAAAGGCCACCGCCTCCGGGTCTAATTGACCTCCGTGTACCACTGATTCTCGGCTAACTAGTTTTTTTATTAGTGGTTCCAATTTGGCCTAACTGCTCTCCCCCATTGACATGCTTGCCGTCCTTATTAACCGACTTTAAAACGCCACTTTTATCTTTTTAATATCACAAATTATAAAACTAGATCTAACTTTTGCTTTGGGGAACAGTTTCAGAAAGTTTCAGAAGTGAGCTGAGCTGGTTCACTAATTTCACAATTTTTTTTTGCGTTTGAGGTTAGCAGTCTGTTTATAAATAATTTGCCTCTTTACTTTTTCCCTGCTTTCATACGGTGAAAATATTTGAGAATCAAAACTATCAAATGACCTAAAAATGACTCAAATATCCTTGCTGCAAATAGAAAAAAATTTTTTTATTACTATATTATAATAGAATACGCTTATATTTATTATATTTGTAGAAGTTATATAAGAACTCCACAAATCTTGGAGACTAGTAATAATAATAATAATCGGAGAGGAAATTGATTTGTTCTTTATGGATGGTTTGCGTTGTTCCTTGCCTGTTGATCAGCTTTTTCATTTCCAGAAATGCCTACATGACTAGGAACTCAAGCAAATACCACGTGTTTGTTGAGTGTTCTGATTTCATAGAGATATTTGTGAATTTCTAAGATGTAAGGGTCAACCGAGAAATTATTTTTGGTTGCTTCGAGACCAATTTTCGAATCAGAGCAAATAATGGCATTACAAATTCCTGGCGATTCCTTTATAATGCCCAATGATCTTCTGATTGCATGAAGTTCAGCTGTGTATACGCTAGCCTCATTCGATAGAGACCAGCTGAGGTTATACTCATCAGCAAATATCCCAAACCCTACCCAATTTCATTTTTAGACCCATCGGTATAAAAAACTTTATAATTGGGATAGTTATTTAAAATTCGCAAGAATTCTGCCTTGATCATCAGAGAAGCTGTTTCTCTTTTGTTCAATAAGGCCAGATCTTGGATAATTGTGGCAGTAGGTAATGTCCACGGTGGGATATCTAACAATTTAAAACCCTGAACCGCCGGCAAGGTATTCCCTCCTAATCTCAACATTTCAGTACCGAAAGGTCTCGTCCTAGTTCTTAGGAACGAGTACATAATATCTTGGTGAGGGTTACGGAAATCTGAGGGAAATAGAAGATGGAAAGGCTTAGACCAAAGTCTAGCAACCTAAGAATTGCCTCCTCCCTGAAAATTTCCGGAGGAAGGACACCGGCATCATTGCAGAGACTATATAAAGGACTTGTTCTATACAACAATGTATGCCAGGAAAGGATGGTCAAGTCCGCGTGGTCAAGGTCCGAGTCGCAGAAGGTGAACTTATTCGTCCAGTGGTTAAATGGTCGCCTTTGTTACCAGAAGGAGACAATGATGATGACTCTAAAATTTAATGATTAAATTAGGTGGGCGGTATGTTGTGGCCAACAATATTAGAGTAATTATTTACCATAGGTTTGAGTTCTTTTGTTTTTATAGGCCTCTGGTCTATGATCAGATGCTTGTAACAGTCTCTGAACATCTGAACAACTTTAATAGTGTCAAGACCGCGTTCTTTGTGCACATGCGTGAACGAAAACCTCTTGTTTTATGAAGTGTCAGTCCGGTGTTCAGTTTGGATAACCAGAAAATTACCAAACCCGTCATGTCGTCTCCCTTAGACAAAATCCACCATCGTGAGGGCACTTTATCTAACCGCCGCATGAATCATAAGAGAGGCTATATATCCTATCCGCTGACGTCAACTAGACATCAGGTAACAATCTCGTGCTGATACGTTGTGATCGAGATTGCTCTTCTTATTATTGTTGTTGCCCGCCTGTCGCATCTACGGATTTGATAATTAAATTCTTCGCCAAGAAGTGAACTCAAATATTTTGGAACTTAAACTCTTGATTATTTATAAGATAATAAATTCATATGTAAATCAAATTTAGTTATAAAGAATATTGTTAAATTAGAAATAATAATAAGCAGTAATAAGTTCATACAAAGATGGGCAAACCTATCACTGGGGCAATGTAAGCAACCTTTCAACTGCACTAGAAACTCTGCTACCTCCACTGGCCACATTTATTCAATGAGGAGCAAGGAAAAACGCAAACCTCATTTAGGTTGATCAAACAGCATAATAAATAAAATCAGACACCCATTCATAGATATGGAGACTAACTACATCATCTCGAAAACACTTTTTACAGTATCCTATAAGCTTCAACAAACTACAAATGACAAGAATGCAGTATAACATCATATACAATGATATGGTAAAAGTTGGCTCAAACAAGCCCAAAACATAAGCACTCATATTCATTTGGGAAGTACACCTCGGTATTTCAAGCTGAAATACATGCCGTCAATGCCTGCGCCTTAGACAATCTTAAAAGAGGTTACACTGGCAACAAATTCCTCATAAGATCGGATATCCAAACAGCTATTAAAACATTAGCATCTAAAAATTCACAACAAAACTACTCAGCTAATGCATCCAAAATTCCAAAACTTGGAACAAAACAATAACTTGATAATATCTTAGGTTCAATGTTAAAATTTCTTTTCTTTTTCACTCACAAACACTGGATCAAGGTAGGTCTTTAAGATAAAAGCAAATTCTATTGTTACTGCCAAGCTTTCGACCTATTTTAAGAGCATCATCAGGGCAAAACAAGCCGTACACACATTTAAGAATGTTTTGTCCGGATGATGACCTTAACAGGTCGAGAGCTTGCCAGTAAGAACTGAATTTCTACAAGACCAGACATTGATCTAGAGTGTTCATGAGATCTTGGGTATCTAAGACACATTAGTCAGAGGAAGAACTGCAAGAGTATAGGCCTTGAACCTATTCTTGGGGTAAAATAAACACTCACAGGATCTTCCATGGCAGAATAGATCCAATAAATACAAAAGAAGGATAAACTCTAGGGGCGGTAGTCACAAGAAATTTATGCTAAAACAATCCTCACTAAGACTACTAAATTCATAGCTACGGAGGGAGGGCTAACTCAGAGGAGTGATAGGACTATCAACCGGTCACTTGCATCTGTGAAAACATCTACACAATTCCGATCCTGTCTTTTCCACTCGAAACCTTCAATAACACCTCACACTACTTTACCCTCTACACCAGATTAGCCCACTCACTGTTACAGTTAGAGAGGGGTAAGTACAGAGAAGTGATAGGACTTTTAACCTGTCCCTGGCTTGTGTGAAAACATCTAGACACAACATGGGCATATTCACTAACGATCCCATTTGTAGAGTATGCAATGAGGAGGAAGAAACAGCCAACAATATTATCTTCAAATGCGAAGCAATCATGCAATGGAGACTTAGAATTCAAAGAAAAAACATGAATTTCAGTAACGACAGTCAACGACCTAGGACTTCATACGAGAATGACAAGTCGATTGCACCGAACTAAGGAACTAGGAAAGTTCAGTAAGCCAGAAGGCTGCAGCGCTTGTGAAACAAAAACCTCCCGTCCTGGTATCCATCATCACCTGAGTCTAAGCCATGTTATTTTGACAATATTACTGAACTAATTTACTACTTTCGTGGTCCGCTTGACCAAATGTCGTGGATCGGTTGGATTGAAAAATGGCAAAAGAAGGGAAAACTCATAAGGTGGGGTTGAGATGGGGAGTTGATGTCCGAGTGGATCGAGGTCACGATAGCTCTGGTGGTAGAGCAGCGGCCTATCTAGACGAAGGTCGTGGGTTCGAATCCCTCTCGTGCCATTAACTTTTTTTCATCTCAACTAAAAACCTTAATTAATTGTCATATATTACTGAACATTGACCTCCTTCCAAATTAGGATCATCCGAACGTTCAACAAACTTATATTTCTTTTTTATTTATCGGTTACTCCAATAGAGAATTAAGACAATAATTTTATTGTTTTATTATATTTAGGGATTTATGGACACCTGCCGCATGTTTTGTGAAATTTCTCTGTGTAGTGTACGCAGTGAAAAGCCTGTAATTTGGTCGTTGCTATTCATCATGATCGGCCAATCCTCGCTGTGTTGGCTGGGCAGAACGCATAGCGGCGTTTTGTCATCTTAGTGTTGGGGATTTTGCACAGACGTGTCCTTGAAGATAACAATTTAATGAATCAGCATGATTGATGGTTAATAATTTTTTATAAAATGACTACCAATAAATAACTGAGAATGACGAACGTTTATTTTGCCTTGGAATGGCAGCAAAAATGCTTAAGAGTTAACAACTAGAAAAAAAAAAAAAAGGCACGCTGACATAAATCAACATACATTTGTTGTGATATAAAGATGAGTATCAAAGGATTCTGTAACGAGATAATGAGTTTGCTTTTTATGGAAGTTAATGACGCTCTCGAAATCGAACAGAAAGGAGCCGAGGGCCGAGACGGTCGGTCGTTAAACAGTGGCTTCGTGTGCGTACAACTGATGTGTAACGCGATCATTAAATAATCCCAAGCCGAATCCAATCGATTTCGGTCTCGTAACAGAAGTGGAGAGCACTCCAAGAAGGTAAAAAACAACAAGTGGAAAGAGTGTTGATCTCAATCACATCAGCACGTCAATCCAAGGGGCGTGACTCGGCCGAATCCGACGACGTTTCCCTCACGATTAGCATAAAGCGCGTTGTTGTCCATTTTATAAAACACTTCGACGTGTGCAATTAGGGTAGAAAAGAACCGACGACGAGGCGGGAATAAGCAAGCTATTTATTACCAAACAATGGAGCTGAATTGGGCTATCAATCCGGTCATTGATTCTTGTACATAACTGCCTAATTATTAATAGGGAAGAGACCACTTTTTAACAACAGCATCAAATATGACAATAGTTCAAAACTAAAATAATAACAATTTGAAGAACATTGGTCGCGAAATTGATGTTGACGTGTGTATTATTAATCTGTAGTTTGGTCGTACACGACCATTTTGGTCTATCTTTGCTGTCATCTATCAGATGTTTTTCAGCCGCTTCAGTGGTGCACATATAACAAGCACACGACTGATATAATAACGCAGAGACAAATAATTGAAGGTGACGGGAAGCTGATACTCATCTGCCAGACCGAAACAATGAAATGAACCATCAATGCATCAAACAAACGAGATCAACCAAAATTCACCTTAGCTTTCTTAGTTAAAACAGTCTTGCTAAAAACACCATAAAGTCTGGACGTGGCAAAGGAGTAAAAACCAAGGGAAAGGTAAAGACCAGGTCGTCCCGTGCCGGGCTTCAGTACCCGGTTGGAAGGATTCACCGTCTATTGAAGAAAGGCAACTACGCCTAGCGGGTCGGTGCCGGTGCCCCCGTTTACCTTGCTGCCGTCATATAATAACTAGCCGCTGAAGTTCTCGAGTTGGCAGGCAACGCAACCCGTGACAACAAGAAGACCAGGATCATCCTTCGTTACCTTCAACTGGCGATCAGGAATGACGAGTTGAACAAACTTCTCTCTGGAGTCACCATCGCCCAAGATGGTGTACTTCCCAACATCCAGGTAATCTTCCTTCCCAAGAAGACTGAGAAGAGCGCTTAATTTGCTTTCCGTCCTATATTTCAAGAAGACATCTCACAATTTATATTACTATTATGGATAATTGCATCTATGCACTGAACATTCCTTTTATGCTTTTTTATGTACGGTTTTTGGTTGAGAAAAAAAGTCAGTGTCACGAGCGGGATGCGAACCCACGATCTTCGGCTAAATACGCCGCTGCTCTACCACTTGAGCTATCGTGATTTCACTCCTCTCGCTCACCAACTCTCCATCGAAACCTACAACAGTTCGAATTTTCCCTCTTTTTGCCATTTTCTATTTTCAGCCATCCCGCTCGTGACACTGACTTTTTTATCTCAATCAAAAACCTTACATAAAAAAGAATAATTAATTGAATAAAGTAACTTGTTCAATTGACCACTAAAATGTAAATGAATTCTTTTCATGGTTTCAAATGCTGTTCAATCATTAATGGACTTGCAATGGTTCAATTTTTGTTTAAAGTTTTAGATTCTTAGACTTTTTTATTCATGAATAATCTGGATCTCCGTGAGGATGATGAACTTCAAATAGGTTTAAATCTTGGCGGATAACGATTGAATCTGTTTTTCATCCTGACCATACCGAAATCCAGGTTATTCATGCTGGTTCAATTTGACAAATTTTAATTAACATCCAATTTTTATGCATGAAATCATTGAACAAGCTACCAGAAAGTAATGGTCCTACCTAAAAGCAATAAAAACAATTAAGTTGGTCATTCCGACTGATTTGGGTCAGCGTATTTTCGCTGTTTTCCTCACTCCGAGGGATTCTGCTTTCCAACCAGTCCAGTGGTGGCTTATGATAATTTTTAGTAAATAAGGCCATCACTAAAGCCCTGATGAAAGCCGACGGACAGACGATAACAGCAACGATAGGCAGAAACGACCAACCTACAGTCCATCTCCATACAAAGAAATTTCACAAAAACAGGCTGTAATTAACAAATTGTGTACTTTGTACTCCTTACTTCTTGGAAACACATTACATTCTTTAACTTAAGGTTTTGGACAGAGTATTAAGTACGTTATTGGATCAAACTTGCCCAATTTCCTAACACAACGATGTTCTATTTTCAATACTGGGATAGACCTCATCTTTCTACTTAGGCTAAACGTCACATCAACTGTGTTGTTAATATGATGAACAATCAGGGCCAGCAGCCTATTAACATCATAGCACATGATAAGCACAACTTCTAAATATTCTGTTAATCGAATAAGTCAAGACCTGGTGCAAAGTAAGAGTAAATAAATACTGCCTGTTCTCAGTGATCAACTGCTCTTATCAAACATCCGTATGATTTTCACAGAGGCAAATTAATTCGTCAAATGCTTCATCAAATTTAGTTCAAAGGCCAAAATATTAGTTTTCACTTATAACTTTATTAGTTTTTTTTAGTGATATTTTCAAACAAATCTAACCACCTGTGATCAGATGGTTTTCAAAAGCTAAGGATCGGTCTTGGATACAAGCTGAAACGGGCTGTTTGCTTCCAGGGGCTTCAATAAAAAGCTTAGGAATTTTATTGAAGTTGTTAATCAAAGCGTTTTCTTTAAAATCGAAATAACCATTTTTAATTATTAAATTCACTATTTTTCGTGGTCCGCTTGACCAATTAATATGATTCAATTAATTAAGGTTTTAAGTTGAGAAAAAAAGTCAGTGTCACGAGCGGGATTCGAACCCGACCTCTATCACTGAGGTCACGATAGCTTAAGTGGTAGAGTAGTGGCATATCAAACCGAAGGTCGTGGGTTCGAAGCCCGCTCGTGACACTGACTTTTTTATCTCAACTTAAAACCTTAATTATTTGAATTTTTAATTATCTTGAATGAAGCAATGCTGTAACCAAACTGCTCATGCAATCATTTTACATCTGCATTGAACATCACTATTGATTTTTAGGGGGCTTATTTCCTTGCATACTAGCCAGAAATATGATATGGATGATTTTTTTTTTGGGGGGGGGGAATTCAGTCAATTTCACGGGCGATGTTGGGAATGGAACCCACGTCTGCGGGCTCTACGAGTAGAGTCTAAAAACCAGTCATTCCCCTACCTCGTTGCCCAAAAATGTTGCAAATTGGTTGCAATAAATCAATTAATTCCTGTGAACTGGTTATGGTAGAAAGCATTTCCTCTATTAGGAGATTTTTAACGATAACTTGGAATTAAAAAGAGATAAAAATTGAAAAGAAGCCTGTCAATCTATCAACAGATGAAACTTAACGAGAGATGGTGGATTTAAAAAAAATTGCTATTTTTAATGGCGAAAAAATACAGCCCGTTTTTCATTTTTTTCATCATTATGACAGATGAAAAAAGTTGTTAATTCAGTCAATTATTTAAATAAAACATGCTGTATTATCAAACTAATTTACGAATATATTTTCGATTGATACGTTACGAAAAAACTGGATTTAGAAGTAGAGATAGGTATAATTAATGCATTAGAACTAATTGAAGATGTTGTGAACCCATCTGGAGAAAAAAAGGACCTGATGGAAGGCAGGAGATTAGATTCCTTCTAATTAAAACTCGGTTTATTACACTTTAAATAAGAAGTCATTCTTGACATGAGCACCCAAAAAATGTAATAAAATCTTGATATCTCGCGCCAGTGATTTTTAAATATTCTAATGGAATCTGTACTTATTACAATAAAACGAGTGTGGAGATTTTTTTTTAATGTTTGAAAGTTTATTCAGGCCGTGTCGCTAAGAAGGAAACGATAGCCCGGGAATCGAGCGCAGGGAGTGTTGATATGTTGTGTTAACCGAAAGCCGGTCGCGTATGCAGACAATAGGATGTGAAAGACAATGAGGAGCCTTGTAATGAATATGTCGACAATGGATGTTCATGGCCCATGGAACGTGGACTGAGATGATTAACCGTACCGATTCTGGGCTTGTTAAAATAAACAATTTCAAAGGAAATGCATCTCTGTTTAACCAACTTAAACCTACTTCTTGATTGCTGGAGAAATTACAATCAGTGCGTGAAGAATATTTCAGATCGATGAATTCTAGTCTAAGGATGTCACACATGTGCTGTTTGAACAGCAAGTAATTGAAATTGACTATAAATTGCATATATTTCAATTATATCAATAATTATTATATCAGTTTTTTATATTACATGGGGCACCATTTGAGCCACGAGCTGAACAAAAATCTTCTTTCATTATCATTATTTATTTGTCGTATTAATTTGTCAAAATTTTTAATTGGATAAATTTGCCCATGCTTCTACAGAAATCCTAGTCTGTAAGATTAGGAGGAAGTGGTAGGATTTCTTTGAAAAGTTCCAGCTGACCTTGCAACAGGGTTGTATAGTTCCTGTTCACCAGAGCTAGGGAGACCGTTTTTTGATAAAAGTGCATTTCATTAATCATTTAGTTTTTCGCTTTTGACAATAATAAAGTCGATTGTATAACCCTTTGACAGAAATGAGAAATAGACAATAGATAAGTGCAAAAAGTCGCAATGTGTACTGAGGAAGAAGTACCTATGTTTGTGACAAATTCAACATGTGCTTTCACAACCGAATTTCTCTATTAAATTCCCAGCTTTTATTCAAAATGTATATCTTATAGTCGTTTACTAGTACAAACATTTTAAGGAGACATTTGACAGTTCGTCGTTGAATTGATTGATTGTGTGCCACTATAGAAAAAATAATCGTATACATTCTTAAATCACCGTCAGTTATACAGTTCTATTACTGTTTTCAAAAACATATACCCGCATTTCTAAATTTTTAACTTTTCCAATTGATCTGATTGTATAAATACAGTAGTATTCTGGTGCTAAGTAATCTGATGGTTTGATGAGTTTCATAAGAGGTTTGTCATTGTTTAGACCTAGAACTTAAACTTAAACGGGGGTGGATGCCCAACACGATTAAACTAGTTCTTTCATGAGCTAAACTCCCTTTGTTAAAAGTCTTGCGTAGCAGAAGGATATAGTTTCATCTGATAAAAAAATATATTCAAAAAGTTTAAAATTTGAAAAAAAACCATTAACTAGCGATTGTATGGAACATATGTTTCTGGGAATCCATAATATGTTATTTAAAGTTTAATTAATTAAGGTTTTTAGTTGAGATAAAAAAGTCAGTGTCACGAGCGGGATTCGAACCCACGATCTTCGGCTAGACGCCGCTGCTCTACCACTTGAGCTATCGTGACCTCGATCCACTCTGACACTAAATTCCCATCTCAACCCCACCTTTTGCATTTTCCCTCCTTTTGGCATTTTCCAAATGTCGTGTAATCTGTTTGATTCTCGGCGACAAATGAAATGGTCACGGAGAGCTTTAGTGAAGGTACTACTTCATGTTATCTTATCAAATTTACTAGTTTTCGTGGTCCGCTTGACCAAATGATATGTTTCAATTAATTAAGGTTTTTATTTGAGATGAAAAAGTCAGTGTCACGAGAGGGGAATTGGTCAACCGGACCACAAAAACTAGTGAGTTGTTTAAAGTGTTACAATTATAACAAGAACGGACCTTCTATGTAGGACAACCTAATACAATCAGTTTTGTAGGCCGGTGAATAGGTGGTGACTTTGAGGAAATACAAATCAGATATCTGCGTGCTGACAAATCTGATTGTCACGATAGACACAGGCCTATTTCGTTTGTCAAACATGCTTAATATGCAGGAGGGTGAGATATGGGGCTCGCGGTCGACCCAGACGTGTTTAAAGTTCGAAGGTAGTATGCGATCTGCCAGAGAGGTTTTAATATGCCTCAGAAACATATTAAAGCAATAAACTAAATGAAAGTTGTGAGATTTCTTTTTGGTGACTGCGGTGTGATGAATTTTTATTGTTGTAATAAAGATCATCCTGGTCCGACAAACCTCGCTGCCTTGGTTCGTCAGATGTGTTTAGCCATTTAACTTTTTTAGAAGTGTGATTGTGTCAATAATTATCATAAGTCAACTACTAAAAATCACAAAACCAGCTCTAATATACTAAAGAAGCGAAGTTACATAAACCAGAATGATGGTGTAGAACTATTACCAAATTGCAGAAAAAATCAATCAAACTCGATATTTTGTAAAAATGTGACTCCTTATATATAAAATAAATATAAAAAATATATTAAAAACTGGCTAAATTTAACAGTTAAATTATTAATTAATAATTAAATATTCGAAATTATTAGAATTAATTTCCAACAGTTAAATTAGAAAAAAATTCAGTCAAAATTTAGTGTAATATATGTATTTCCGATTCATTTATACAAAATAATGGCATTACATGGCAAGAGCAAACAGCTAAACTACGTTTGACCGACAAACCTTAATATTGTATTCACTAGTTTCGTGGCCCGCTTGACCAATTGAAAAATGGCAAAAAGGAGGGAAAATTCAAAAGGTGGGGTTGAGATGGGAAGTTAAGTGTCCGAGTGGATCGAGGTCACGATAGCTCAAGTGGTAGAACAGCATCGTATCTAGCCGAAGATCGTGGGTTCGAATCCCGCTCGTGACACTGACTTTTTTATCTCAACTAAAAACCTTAATTAATTGAAACTTAATATTGTAGTTGCTCATATTAGTTTTACGAAAAAAAATTATGACATAGTTTACTTGAAAAATATTTGGTTTTTAGAAATGTATTATGATTATTGATAAACTTTAATAGCTTTTACTAATATTTTATTGTAATCTACTTAAAAGATGACATAAAATGATATATTCATATATTTGATTTAAGTAGGTAGAACGAGGAAATAAAAATATTAAAAAACGCAAAATTTCCATTTTCAAAAATGTTTTTTAGCGAAACCAGGGCCTATTCACAAGAAGTAAAGGATTCATTTCTGATATTTTGGAGTGTAGAATCACCAAAAAAAGTTCGGTCCAAATCCGTGCCCCACACGTGTACTAGTGCCCTTGATAGTTTCCTATAAAATGTTCTGTTGGTTTTACCATTGTGTTAAAACTTACGTAAATTCTTTGAAGTTCAAGTACAATAGTATGTCGATTTACCAACGAAAAATATACTTTATCTAATTTAATTTTTTAAAATCTAATAGTAATTTTAAAAAATTCTCTATAATCCCAATACAAAAGAAAGCAGGATAAAAACTAGATATCGGTAATAATAGACTATTTCATTAACTTTGAATAAAACTAGAAATATGACCTCTAATTTAGTTCGTTGTCTAAAAAATCAGGATAAATTGCTCTTTTTGATATAAATTTAATTCTAAAAACTTTAGGTAACAATAATTTTGTAATTAGTGCCTTTTTGGATAAGAAAAATGTTATGATTTAGTTGATCACTCACTTTACTACAAAAACTAACATAAATTGTGATCACGGAATCCCTTTCTTAAACTTTTTCAGACTTATCTAAAAAAACAGAATTCAAGTTAGAAAAGTTGGAACCTCATAAAGTTCCAAGTGCAATACTCTTTCAGGCGAATATTTAGGTTATGTACCCGACCTTATTTTCTTCTGTAAGAAATGTGTGGTGGAAATCCCAGGCCCTGAAGATGATCTCAATAAAGATCGAAACGTTGGCACGATAAAGAAAATGTTTTTCTAAAACCTACGTCACACCAGACCGCATCTCATGATCTCCGAATAATCTTATTTTCTTCTTAATACATATAGCAATAATGTTTTCGAATCTAATATAATGGGCCAGATTTTTAATTACGAAAATCAGCAGAGTTGGCTCTTATTGATTCTATTCCATAAAATTTAGACAATAATAATTTTGGTGTTGGCGTCTTTTAGGATATTAAAAATGCATTTGTCTGAGTTGATCACTCGTTTTTGTCTAAAAACTTTCAGAAATATGGAATCACAGGTCACTCTTACTTAAACGTTTTGAATCTCTTCTAAAATGTAGAATTGAAATAAAAGTTGGAATCTCATAGCTCAAGCTGCAATCCTCTTTCAGGCGTACTTCAGGGTTTGCACTCAACCCTATTTTCTTTTTGATATATACACACAGTCTAAAAACTAGACATTCCTATTTTGTTGTTTAGTAAAAAACTATATTTATTTATTTTTATCGCTATACTATCTAACGTATACTTATTTTAATGTTCCAAAGACAGGAACATCAAATTGATACATAAAAATTGAACTAACAATTTATTCTGTCAATAAATAATTTTTCAGTGTTTTAGTGAATTTTCTTAAAAACAATCGTAATTAAATAATTTTTATGAAAATTCATGAATTTTTGATCTCATTTAATTTTGTTTACCTTAAAATAAGTATGTTGTAATTAATATAAAGATGAAAATTTATGTAGTTTGAAATAAAAGTTAAAATACAAGTATCTGGGTGTTTTGTCTTTGCGTATACTATTACATATCAAAGAACACGATGGAGAAACTGTATGTTTGGCTAATAATATATGAGCATGCAGACCTTTTGTTTAAAGCACACAACTCCTGGTAAACTGGTCATTGTCGGCAGTCTTTTGTCTTCTAGAGGAAAGGCTCTCGCCAAACTCGGCCATCTCAGCCATTAACAGCATAATCTTCATCATATTTCACTCATGTTTTACTTCGTGCTTAACTATCATTGTTTGTACCAAGTCTTGAAATTCCGAATGCATGAACAATCTAACGGTTCTGCCCAACCCTAAGTGGAACTAATTAAAATAACTTTTCCGAACCCATGATTCTAACAACGAAGTTTAGTTATTGCCTTAGACTAATCATAAAAGTGTCACAAGCTTTCTTATTATAACTTGAAAATGAAAAAGGAAAAAAAGGAAAACAACAGCGATGGGTTGAAGACAAAAAAACAAAAAGTAATATTGTTCACTACTTTTCAGGATTAGTCACGTAAACTTACTAATGTTTCGTGTGTCACATATATCATTGAGACAAAAGAAAAACAATATCGAGAGATGTACAAAGATGGTACATATTGAAGGTTGTCAGGAAAATCGGTCACCCCTCCTAATATCAGCTTCTGCTTAATTGATCACTTAGATACAAACGTGGGAGAAAAGCTGAGGGGAACCAATTAAAACAATTACAATTAACGCTATTTGATATAACAATACAACAACAACAAAACAATCAAACTTAAAAGGCCAACCTTAAAATTTTAATTTCGCTTCTTAATTTCTGTCTATGGCAGAAGAAAAATAGTATGATTGATGATTGTGCTTAGCATAAATAATAAGGCGTACGGCAATAGGGACAAGTCAATCGAGGGTCGGCGTCCCGAAGCATCAATCAGGAATGATCAATCAAACGATACCGAGACCCGGGTGTGTATCCGAGGTCAAGGGCGATGACGCCCACACGGCTATTCGTGTCACTAATCCTAATAACTCCAGATCTTTTACTGAGGCTAACGGTCCACAACAAATCTAAACGAGTGCCTTTTATCCGATTTCGGTGTAAGCTAAAGATTATCGTATGAGCTATTTGGTTAAGAGCGGTAATAATTTCACCTTTGGGCTCTTCTTCCCTTTTTACCCAGACGGGAAGAAATACCATTACCGCTGACAGTGAAATAAGACTCGGAATTCCAGACTGCAAAGCCGTTTTTTTTTTACCTCATGCTGTACGGGATGAATGCATACGAGACATCATCAAACAGCATGAATTTCACTTCCTGGCAAAAGATTTATCCAATCTTTATTCGGCTATTTGGAAGTTTAAGAGAACATTCTGCCATTTACAGCATTCCGTAGTGGCACTGAAGCAAATTGGTTTCAATATTGAAACAGCGAACAGAAAATTATAATCATATATCCTGAGGGAACAATATATTCCTAACTAAAAGGATAAATCGGAGAAAAGTGGTGGTTTTTACACAAACGCCAGTCTATTCTATGGTTGGTAGAGAAGAAAAATCCAAGTATTTTTAAATTTATTTTTCACGATTCGGGCTCATTGAACCCTCCTCAAGAGCCAAAACAAATGAATACAAAAATTACCTAATTAAATAACGTGCTAAAAATGGCAAAAAGGAGGGAAAATTCAAAAGGTGGGGTTGAGATGGGAAGTTAGTGCCCGAGGGGGTCGAAGTCACGATAGCTCAGGTGGTAGAGTAGAGGCATATCAAGCCGAAGGTCGTGGGTTCGAATCCCGCTCGTGGCACTGACTTTTTATCTCAACTTAAAAAACCTTGATTAATTTAATGTTATTAATTGGTCAAGCGGACCTCGAAAAATAGAGAATTTAACTATTGGGTTGTCCGGAAAATAATGCAGGATTTTAAGTTTTCATTAAAAAAAATCTATATAAAATATTCTGTTTACGTTTACAGGATTTCAACACTTATTAATCCTCTTCCAAATGATATTGTTTGTTTACCTCTGTAGCATTCCGCTACTTGGAAATAATTCAGTCATCCTTATAATGTCAAAGCGAGAATTTCGTACGATTTTCTTTTACGAGTTTAAACTCGGCCGAAGCGGAGCCCAAACGGCTAGAAACATTAACCAAGTCTGGGGCGAGGGTTGTGTTAATGAGTGCACTGTGCAAAGGTGGTTTAAAAAATTTCGGGAGGGAGATTTCAGCCTTGAAGATGAAGAAGGTCGTGGAAGGCCT
The DNA here is from genome assembly GCF_000648675.2 of Cimex lectularius. Classification (NCBI taxonomy): domain Eukaryota; kingdom Metazoa; phylum Arthropoda; class Insecta; order Hemiptera; family Cimicidae; genus Cimex; species Cimex lectularius. Next base: position 2,754,494 of record NW_019392666.1, read on the forward strand.
TCCTCTCTTAATGATGATGTTCTGCGATCAGTGGTGGAAGAAAACCCCAAAACAACTGTTCGAGAACTTGCAGAGCAACTCAAAGTCAGTAAAACGACCGTCGCTGACCACCTCAAGGCGATTGGAAAAGTGAAAAAACTCGAAAATTGGGTTCCACACTCATTAAACGATCGCCAAAAAAATCAGCGCTTTGATGTTTGTGCATCACTTCTTTGTCGAAACAAAAATGACCCATTTCTGGCCAGAATTGTTACATGTGACGAAAAGTGGATTCTCTACGATAACACTAGACGTTCTGGACAGTGGCTCGACAAAGGAGAAGCTCCAATACATTTTCCAAAGCCCCCAACTCATCAAAAAAAGGTAATGGTTACGGTATGGTGGGCTTCATTTGGTTTAATACACTACAGCTTCTTAAATCCTGGCGAAACCATCAATGCTGAATCATACTGTAACCAAATTAATACCATGCATCAGAAATTGGCAGTAATGAAGCCCTCTTTGGTCAATCGGAAAGGGCCCATTTTGTTGCATGACAACGCTCGACCACATGTGTCACGTGTAACGTCACAAAAATTATTGGAGCTTGGCTATGAAACTTTGCCTCACCCACCCTACTCTCCGGACCTCTCGCCTACTGACTACCATTTTTTTAGACACCTGGACCACTACTTACAACACATAATATTCAAAAATCAAACGGAACTGGAAAATGCATTTATTGACTTTATCAATTCTAAAAATTCTGAATTCTACTCAGACGGAATTAATAAGTTACCAACACGTTGGGAGAAATGTATTGAGAGTATGGGAAATTATTTTGATTAAAGAACATTGCTTTAAAGTAACTAGTTTCTTTTTTTTTGTTTAATACCAAAATCCTGCATTATTTTCCGGACAACCCAATAATTTAATAACGTCTGTGTTCATGTGTATGTGTTCAAATCCAAACCAAGCCATCGTTCAACCGACTAGTTTTTGTCGATTTTTCTTAAAATTTAACAATTAATATAATACAATACATACTATGTGGTGTTTAGTGACCGTTAGTTTGATTATTCCGAGATCGTGAAATGTGGTATCATGTGACGTAGGTTTAGAAAAACATTTTCTTTATCGTGCAAACGTTTCGCTATTTATTGAGATCATGTTCAAGGTTCAAAGTGTTTGTTTTCCGTGTAAATGTATCATTCTTCCCTGTCGTATTGAGAGGGCACTTTGAGCCCTGAAGATGATCTCTATAAAGATCGAAACGTTGGCACGATAAAGAAAATGTTTTTCTAAAACCTACGTCACTCCAGACCGCATCTCACGATCTCCGAATAATCATAATTCACACTATTATATCGGGTCGTTAAATAGGTCCGTAGCGTTTTTGTGCATGCAATCAGTGCAAATTTTACGGACTCGTAGACAAATTTAATCAGCAATAAATAAATGATTTTGTTTCACTCCCTGTTGCCATTTTACATGCAATTAACTTTGTTCCATCCTCCTAGTACTTTTTAGGTTTTGTGCGATGAACTGCATGAGTTTTATACAATCCTCAAGTCAAGTGGTTTTGCTCAAACATGATTAATAGAGTTTTGAAGTGCCATGATGAAGGTAAAATCTGAAAGGGCAATTTCGGTCGTGTGGTGGGGTACTTTACAGGTTAACATCCAACAACTGTCTGATAATTACTTATCTTTCTAGTCTGGCTATCCTCGCTGATTTTGTTAATTCAGAAGAGTTTAGACATTTCGCCATCTTCAGTGTTTCTAGCTTCACCGAAATCACCCAAACACCGAAGATGTCTCAATGCCAAAACGTGTTTTAATTAACAAAAATCAGCAAGTTTAGGCAGACCAGTATGATCAGGTAACTATGAAAAAATAGGTTTATTACTCCTCAAACCACAGGAAGAAATCACGTACCAGCTAATTCTGAACACTTTCTTTCAACCGTGCAAAGACACGTGGGGGCGAGAGTTGTAATGGTGGAAAACAATCTCCTTGCCAATTCCAGCTGATTTTGATCAGTTGCTGATTTTAATCTCTCAAATTGTGTGTAATATATGCTAGAATTAACTGTTTGATTGGGCGAAAGAAGCTCATAGTCTTACTGATAACAAAGCACTCCCTTCCAGACCCACAAAAAGCACATTTTGGATTTGTGTGGGCCATTAACATTATTATCAAATATCCACTTTTCATCCCCATTTATCAGCATTTTTGGATCGTTTAAATCGCTGATGAAGATGAGGTAGTAAACTCTTCTTATTCAATATGTGAGGAACCTATTTTTCACAGCGACATACATATCCGGCTGCTCTCAGATGCATCGAAACGCTTGTATAGAATAGGTACTCTACAATGTATCGTGTCGTTGAGTGTACATTATTCGTTTCAAAAGTTTGCACTTATTCATCATCAACTGCCTGGGGGTGTTGCAAATAAAAATTTCCTTTTGCAAATCGAGCAAACCTCTTACGAACGGTTCTTTCACCTAAATCGTCACCACCACACACATGACAAATTTTCCTTGCAGTCTGAACTGCGGTTTTCCCATTGTGGTAACAAAACACAATTAAATGACGAAAATGCACTATTTCCCACCATTTTAAATTAGCAAAACTCTATAAAATACTAGATATCGATCGAAACGCCTGAATAAAACCGCTTTTCGGAGTATGTTAACAATAACGGCTAAATAAATATTACTTCAAAATACAACATAAAATAAAATCGAATATTGAAAAACATGACGATTTATTTTTCCCATTCAAAAGATATTTTATAATTCTAGATGAAAAGTCGTGCTCTCTTCTCTTTTATTGAGGGATCTGTAAATCCCATATTTATTAACATCAACCTTTTCCAGATTTATCGATTTTATGCTTTTCCTGTTTGCGTTCGTTAATTTTTCTCATTTCAAATTTTCCATGTATCTTCTTTTCTTCCTAATCGTTTGGTGAAGCATTAATTTCGTAGAACTGTTCACCTTATCTTGTTTTCTGAAAGTTTGAATTGTACAGTATATACATCCTATCCCAAATTAGGATTCGTGTCCTGTCAGATGTATGGCAGCTCCTACTTGCAAGGGTATACTTGTAAATCTTCCTCAACCACTGCGTGTCTTGGAACTCTGAAAGGGTGAGAGGTTACTATCCTCTATTTTAACTTGCCATTCAGGGCTATCTTCCAGCTGACATTCGAATTCAATTCTCCTATGGTTCAGCTATTTACAGTAGATTACAGTAAATCGTATAAACATAATTTACTATTGATTTAAAGATTTGATTTGAGGAGCGAGTACTCATTCCAGATAGTCCTCGCCTGTGTACTGACAGATGTTATATTTTCAGACTAAGTTATTACCATTCCAATATCCTTTTGCTACTTAGAGAAATCGGAGATATTAAAGAATGATATTTTCTCTTTGATCTTTTTTAAGACTTTTCAAAAGCGTATGAATTGATCTCTCAGTCTGATAAATTTGTTGAGCTTTAAACGTACACCACTCCCGCTTAGCCGGACCGGAACGTTTAACAATGCCACATTAACATTGGGTGGAGTTGTTAATCGATAAGCCGTAGTTTGGAAATAAGGTGATTTGTTTTTATTAACCCGTTAATTAACATTTTTTATGCTAATATAGCTAATAATTTTTTGAGAAGTATAGTCAGATCTCTGATCACAGGCATTAAGATGCTAATTATCTCGTTTGTCCTTTAATGTTTGAACAATTCTACGATTCTCCGTATCTGCAGGATATCCATCGACTTTGTTTTTTCTGGGATCAATTTTCATAAAAACGGGTGCAGATGGTTGTCGAGATATTTGTCGGAGCAATTGCCGTTCAACTGATAGGAAACTTTACATGCTTGAGAGCCTGATCGGCTGGGAGATTGCGGATAAGCACCCGATAGTTTGCATTGGTTTATTCATGTACTCTTCTTTCCTACAATTATATTTTCCTTTTGAAGTGATCATAAATTGGTTAAAAGCTACCACTTTTAGAGCCCTTTGTAACAGTCAAGATTAAGCGTTTCACCATCTGTAAAGGACCACAGTTCGACTGATCCTAGTTCAAACAATAGTTGGTAAAACTGATTGTAGTCTCTTTAACTAATTATAAGGGGTATACACGATGTTTACAAGATGTATACTCGTGTTAACTCGAATAGAGAAATGTCCATTAAGATCGCGAACGCCCCCTTCTTTTCTTAGCATGTTAAACGTTAATTTTTCCGCAATGCTGCGCGTGGCGATTGGTAGAACCAAAAATAAAGCTATAAAAGTCCTTGAAGGCTTGTTGTTGTTTGTTTTGGTTTACTTTAGTGTTAAATTGTAAGATGCCAGAAGTTACTAAAAAAAAGGAAAATTAATCACCTCTTTCATTCAAAATGCATCTATGCACTCGAAAAGTACTAACAAATGACACGATTCAGTTCGTGCCGATATACCTAACTTGTACTTTAACGTCTAACAACCTACAACTTTATAGGATTTGGGATGAATATATTATGAATGAGAGTATCAGGACAAGACAGAAATGAACAAAAGAAATGATTTAATTAATGCAGATTTAAGAATAAAAATACGTGTAAACCAAAAACAGCTGTTAAATTCATGGCTGCGATGCTGGTTACCTATGCCCTAACGGATAGCAGTGATCACATTTTCGGCCAAACACTTATATGTAAGTACCTAGTATAAATAATTAGTAACAAAGGACTTATCCAAAATTCAAACTTCATTCATTTATTTGTCAATAAGATGTCTATCATTGAAAAATCAAAACTTGTTCTATTACCATTTTGCTTTCCATTTACTGTTAACTGACTTTAAATTTTATTTATATTAATTAATTAAGGTTTTTAGTTGAGATAAAACAGTCAATGACACGAGCAGGATTCGAACCCACGATCCCCGGCTAGATACGCCGCTGCTCCACCTCTTGAGTTATCGTGACCTCGATCCACTCGGACACCATCTTCCCATCTCAACCCCACCTTTTGAGTTTTCCCTCCTTTTTCCCTATCTCAACTAAAAACCTTAATTAATTGTAATATATTAATTGGTCAAGCGGACCACAAAATTAGTGAATTTAATGATTTAAAATTGAAGTATACTTCACTAAAGCTCTCCGTGGCCTTTTCATTTGTCGCCGAGAATCCAATCCGATTACACAACATTTGAAAAATGGTAAAAAGGAGGGAAAACTCAAAAGATGGGATTGAGATGGGAAGTTGGTGTCCGAGTGGATCGAGGTCATGATAGCTCAAGTGATGGAGCAGCGGCGTATCTAGCCCGGGATCGTGGGTTCGAATCCCGCTCGTGCCATTGACTTTTTTTATCTCAACTAAAAACTTTAATTAATTGTAATATATTAATTGGTCAAGCGGACCACGAAATTAGTGAAATTAACATTAATGTTTAAATAACACATTGCGCTTGGATATATGTGAATTTTAATAATTTCATGTTTCCATTGTACTGTTAAAATGCGCAGAATTAGATCTAAACCAATCATCTTGCTTTTGTAAAACATTAATTATTGCAACACATCCATTTTGCAGTTTGACCATTTTCCATTATTACAATACTAGAAACGAGGTTTACTGCTTTCTTTAGTGCCACGGTATGGGTGATAAAATTGGCAATCTTATCGTTTTTACACCTAGCAAATTAATTATTTTATTAATGAATAAAACAGCAGTAAAACTGACCGAATGAACTCGCAGGGATAGTAAATGGCGATTGGTGAAGAATTTAGTGTCGTAGTTCGATATCCGGTATCACGTTTCGGCCGTCATTAGGAGGACGCTTATTAGTGAAGACAGGGTCACCGGACTGGCGTGATTTATATGTGGATAGAGCCGATTGTGATTTATAGCCGGTGATGCGGGTGTCACCGAGCCCGGTGAAAACAAAACAAAGGGTACAAACGTGATGGAAAGAGAGAGAGAAAACGGAAAATTACAAATATCCGTTGAACCGAAACGTATCGAACCAGGCTGAATATGTGACCGCTCGGGATTGGCGGCCACGTGAGAGATGAGCACTATGGTACAAAAGATAACGAGCTACTCCGGAACTCGAGGTATGAAATCAATTTCTTTTTCGGGTTCAGTGAACCGCGGATGCACACCTGTGTCCTCCAGCCCGTCAACCAGGGCCGGCGAAAACGAAAGTAGTAGCCGCTTATTTCGGAACCTTTTGTTATTTTTTCTTTTAAATCGGAACTCGCGGTTTCAATTGAAAATGGAATTCTCGTAGAAATCCGTTTTAGCCATGTTTACCATAGAAAGCTTGTAATTCCATACACACAAATGAAGGTTTTTCTTTTTAAATTGTTTGTGTTTAATAAGACAAATAAAATAAATATTAGATGTTAAGAGATTTTATGTTGAGATATGCGTGTTAATAAGCTAAAGTTAATCGCACTAAAGCCACCACTTGTGGGGAAAATATTTGACTTGATAACAGGACTGAATCCTTGATCTGTGCGTCATGTTTTTGGATGAGTCCTTAATCGGCTCTTGCCATAATGATGTCAATACTGCTCAGATATATCACTGAAGAAAAAAGGCTCAATATTTTGTCCTCTTCAATGTACAGATTTACAAAAAATTGACATAGAAAACAAAACATAAATTCGTGTTATTGAATAGGTGTGTCCATTTCTTCTAAATTTTAGAATATAAAAAGTTGAATCGTGTCATTTTTCCATATTCCGCGGTGCATATTTGCCTTATTTTCTCAAATATATCTTCTTCAGTGGTAAATCTGAGCGGTATTGACATCCTTATGGCAAGAGTCAAATAAGGACTCATCTAATGAAATAACGTACAGATCAAGATCAAAGAGGAATAACGAGATTTAACAGTTTTTTATCTTCAATGGTACAAGAGACAAATCTAACAAAATAAAGCATAGATCAAACACCGAAGATAGAAGAATGATAAGATTCAGAATTTCGCCACCTTCAGTGGTACAGGAGTAGAAAAAGGACATGTCTGAGCAAAGAACACACTGACCTTCATTGAACTAGAAAAGTCTAATACGATGTGACATTTCTTCAGTTTCGTTGGTACAAGATTAGAGAAAGAACACATCTAACATAATAACGCACAGAGTAAACACCAATGATGGAGGAATGACGTACTTCGAAATTTCTCCACCTTCACTGGTACCAGAAAAAAGGACACGTCTGTGCAAAGAACACACTGACCTTCATTGAGGTAGGACAATTCTAACCCGATTCGACATTTTTTTAATCTTAAGTGGTACAATAGAAGAAAAAGGACAAATCTAACAATATAAGGCAAAGAACAAACACCGAAGATGGAGCAATGACGAGATTCAAAATTTCGCCACCTTCAGTGGTACAAGAGTAAAAAAAAGGACATGTCTGAGCAAAGAACACACTGACCATCATTGAACTAGGAAAAGTCTAATACGATGTGACATTTCTTCAGTTTCGTTGGTACAAGATTAGAGAAAGAACATATCTAACATAATAACGCACAGAGTAAACACCAACGATGGAGGAATGACGTACTTCGAAATTTCTCCACCTTCACTGGTACCAGAAAACAGGACACGTCTGTGCAAAGAACACACTGACCTTCATTGAGGTAGGACAATTCTAACATGATTCGACGTTTTTTTAATCTTAAGTGGTACAATAGAAGAAAAAGGACAAATCTAACAATACAAGGCAAAGAACAAACACCGAAGATGGAGCAATGACGAGATTCAAAATTTCGCCGCCTTCAGAGGTACAAGAGTAGAAAAAGGACATGTTTGAGCAAAGAACACACTGACCTTCATTGAACTAGGAAAAATCTAATACGATGTGACATTTCTTCAGTTTCACTGGTACAAGATTAGACAAAGAACACATCTAACAAAATATCGAACAGAACAAACACCAATGTTGGAGGAATGTTGTACTTCGAAATTTCTCCACCTTCAGTGGTACAAGAGAAAATAGACACGTCTGAGCAAAGAACACACGGACCTTCATTTAGGAAATTTCTAACACAATTCGACGTTTCTTTATCTTCAGTGGTGCAAGATTAGAAAAAGGGCACATATAACAAAACAACATACAGATCGAACACCAAAGATAGAGGAATGACGCGATGTGACAGTCCTTTACCTTCATTGGTACAAGAGAGTAGAAAAAGGAAGCGACTGATCAAAGATCGCAAAAGATCACCCACCGAAGATGGAGAGATGACGAGAAAGGAGACATCTAACAAAATTACGCACAGATTAAACACCAAAGGTAGAGAAATAACACAAAAATAATAATAATTCGACATTCTGCCAACTTCAGTGGTACAATCGAAGTGAAAAGTCAGTCCAAAACGCGCACAGGTACCGTTTCAATATTCGAATTCACCGATACTTGATAATGTAGGTTAATTAATCTTGATAAGATTTACATACTAACAACATTGATCAGCCATAACCGCCGTCGAGTAGAAAACAGAGATTCTCCGATAAATGAATCTTGGGTAGCCATGTCGACTCAAAAGATTGATAGATAATATTGTAAAATTCAAGTCTTCCTTATGAATTTGTTCTTATTCAACCTCTTAAGAAAATGTCAATTTTTTGTTATTGCGCATAAAATTACTGTGTTACGAGTTTGCATTTAAAATCTATTTTAAATTCCACAGTAATGTGCGCCAAGAAAGTATTGCTGTTTTGATATAATAGCCTAGGCTATATATTTAGCTCAAATTTACAAAAAAAATCTTATGTGAAAAAATAACATGTTTTTTTTGGTGGGGGTTAAAAAAAATTACGAAAATCAAAAGGTCATTGCTAGTTCTATTTATTCAGACCATCAAATTTGAATCAAAGAAAAATCATGTTTGGTTATAAGTGCCACAAATAAGCTTGAACCATAAAATTGTACAGAACAGCGCTTAATACTACAACATACTCAATGATTCTGAATTGCAAAACTGAACTACCTTGGGAATCAGGGGGAATTAAATTCTACTAGGGCCCAGATCTCAGAACAATCGAGGGAAATGAACGAGCGGATGCTCGTACACGCAAATGAGCTGCCACATCGCTCACAAGGACCTCTTCTGCATATTAGGTATACGAACAATGAATGATACATTTAAAATTACGAGGAGCGAAGAATTGACCAGCTCACGAACAATTTCCAGGTCTCTGAACAAAAAGAGATTTTGGTATGCCAGACAGGAAGCAGGAACAACGAAAGAATCATAGCACAGCTAACTTAACAAGCATGTAAAAATCAGAACGTGTTTTTCGTCAGAGAGGCGAAAAATAGATACAAACTAACACTTCTTGGACTTTAAGACTACACTCAAAGAAAGTATTCATTATCTCTAAAAGAACTCGATTTGTACCAACCTTGAAATCTAAAATGTCAACTATTTATCGAAGACCAAACAATCTCAGTCATTTCCATAGCATATTTTCGCATAGGTTAGCATAAGCCTCCAACAGTTAGTTTATTTAACACAGTAATGTCACATTGAACTTTGAAATTATTTACTGTGGTTTATTTTAAGTAAAAAAACTGAGGAAACAATAAATTAATGAGATTATTTAATTTTTACAATTTTTTAAAAGTCATGTTCATATATTTCATGTTTCGGATATTTTCAAGCATATGGTTGATTTCTGGAAATTGGTACATCAGGTCAAAAGTTTAACTCTTTAAAAAATTGCCTAAAAGTAAGAAAAATTAAATAATTCGTGAAAAGAATAAAAATAGAACAATACAAACGAAATGAATAATTAATCATTTCACGGGCTTTATATGTGGAACTGATAGCACTAATAACTTCGATCTGTCTGGATACCGTCATCATCAGTGAAGGAACCGAAACATGTATGAGGGACATATTTCGAATATACAACCGAGTGACAAAATTATAGACACATTAAAAAATCACGATTTCAACAGTCAAAAATGATTTCTTTTGCCGTTAGAATATTGTTCATGATATTTAAAGATTAACTCTGGAAATGGCTTGATCTGATAACCTTATACAAATGTACATCTCAATAAACAGTATTGTTTTGATTTAGCTGCGACAGAATAATAGACACACATTTTGTTTACGTTTATTTTATAACTACAAAGGTTTATTCAGTATTCACTGTACCGTGCCTTAGTAAAGTGATTTCTGTGAGTTCATTTGTAGCAATTCAAAGTTATTTTAAAATGCCCAAAGGAAGAAGATTTTCTGATGAGGAGCGCGTGTTGATTCACTTGCTCAATGAAGATGGAATGAGCTGCCGAGAAATAGCCCGACGCATAAAACGAAGTTTTTCATCAGTATCCAAGATAATACGACTAGGTGAAGACTTCGGAAGAGGGCATAGCTCAGGAAGACCTCCTTCCTTGACCAGAAGAGACAATTCGCACATCCTGCGCGTTGCTTCAAACAGCTTTTCGACTGCAAAAGCCATCGCAGAGAAGGCAGGTGTTGATGTTTCTGTTCGAACTGTTCAGAGATTCCTTAAAAAAACTGAAAACATTGTCCGAAGAAAACTGAAACGCAAACCAGCTCTGAAACCCTACCACAAACTAGCCCGTGTCAAATTTGCTGAAAACCATATTTTGAAAGATGATGATTATTGGCGAAAAGTTATTTTTTCTGACGAAAAAAAAATTCAATTTGGACAGACCGGACGGATACGCATCCTTGTTTCATGATCTAACTAAAGAAGAAAAAAATTTGTCACGGCGCCAAATGGGTGGTGGATCTTTGATGATTTCGGTGTATTGGGTGTAATAAAAAAAGGGAATCTTTGTTTTCTTCCAAAAAACAGTTAATTCGGAATATTACAAGAAATTACTGGACAAAGAAAAACTAGTTTCAGCGATTTATGCGAAGGGACTCCAATATTCCAACAGGACAACGCACCCATACACAATGCAAAAATTGTTAAAGAATGATTTTCACAGAACAGCATTAAAAAACTTGAATGGCCATCAGACTTTAACTTATAGAAAATGTATGGGGAAATTTATAGAGGATGAAATATCAAGACTGTAAGCAATACAACTCTGTCGACGAACATAGAATAGGTGTCACCACTGCCCGGAATAATTTGCCTCAAGATTTTATTCAAAATTTGTACAAAACCATTCCAGAAAGATTACTGGAAATAATAAAACTGAGTGGTAATGCCATAAAATATTATAACCTTGTTTGAAATTGATTTTATCCCATGTTAAGGAGAAGGATGACTGATGAGAGTCGATAAGTTCTACAACTATTCATTTACTCGCAGACCAACGACACCACCAACTTTATGAAAACTTTCAATTAATTATTCTTTGTATATATGGACTTGGTTGAAAAGAAAAAGTCAGTGTCACGAGCGGGATTCGAACCCACGACCTTCGGCACCCGCTCGTGACACTGACTTTTTCATTTCAATCAAGACCTTACATACAAAGATTAATTAATTGAAATAAGTAATTTGGTCAATCAGACTACGAAATATAATGGATTTATGAAAACTATTGGAATTCTAAGATTCTAAAGAATATGATTGAAATATGAATATGAACTATGATTGATTCTACATACTGACAGTTACATTGGTACAAAAATTACCATTACCATTACTAGATCAGATCTCAAAAGTTTCAGAAATCAAGTCCGTTGTAGATAGTTAAAAATGGATTGTTCCTTCAAGGAGGTACTAAGATTACTGAAGAAAGTCTTTTTTTACTAGTTAAGTGAAGAATAAAATCCCAAGACCGTCTATTAATAAACGGAATGCTGCTTAAAACACAGAAAGGGAAACACAATAGACATGGGAAAATTTCTCTTTCTTCTGTTTATAAACAAAGATTTGCATTTTAAATTCAAATCGGGGCGCGGACGGAGGTTTCCCACGGCTAGAAAGTAACTACAGGAAGCAACGTTTATAATATTGAAATGATCCAGACGGTGTGTCGAGAAGAAAGTCGATACACAAAGGTCAGGGATATTTTCGAAAGGTACCAAAGCACGGGTTCAGTGGCCAGGGAGCAAAAACGTACGACCTGTCCTCCGTTTCGCCGGTACATTTGCATTTAAATTACATTCCGGGGAGTCTCGTTCAAGTCTGCGCCTTTCTTGCAAATCGTGACTGTATGTACGGAATCACCGCTTCCGATCGGAAGGTTTACGGTCAGAACAGAAAAGAGTTTTTTGATTTTTAATTAGTGGCCCGGTAAGTATTTTCCCTCCGATCACATTTGCTCTTGGAATCTCCTCGGGGACGTTTCTCTACGTGGACGCGGTGCGCCGAGTGACCTGAATACCACAGGGCGACGCCTTGTCATTGTTCACGGAGGGGTAATCATCAGCGAAGATCCTCACATAAACAAAAACAACAAAAGCAAAGTTATTTCCGCCCACTTTGGACGAGCCGAGCTCGTAATGGCTCTCATTCCGTCCAATTGGCCATGGGCCGAATTTAAGACTTTCAATCGGCCCTCCTAAACAATACGATTTCTCGGCTTGCCAGCGGTTTATTGCTCGCGACATACCATCCAGGTACCAGCATCGCACGGAAATTTATCTAATACGGGTGTCTTGTTTATGAAGTTTTGTAATTTATGGATAAAACCTTACAATAAAGCCAGTTGCTTTCTTATCCGGACAAATATGGGTTATGTGGCCGGAAAGTCTTGTTAATAATTTATTTAATATTATATTTGAATTTACTCAACGTCATCCAAACTTCAACGGAATTTCAATTAATTAATCTTTATGTAACGCAAGAGGTGACGCACCTCCGGCCCTCCGCATACGACAGAAGGGTGTTTCCGACGCAGCGTTGGTCTAGAGGCAGCTCAGTCTCAGGGGGCCAAGACAGCCTCGCACCCCGCTTGCCGATTCCGATGGGGTAATCATCCCCGCATTAAGATTCAACCGTAGGGCTACATAGGCCGAAATACATCAGCCTGGATGGCAGTCCTACACGCTCTCTGAAAGGAACCAAGTAATTGCACCCTTCAATTGGGTTGTTCTGTTGTATATACATACTCAGTTTGTGTTGAGGGTGAATGTGTTTATTAGCATGAATGTGTGATTTGAGAGGTCGATGGTGGAATATCGAGTTGTATGATATGTGTAAAGGACCATCACCCTAATTTAATGAATAGTATGTGAATAGGGGTGAATGTATTTAAGAATGAATGTGAGTGCGAATGGGTTTGGAAGTGCAAGCGGTTGGTGACCTAGGTTTTGACAGCATCCCTCTTGGGACCCTCGGATCATTACCACCGTGGATAAGTTTGAAGTCTGCCGCCGGACTTCCTACATGTGGGTGATTTTCGAGCCTGGCGTCAATTTACTACAGGTAGCAAAAGCAGGAATTGCCAGTGGTTTACGAGAATCGAACAGGATCAACTCGGCACATGTTTATATGTACGTATGTACATGTATGGATTTGAGCTAATATCCAGCTTTTATAATTATTAATCAGTATTTAACCATCGCGAGTCATTTCGTAGATCTCGTCGGCGAGGAATTTTCCAGAGAAATTGTCGGGATGCGAGTTTTTGGATATGCTGTTATTTGTCCAATATTCGATGGATAAATTCATATCCAACAGTTTCTGATCGAAATGAACAAAGATAATACATTTATTTGTATCATTTTACCCAAACAACCGAGTGAAACTTTTAAAGTTTGATGTTTCATAATAATAGCTAAATTTGTTAGTGTTAGAAGAAGAAATGCAGTTTTTACGATTTTGGCAGAAATATACAGGGGAAAATTTCTAGCAAGGATCGAAAGGGAAAAATAGACAAAAGTGAACATCCACGGATCACAGTGATTGACGGCCCCGATCATTCGAGGGCCACTTTCTAACTGCGAAGGGTTTCCAGTTTCTCGTCGAACCCGGTAAATCACCGGTCGATTGTCCGGCGAGAGCGAAAAATCACCGTCATCCGAGCCGCATTCTTCTCAGGTTACGTCTCATTTAGGCGTAAATCAATGTCTCTTCTAGCCTCGTACTGTTCATCTCCCGGCATGCTTCACTGTCCCTTCATCGGATATTAACAGAAACCGGGCTACGTGCTCCCCATCCCAAACCGGACTAGAATTAACTTTTGAATTATAGATATCCGAGGCATTGTTACGGCCGTCCTTCCCTATACCTGGGGCATCCCTCCGGATCGTGTCCTTAACACCTGAATACCCAGTTAATACAACAATTCGACATTTGATTGCTCTTCCGAGGAAACGAGGCGTTGAAAAACAACCCAAATGAATTTGTACAGGTACCACTTTCTACGTACCCGCGAGGAGCCTTCGTCGTTAAACTGAAACCGCAATCTGTTTTAATTCCTGCAAGAAAACGTCGACTCATCAAGAGAAAATAGGCTCTAACTATACTTTAATAAGGTGAAACCCCTGAGTCAAACTCGTCTTTAATTGAAGATCTCTCGAAAAACACAATTCAGGTTTACATTGGACGGGCGTCCATTATCGAATTATACGGCCGTTTATGTTAATACGGTGTCGGTGAACAGTGCGCCTGACCGGCTGTAAATATCAAATTAGGTTATCGGAAGTTATGTGAGAAGTACAGTTAGAAGAGGGCGGTCGTAAATTCGTAGATTTTTTTTTATTGTTATTACTCCACGCGTTCTGGAGAATCCTCGGAGCTTAATGCTGCATTAAGTGAAGTAGGCTTTAGTAATTCTTGAGCAGGAAGCGAATAAATTTGATACACAAAGAGGAGGACTCGTTAGTTACTTTTGCTTCATATTTCATAATGACGCCGACGACGTCTCCTCAAATTCCGTTGATGGCCGTTATCGCTTTTTAATCTGACCTTTTAAAGCTGCCAACGTCGAAAGGATACTCTTAGTTTAACTACCATTAAATGTACTATGCGAACTGTCAAGCCGTTGGGAAGTGTTCTTTCAATGCATGAACAGGAAAGAACCTTTTATTCTTATAATCTATAGACGAGACATATTATAAGTAATCAAATTTTTAAATATTTTTTTTCTCCACTTTTGATATAAGTGCTCTAATCCGACGGTTCATCTTATTCTTTCTGTCCTTCCTATAGTTAAAGCCGTTGATGAATAGGCAACTCAGCAAATAGTTAGAGTGTTTAATAACTACACATATTAACTAACCATTTAGGAAATTTAATTCACTAAATAACAGACAGAATATATTGGGTTGTCCGGAAAATAATGCAGGATTTTGGTATTAAACAAAAAAAAAGAAACTAGTTACTTTAAAGCAATGTTCTTTAATCAAAATAATTTCCCATACTCTCAATACATTTCTCCCAACGTGTTGGTAACTTATTAATTCCGTCTGAGTAGAATTCAGAATTTTTAGAATTGATAAAGTCAATAAATGCATTTTCCAGTTCCGTTTGATTTTTGAATATTATGTGTTGTAAGTAGTGGTCCAGGTGTCTAAAAAAATGGTAGTCAGTAGGCGAGAGGTCCGGAGAGTAGGGTGGGTGAGGCAAAGTTTCATAGCCAAGCTCCAATAATTTTTGTGACGTTACACGTGACACATGTGGTCGAGCGTTGTCATGCAACAAAATGGGCCCTTTCCGATTGACCAAAGAGGGCTTCATTACTGCCAATTTCTGATGCATGGTATTAATTTGGTTACAGTATGATTCAGCATTGATGGTTTCGCCAGGATTTAAGAAGCTGTAGTGTATTAAACCAAATGAAGCCCACCATACCGTAACCATTACCTTTTTTTGATGAGTTGGGGGCTTTGGAAAATGTATTGGAGCTTCTCCTTTGTCGAGCCACTGTCCAGAACGTCTAGTGTTATCGTAGAGAATCCACTTTTCGTCACATGTAACAATTCTGGCCAGAAATGGGTCATTTTTGTTTCGACAAAGAAGTGATGCACAAACATCAAAGCGCTGATTTTTTTGGCGATCGTTTAATGAGTGTGGAACCCAATTTTCGAGTTTTTTCACTTTTCCAATCGCCTTGAGGTGGTCAGCGACGGTCGTTTTACTGACTTTGAGTTGCTCTGCAAGTTCTCGAACAGTTGTTTTGGGGTTTTCTTCCACCACTGATCGCAGAACATCATCATTAAGAGAGGAAGGCCTTCCACGACCTTCTTCATCTTCAAGGCTGAAATCTCCCTCCCGAAATTTTTTAAACCACCTTTGCACAGTGCACTCATTAACACAACCCTCGCCCCAGACTTGGTTAATGTTTCTAGCCGTTTGGGCTCCGCTTCGGCCGAGTTTAAACTCGTAAAAGAAAATCGTACGAAATTCTCGCTTTGACATTATAAGGATGACTGAATTATTTCCAAGTAGCGGAATGCTACAGAGGTAAACAAACAATATCATTTGGAAGAGGATTAATAAGTGTTGACATTCATACAAATGAGTAATCCTGTAAACGTAAACAGAATATTTTATATAGATTTTTTTTAATGAAAACTTAAAATCCTGCATTATTTTCCGGACAACCCAATAGAAAAGATAATAGAAAGGCTTATTAAAACTATATGCTTTATATGGAGACGGCAGTAGACAATTTTACGCTTTCCCTGCATTTTTCATTTGTTTTAAGGGTACTTAAGGGCCCTGTTGCCCGAATTTCCAAAATTACTGCTCTCGAGGTTATAAAATCTAATTGTTCTTTGTTTCGGCAATGGAATACTTTAGCTTCTCAATATGGTTGCGATTTTTCTTTTTGTTTAGAAAACCTCTCTAGTTGGCCCAATTATACCGTGAAACTTTTGTGCAGACTACGTGATCAACATCGTGTGAGTTGTGAGCATCGGGCTCAGGTTTTCAGCAGGTATCTTCTCTTTAATGCCCTAGACCACTTTAAGGAAACCTTTAACCTAAATGTTCAAGCTAGTGGGTCTATAAAACTTCCGACTCTTCGATGGCTTCTTAAACTCAGATGCGAGCAAGTGTTCCTCAATTCTGTGCCATGGAAGGAAGACGACGGAAATTTCTTGTGCACGCTCTGTAACCTAAGAGTTAGGGAAGATATCTTTCATTTTGTTGCCCAGTGTCCCATACTGTCTGAACTCCGTATCCTGTATCTAGGCTATAAATCGCTTTCCAGGTCTCAGCTGCTTGATCTGTTAAATATCGTGGATATGGAGAGGTCGAAATGTCTAGCACACTATGCACGTCATGCCTGGCAATTACGATTATTATACCGAGTCATAATTGTTTAACTTGTATCTAAAATCAGCTAGTTTTTATAATTTAGTTTTTACTTATAGTTTTCTAATATTACCATTATTATATAGTTTTTTTTATTTTTTATTTTTCGCTCGCCTGAAAAAAAACAAAAAAAAAACAGCCAACTTCCGGCAGACGGATAAGCATCCATGCTGTAAAACGCTTTTAATATTGTATATTATGTAACGCTTCTCTTTAATGTAAATAAAGCATGTTATCTATCTATCTATCTATCTATCTAAGGCTTATTATTACAAAAATTCGATAAGGCTTGGCATAAAGGTTTACAGAATAAAATCAAGAACTGTCTATAAACAAACAATTTTAATTTATAAATGAAAATTGAAAGTTCCAAAATGACTTGTGCTTCAAGCATGCCCACAAATCAAAATTTAAAGAGGAAAAGAAATAAATAAAAAATTTGGAACATAAAAAAAATCGCTTTTATTATAAAAATAAAATAAAATAAGAAACTGCTCTGAACGAAAATGAAAAGAATGAAACCACAGGAAAAATGAACATAATTGCTTCTCTTAGCATGAATAAAATATATAAAGCTCTTTTAAAACCTATTTTATTAAACAAAAATTTATCTTTTTTTTTAATGAAAGGAACGGGCGCACTCCTAGAAGATGGAAAGGGAAATGATTTTCTTTTCACAGAAAAAAAAGGGAATTGACTCACCGGATGGTAGCAAGTACTTTCATGGAGCTCCCAAGTCCCAACTCGGAATGCCTTTTTGTTTTTATTTTCTTGCAACGCCCTATCGATAGGGAACCCGATGGACCATGGGAGCGATTGGAATGCGCCTCTGACAATTTTGTTTATTTAAATTGGTGAAATGGGATTTTTTTTTTATATTTGGTCTTTACAAATTTCAAACAACTTCATAAACATTTTAGAATCAATCATATGGGACCTCTGAATTAAAGAACGTCGTAGTAGGAGTGTCACAAGGATGAGCACTAGGACCTATCCTATACTTCTTTTACACATCTGATATTCATAATCTTGAAAATAACAGTTATATATGCCGATTCCAGGTGTAAGAATCACGAAGAACTATCACAAAGATTCTATAATCAGTAAATAAAATCAGTAATTTTATCAACGATTGTTTACATTGGAGCTGCCTATAAATAAAACGATAAAATAATTCTATTTGCAAATATGTATAGTAAAATACTTCGGTATTAACCTTCACGATAGGAAAGCAAACAGACGAAAAGTCACTGTCTTTACATATCAAGTGTATGCTTTATAAGTAAATGCATAAACCATCTGTTACAGTAGTCAGATTAATTTGCATTCAACGTTACCTGAATAAATTATTACGGAATATAGTGTTCTGAAACAATGAACTCCATCAGGACTTGTACATGGATAATCAAGTTAACGTATAAATGCTGAGTTATTTGCCTTGGTAAGAGCCCTTGATTATCTGACGACGCTAGATGACACCAAATTTTGCATTATAACAGACTGCAAAAGTGTCCTTGCTCAAATAAAAAACTTCTACCCAAAGTCCAAACGATTATTTCATAACAGACGTAATAAACAAGGCTTCACTTCAAATCGCAAAATAAAAATGTAGTTTTTTGCTGGAGTAGGTGGAATTGTGGTATAAAGAGTAACGAAATCGTGGACTTGTTTGCCAAACAAGCAACAAAGGACGGGGAGTTTATTGACATCAAATTGCCAAAGTCTGACTCCAAGCGTTCCCTGAATAAATGGGTAAAAGCCTGGAGCATTTGGTACAACAGTGGTTCAGCAGGGTCATTTTATCGGCCATTATTCCAGGAAATAAATATCGATCCATGGTTTTCGACAGAGTACGGTAGCAAAAAAATTTTTTATGACTCAACACACTTAAGTACAAATCACGGCATTACTTGCATCGAATTGGTCTTAGGCCTTCGTCAAATTGCCCCACATGTGATGAGCCAGAAAATATTAAGCATATTGTCTTTTTCTATCCTGAATACGAGACAGAAAGAGAGAACCTTTTAAAACGGATCTTTTCAGCAGGGGAAGTGATTAAGCCTTTTTGTTATGAAATCTTGTTAGCATCAAGCAATGGTGTTATATATAGACTCATTTTTGAGTTCTTGCAAGATAGCTGAGTAGATATTTAGATCGACATTATTCAAACAATAATCGGTGTCCGGGAGGCCTGCCCGGGTGGAGGAGTGGAGTGCTCAGAGTGCCTTTTGCCCCGGGTTGCCGGCAGGATGTGGACTTTTCCACAGCACTGTAAAGTGATGTAAGTGGTTTTTATCTATATCCTCCCAACGCACCCGTAAGATAGGGCGGAGTGTCTAAAGGGGGGCGCTCTAGGTCTCTCCCAGGGTTGGCTTTGCTCGGCTCGCACGGGCTGGGCGGGTGGTGTCGCTGGCAACACGGGACACTGGCCGTATGCATCAAAGCAAAGACAAAAAAAAGTTTATTGATGTGCCTGCCACTTTCAGTGAGATATCGAGCTTGTCAGAGAATAATCAGAAGTGAGGTGAGTTCAAGTATGCAACTGCATTATATGCCTGGTTTATTCTGCCTTAGCAAATCAAAAATAATGTAGACAATTCTTTAGCTGAATGGTTTTACCAAATGTCACTATGTGACTTCTAGCTTAGTTTCTCCTTCTTCGTCACTTTGTATTATAATGACAATGGAAGGTATTTATGGTAATCCAGATAAGCTAACTTTATGTCCTTATATATTATACAACTGCATTTGCATTCTGTTTCTTAAATGATCCGTTGTTTACAACCGGTCATAAATGAGAAATAGTTCATTTCGGTCAACTAGTTTAGGTTATTGTTATTGTTAAACGGAATTTGACGTGCGTTCAGTTATGTTTAGGGTTTGTTTATTTTTCTCGATTTTGTCCCATCATACACTAATGGTCGGATATTAGAAGGTAATTATCCACAACACTTTCATCTCTTAGAAATTTAAAAGCAATAAATCACCCCAATGATGAGGATAATGGACACACCCAACGGCAGAGATTGTGATAAAGGGTCGTTGTATTGACCACGGAGAAATAGTCAAAAAACGAGATAGTCCAGGTCTAGCCGCCCTCCATCAATCTATGTTTAGTCCATTTCCAGGCAGTGTCAACGAGCTTGCAACGCCCATTGTCTTAACTGAGCGTACGAAGAACGGGAGTGTACGTAATGGATTTGTAATTGCGAGGTGTGTCCTGTCATTGTTCGGTGACACGTGGCACACGAAAAAGCCTGAGTATGTGGCTCTATGCAATCAAAAAACTTAAAGATTTCTACCCTCATTTGGCAATTCTTCAAAAAAATATACCAGAATGTTAAATAAATTACAATTTTTTGTACATTGGATATCAAATTGATCGCTCATGATGACTTATATCGGGTAGAAATAAGACCTTTACGTTGAAGTTGCCAGTAAAGTAGTACTTAAAAAATTTGAACTGTGAAAAGATGAACAAAGTGGATTATATCATGAGGAGACCGGGACAACAAACAATATCTTATGTCCTATGCCATGCAATAGCTAAGAAAAGGCTGCGGTACTTAGGAATGTAATTGTTGTGCAGTACAAACCAACATAATATATCCTCGAAAATAATTCTGTACTTTATTAACGAAAGGAAAAGCTTCCTGGAAAAACATTAATAGACATCGGACAAAATAGAGTTTAAGTGATACATAGATAATTCCTACGGTTCAAAATGGAGAGGAAATTGCTAAGACACAAAAGCCAGTACTATGAAGACAATCTATACAAATCACCTGCTCCAACTTTGTTGGGAGGTTCGGGCTATCGACTGCTAGGCCGTTTCATCCCGAAATCATTCAGTTTTGAACCTTAAATAAATCATTTGTTTATAAAAGTACACTTGATTAGGGCGATGGAGTACCAAAATTCTTAAATCACCTTATACACAAACTGTACACCTAATATAACTGAGCGGCGTTGAATTACCAAGGATTTCTCCGTCAGCACTCACAATACATCCATTTTTTGTAACATAACGACGTATTAAATCCATTAGATTTCTTGGTCCGATTTACCAAATAACCAAATAATAAAAAAGTCAGTGCGTAGTTGTTAATTCTTATTTATAATATACGTCGTTATCTTTGTGTAAGGTATTGGTCGAGATAAAAAAATGTCACGAGCCGGATTCGAACCCACGACCTTCGGCTAAATACGTGGGTCGAGATGGGAAGTTGGTGTCCGAGTGGATAGAAGTCACGATAGCTCAAGTGGTAGAGCAGCGGCGTATTTAGCCGAAGGTCGTAGGTTCGAATCCCGCTCGTGACATTTTTTTATCTCGACCAATACCTTACACAAAGATAACGACGTATATTATAAATAAGAATTAACAACTACGCAAGGCTCGTTGACGTTGTCAAGGTTAATTTCCATATATTTGTTGACCCTCCTATTCGTTCTCTATTAGGGATCAAGGAATTTCACTCTTGAATTTTATGGGGCTAAACAATCGATTTTTCCAGCCCATTTGTTCAATTTCAATTTAAACAAAAAATAATGGTGAAAAACGATTTCGACTGGTTAAAAATGCGTAGGCTTAATGTTTTTCTTTATTGTACATTAAGTACTGAAAAATAAAAATCTTTATGGGGCGTCGGTCCGCACAACGGTTAAGGCGTTGACACAGCGCTTATCAAAAAGTAAGGTAAAGGTCCCGGGTTCGAATCCAGCGGCCCTGCATTCAAACCGATATACTTCAAATGGACATTTTTCAACCCCGAGGGTCGATATGACTTCTGCTGTTGCGATCGTTCGTGAAGTAGTGATAATTATCTAAACATTAACGAATTAATCATTAGGAATTTCATTACATCTTTCATTTACCAAGAAAATGACTTGGGATATGGTCAAGTTGAGTATTTTGCCATAAAGGCCAGTATTTGTTTTATATTTTTTTGTCTGTTTAAAAGTTTGCGTGAAATAAAACACATTATTTATTAAATGTGGAAACAATTTTGTCTAATTGTGTGATTTACTTATTGTAAAAATGTTTAAAAAAATTTAAATAGTATTATTACTATGCTATATACAACATTAAGGAATAAACCCGTGAGTTTTATGAATAGGCAATAAACTTCGCTCTTGGGTTGTAAAATGAAAGAGGCAATTAGAACCGAAAGTACGTTCGCCTTATATATTTGCCGTAGGGTCAAATGATATCCAGACCAGACCACTTTCCAATGTTTATGCTAAAGAACTATCTTAAATTTAATGTTTAAATTAGTAGATCGAGCGGTCCAGACTTTCACGCGGCAAAACCTAGTAAATCCACATAACGTATAAGGACTCGTGCTTTGTAATTCTGGCACTCGTTTGTAATATCGTGAGGACTTGTAGTGGAATTAGCCGGAGAAAAATTAAAGCATTGGCCAACGTGATGAATGTCGTTATGCTGTTCTAACCGGTTAGCATCATACATAGATGCCGGAAAATGACGGGTTGAAGTGTGACGCAACGGCGCTTAGAAATATGCCAGTGCTAATCAGTGATAAAAAGTGGTTGGTTAAACTATTTTCGCATTTGTTTTTTGCGTACTTGTATCTACCGTAGTGAAAAACACAATCGCTTCCAATTTAAGAAAAAAATATCAGCTTGCTTACCGGTAAATCGAGGATGTCCATTAAGCCAAACTTTGCGGCGCCTTTCCGCAACTTGCACAGCTCGACGAAATCGTCATCACCCTTGGATTTTTCTCTTATCGTCCTGTAATGAAAATTAAAAAGTTAAAACACCGAAAGATGTGTTAAAATAGTTATAAAATAATCTAACATACCTAGCTACTATACCCTTTGGACATGACATGAATGGTAGGAGGTAAGAAATTTGTCAAGAAAATGGGTCAGATACAACAAATATATTTGAAAAATGTGCTTTTTGAAATATATGAGATAACAGATGTGCAGTTAACAAATAATGAAAGGGCAAGTGTGTGTAAAATGACAGGATAAGATGAAAGAGAGAGATGGAGGGAGTGAGTGTAAAAGGGAATAGCGTAAGGATGAGAGAAGAGGTAGAGAAAGAGAAAAAAGAGAGAGAGTGAGAGAGTGTGTGTAAGATAGAGAAAGAAAAGAAAAATAATATACCATACAATTGACGAATAATGAAAAAGAAAGAGGTTGGAAATGACAGGACGAGAAAGAACGAGAGAAAGAGGAAAGACAAGAAGAAAGAAAATGACATTGTGCGAGAAACAACCGATAAATAAATAAAAGGTAGCTAGAACAGAGGAAGAGAGGTAGTCTGAATGAAAGAATATCGCGTTATTTAAAAAATGTGGGAAATTCAGGTCACGAACGCCCTCTCTTACACTTAACCAGAAAGGGATGGAGAAAGAAAGAAAGAGCAAGTTACAAACAGAAAGAAACAGACAATAATGATGGGGAGGGTTGAGAGAAAAAGAGAGACAATAGTCAAAGATAGGAAGAAAGAAATAATTACCACAAAGAAGAATGGGAAAAAGGGAGCAAGTTAAAAACAGAAAAAAGACAATGACTGGAAGGAATTGCAGAGAAAAATAGAAAGTAGACAATGATAGAAAGAAAAAATATTAAAGACAAAAATGATGAGAGAGAGATAGAGACAGAGAGAGAGAAAGAGAGCATGTCAAGCACAAAAAGAAAGAAACAATATTGACAGGAAGTGATGAGGAGGAAAAATAAAGTAGTCAAAGATAGAAAGAAATAGACAATAAAGCCAAATGGGACGAACGAGAGAGAGAGAAAAGAAGAAAGTGCATGTTAACGACTGAAAGAAAGATGCAAGACAACAGAAAGAGATAGGTAGATAGATAGATAGATAGATAGATAGATAGATAGATAGATAGATAGATAGAGATAGAGAGAGAGAGAGAGAGAAAGAGAGCAAGTTAAACACAGAAAGAAAGAAACAATATTGACAGGAAGGGATGAGGAGAAAAAAATAAAGTAGTCAAAGATAGAAAGAAATAGACAATAAAGGCAAATGGGACAAAATAGAGAGAGAGAGAGAGAGAGAGAGGAGGGAGAGTGAGAGAAAGAGAAAGGAAGAAAGTGCATGTTAACGACTGAAAGAAAGATGAAATAAAGACGCAGACAACAGAGAGAGGTACTGACAGATTGATAGAGAGAGAGAGAGAGAGAGAGAGAGAGAGAGAGAGAGAGAGAGAGAGAGAGAGAGAGAGAGAGAAATAGAGAGGGAGCGTAAAGAGGAAGAAGAACGAATCAAATGATAGTAGGAGAGATAGGGAGAACGGAAGAGAGTTGAAAAGAGATGGAAATATGAATCTGTATTGCATGTGCGATAGATCAATTTCATAATCAGAAGGAATAATAGAGTAAGAAGTGAGAAAAAAGCACATATGCCATCAAGGAAATGGATGAATAAAAAACGCAAGGGAAATAGATGGATAAAGAACGCAATGGATAAAGAAATAGCCGTGTTTTATTTAAAAACTTCCTTTAAAGTGATGGCTGTGCTTTTAATTGACTGGCAGGACGCAATAATCAAATGAAATATTCCTAACATTTTAGATTTTATTTCATACGATTTCATATCGCAATTAAAAGATAAATGTTGAGCTATAAACAAAAAATAGTTCGTATACTTACTGTCTCGCACTTCTGTATGTGCTTTGATAAATTTCGTACTGCCCCCAAAATTTCTCATCGAAGATGTTTCCTGTAAACAAAAATACATTGTACTATTAGAATAATATTGACATGCATGAGGAAAAATAAGCAACTGAGCCCAATAAAATTTTATTTGTCCTGTGACAAATTTGGGCAAATACTAGGTATTACTAGGTAAAGAAAAGGTAAAACAAAGGGTAAAAATAACAAAATTAGTGACATTAAATCGGTAAAAATGTATGAAAACTATTTGGTTTTGTAGGAAGTGATTTCAAATCGGTCAGAACTGCTGCGTACGTCGAGATAAACCGCCGCTAATCTATCCTCGTGGCGTCCCCATGACATCTTTATCAATCCGGTACAATTTGTTGCTCCAGGACGTTTACCCCATCCCTTCTGATTTATTGGGAATGACACCAGTTGGGCGGAAAATAAAATTTTATATCCATTAGTCAGTTTGTACTTCTTTTTAAAAAATAAATACACGATTTTTTTTCTCTTTCTCGCTGTGGCATGGAAATAATGGAAATATATTGGGCCGTTGATCAGAGATTCAATTACCGGTGACCGTTTTCAGGCCGTTAAATTAAAACGCAGGACTTTCCGTTTCAGCCTTTGTCCGTTTTTATTTTATTTGTGCCCCCTGCCCGCTGTTTGGAGAAAGGCCAGCAGTAAATCAGCCCGGGAGGCAGAGAAGCGTATAAGTCCTGGGCTCGTAAGAGATTTGACGTCGGTGGTTGTTAATTAAGTCCGGGACCAAAGGGTGGGAGAAAGCGAGAAAGCAGACGGCGGGGCGCCCGAATGTTAAAATTCTGATAAAATTGCTCAAGGGAAGTGAATCCAGAAATTTGGTTCTTCTTCATCAGCGGGCCAGATGTTCTTTACCCTAGTCTCCTGTTTAAGTTGAAAAACCTATTCGTTTTACCATATAGATAATGATGGAACATTGTGGACATATCAGTTTAGTAGGTATAATTGATATTTAAATTTGAAATTTATACATATTAATTCGCAAAACCTCTTGTTGTGGGGTTGCAAATATTTAATTAGCTGTGTGCTTTTTAAATAAAAAAATCAATACTTAATTTCAAATTCTGGACAGCTTAATTTTGCTTTTAGGCAACGGATAATTTTATTTTCATAAAGTATGTGTCCATGTGGAAAGTAATAATTTCATATTTTGAGATAAAGATAGAGAAAAATATAATCTAAAATAATGCAAACAAATGAAAAGGAATGGCTTAAAGAGAAGGTAAGGGAGAAAGAGTATGTGTGTTTGTGAGAGGGAGGGGGAGAGAGAGAGTGAGAGAAACAAAGAGAGATTAAAAAGAGAGAAGGAAATCAGAATAAAGCGAGGGTGATAGCATAAATGAAAATGAGTATGGGAAAGCGATAACAAGATAAATAAATCATGGCAAAATTAAATAAAACTTGAAAAAAAGATGAAAAAGAATAAGAGAAAGGATAAAAAGAAAAACAGAAAGAGGGGGTAAAATGAGGATGAATGAGTGAGAGAGATAAAGGGAAAGAAGAAATAATGTTGTTAACAGAATGAGTGAAAGGGAGGGAAGGAAGAGAGAGAAAGAAAGGTATGAAGACAGAGAGAGTACATGAGAATGTTAAGAAAGAAGAGAAGGAAAATGGAATAGAGGAAATAAAAAATAAAAAAAATGAGAGGACGAAAAGATATTTTTATTTATAATCCCAGAGATTTGGTCCACTTTGACCCTTCTTATATCAAACGAGAGAGAAAGAGATAGAGATTGAAGGTGGATGAGTGAGAGACAAAGGGAAGATCATACTGATTGATAGTAGGAGTGAAAGTGAGAGAGAGAAGAAAGATGGACAAAAAGAAGGAAAGAGTAATTGAGGGGAGAGGAAGGAAAGTAAGGGGGAGCAATAAAGAAAAAATAATGAGAGAGAGTGAGAGAAAGAGAGAAAGAGAGAGATAGGGAGGGAGAAAGAGAGAGAGAGAGAGAGAGAGAGAGAGAGAGAGAGAGATTGAAGGAGGATTAGTGAGAGACAAAGGGAAGATCATAGAGATTGATAGTAGGAGTGAAAGTGAGAGAGAGAGAAGAACGTTGGAAAAAAATAAGGAAAGAGTAATTGAGGGGAGAGGAAGGAAAGTAAGGGGGAGCAATAAAGAAAAAATAATGAGAGAGAGAGAGAGAGATAGAGATTGAAGGAGGATGAATGAGAGACAAAGGGAAGATCATAGAGACTGATAGTAGGAGTGAAAGTGAGAGAGGGAAGAAAGATGGAAAAAAGAAGGAAAGAGTAATTGAGGGGTGAGGAAAAACAGTAAGGGGGAGCAATAAAGAAAAAATAATGAGAGAGAGTGAGAGTGAGAGAACGAGAGAGAGAGAGGGAGAGAGAGAATGGTAAAGATTTTGTGTTTGCCATCAGTGTGTGTTTATAAGAGGAGAGTAAAAATTTGTCAAATCAAAATATAAGTTCTAAACAATATTAATGAAAATTTTCTTTTTCTCGTCATATTGGACAACAGCTGCAAAGTAAACAAAATACGTTTAATCTGAAGGAGGAAGGATTTCGTAATATTGGTTTTGCGGTTTTGCCCCCAATTTCTTTAGTATCTCCAGGAGCCGAGGTTAATTTTCTTTTTCTTTCACCGGTAATCTGCGGTATTCGGAAGCTTCACATGGCAAGTGCGTTGAACCGCGTACATCTGAGCGTTGGCCCATCCGAAGAAGACTCCTCTGTCGCAACCCCACGAAACGGAAAGTTGCACCGTGTGTGCCTGGCCATTACAAAGTTCATAGTTGAAGACCCGTGTTTGCACATTCGCAACACAAGGCCGCGCCCGGCACGACATTCGCGACACGTACGAATCACTTAGGTCTAATGGACCGAGGTCGGTACAGCATGAAAACCCAATTGACCGAAATTCCAATTAATTTGTATCCCGTAGAGTGAGGGAGATAAAGAATGTAGTAACGTGCAACTTACCTATCGTATCTATCATATCTGTTCCCGTCTTCCAATTGTCCAACAGCTCTTTCATCTGAAAACAAAGCGGCATTAATTAATCATCATCGTCGTGATTACTTGCAGTTCCGTTACGCTTCATTCTTTTGATCAGTGAAGCCTCAACATACAAGGGATTAATCTCGCCTTAACATTAGGTACATATCTTGAAAGGTGAACGTCTTGAGATAAACAATACGAAACTCACAACTCAATTGATCAATTTTGTTTGAAAATACATAATCAATTTGAATGTAATTAGTTTTCAAAAGTGTCTTCTTTTATTGAACTAAATATTATTTTAAAAAACATTATGTTAATTCTGTTTTTATAGAGATTGTAATCTTGATTGTTTTCGATAGTATGTAAAATTTAGTTTTCAGTATTAGAAATATCGACCACGCTTTCACTCACGACCATTCTGAATCAAGGTAATGTAGTCCTTGGCAATGTTGGAACTGAGTCGGTCTTCAAGAAAATTTAAGATCGCCTGTAACTTAAATATATCAGATTGTTTTGCCCTGATCATGACCTTGAAATAGGTCGAAGCTTGGCAGTAAAAGTGAATTTGCTTTCTTCTTTAAGACCACACCTTGATCCAGAGTGTTCGTGGTTTTAAGTAGCAAAGAGATCTCGAGGCCATCTATGATTAAGACAACGTGGCGGGTTCTCGGGATGGGAATTGTTGAGATGGCTCGAACAGTAAGGTTGGGAACGATTGAGAAGTTGGTGTGAAACTTCTGGAATCAGTTCATCGACAAGAAGGATGTTAAGGTCGTTGTGGGTAGTGAGGTTAGTGAGTTAAATAAAGAGTTAGATAGGATAGATAGATACTGTTAGTTAGTAAGGAGCTTTGACGATTTGTCTATGGCATTTTGATGGGATGGACTGGATGCGATGGATCCCACAGTCCCACTAGATTCAAAGGGGTCGCATTAAGGTTAGTTTAGATTGAGAATGGATTTCAGCCCTAGAAGTCTTCCTAGTTGTCCAAGTCTTCTTTTAAGTTGTCTCTTAAGACTTATGTGGTAATTATACTTCAGTCAGTCTGCTATCTATTTATAGTCCTATGCATTTGACTAGAATGGAAGTCGGAATTTCTTTGTTTGTTGGTGTACTATGGAGGGCAAGGCTATTTATTTTCCTCCCAATATGAAGGTACACTAAGTGCAATTTTCTTCATTCAGTCTTGTCTTCCATTTTTGGCAGTAGTCCGATAAGCTCGAGGATGACTTGGTTCAGAGAACAAAATTGCGGTATCGTCCGCGTAGGTAATAATGATGGTCAACAGAAGTATAAATGATAAAAGGATGAGACCAAAAATGCTTCCTTGTGGGGCGCTGGCTTGTTTTTGTTTGACTTCTAAAACCTCATTGCCGCACATCACTCTGATGCAGCGGTCGGTTAGAAAGGATTTCAGGATAAGATAATAAGAAGTGGGTAGGAAGCGTTTAAGTTTATAAAGCACGACCGGGTTCCAAATCCCATCAAAAGCTCGTGCTGCATCTATGAAGGCACCCAACCAAACTTTTAATTCTCTAGAGCACTAGAGAGTCCGCAACTCTCAAACCTTGTTGGATCGTGGAATGATGAAGACGAAATCCTAGGGAAGGAATGATTTTATGAGTATCTACGATGGATATTAAACTCTTCCACAGGAGTCTTTCAAAGATTTTAAACTTTAAAGAATGTTGATGGGTCTGTAAGAGGATAGGATAAGAAAATTTAAAAAAATATTGGTAAATTTTTTCGGTATTGGTTATTAGTTATTGTACTCGATTGTACAACATCTTACTTAACATAGATAAATTAAGTCTCAAACTTAATCATTTTTAATGTTAGGACGATTCCAAAACTATACGAATTTCTAGGTCTTCATTATATCTAACCTTAGTAGGTCTAATCAACAACATTAAATTAAGGTTTTTCATCTTATTTTTAATTATCTACTACATCCATATTTTATTGAATGCACATTGTTTTTTCCAAGTTTCATCATCGGTTAGAGCTAAAGAAACAATGAAATCTCCAGAAAAAGGAATCATTGTTTTCACTAGCAATAATTAATTTTTATGATAAAATCAAACATTATTATTTCTTTATAAGCATCGATTCTTTTGTGAGTTGGCTAGGTAGCTTGTTTTTTATATTTATTTTGATTTCACATTGAGTACGTGTCTTGGTTTGTTTTTTGTCAGAAGCCACTCACCGTGAAGGTCTCTTAACAGTAATGATAAAGCACAAGACATGAACTTCAGAAAAGGTGTAATCTTCCTTTCAATAGGACCTCACCTTATCTGCGAATTCTGCAACAGGCGTATTTATCCCAAAGAACCGTATTTTCACAACTTTCTAAAGGACTCATTAACAGAGCACGACACGGTAAAACTGGATGCGCAGAACATTCGAAGAGGTACAATGGGTCTTATGATTATCATGTAAATATATCCTTGACATATCTGTTATCTTTGCACAGGAAATTCTTACTTATTGCTTAACTTCTCTTGACACAAATCTTAACGGTGAAATATTGACGACGTCGATAAAATATGCCAGAATGACTGTACAATTCTATCTTCAAGCATTGAAATACAGTTTCAAAACTTGTGAAGATTTATGGAAAACTTGAAATGAAACCTTGAATTATGGTGGTCCCTTACCTTGGCCGCCGCTGAATTGCATGTTTCGGCGAGGGCTGTGATGGGCTGGCAAATCTTTGAAAAGTCCTGCGGAGAAAGGACGCCCAGCTGTGTCAACGGTGATCCATACAGCGGGACGCAGGATCGCAACCTGGCGACGTGTCTTATCTCTGCGAGAGCCCAATCGGCGCACAGATCGCGGATAGAGTCGCCTGCAAACGTTAAAAAAAGAAACAAACATTAGTATAGCTTTCTGGATGCGTGGACAACAGAGCACTAGGGTCAATTATATGAGATCGCTTTATGCTCCAGGAGGCAGACGCATGGAATGAAATAATCCATTCCAAACAATTAGCCAATCAGGGGACGCCGATTTTGATGTTTGCTAATAATTTCTTTTGAGGTTCTGGCAGTTTTAATTAATTCTAAGTAAAAGGTAAAATAATTCAATATCACCCTCCAGTCATAGGAGTCCTATTAACGTTTCTTCGACTATATAAATATTTTTACGCTAATCATGTAATAATATAAAAGCAGTAATAACTATCCGGGAAAAAACATTGAATACATGACCATAGTAGTAGGATTAAGACAGACTTAGGAAAGGAAACTTAAACGAGAGGACGAGTTAAACAATGGTGTAGGGAGTTAGAGGAATTGAAGTTAGAAAGAAAGTAGCAAGAAGAAATAAGAAAGTGAGTGGGAGAAAGTAAGAATTAAAAAAAAAAAAAGAGAGAGAGAGAGAGAGAGAGAGAGAGAGAGAGGTTGTGAGAGAGTAAAACAGAAATAGAGAAGAGTGAAATAGGGGTAACGGACGGAGGGAAGAGATATTTAAATAGGTAGATAAGCAATACATATATATGTAAATGAGTGAGAAGAGTGAGTGAATGAGTGGGTGAGTGAGTGACAGAGGGAGAAAATCATGATGTGAACGTGATAAAGAGAGAGTAACTAAAGCAGGAGAGGGATAAGAGTATTAGAAAAACGGGGTTAAGTTTTTTGTGCATCTGTGTGAACGACGGATGAGCTAGTAATTAGTAAGGGTATAGATGAGGATTGAGGAATACGTAATAGAGAGACGGATAGAGTGCACCTAATCATAGAATAATACAGTATTATTAAAAATATATAAAATATTGTTTGTTGGTTTGGGTACGTGTTTGTATATGTCGATTCATCAGCTCAAATCTAAACACTGTCATCGCGCATTCTTGTCGGCTAGTCTGAAACTTTTCAGTTCTCCACCATCCTACCAGATAGCGAATCACATCGCTTTCTCCAACTTTAGGCGGGATCGAGATGAAAAAATTCGCAAGCTAGACCGCTTGTTTTCCCTGTTGCTTAAACCCGCCGCTTGTTAATTGATACACTATTTTTTTCATAATACAGGGTGTTCTTTTGAACTTTCACATGTTGGCGATTAATTAAGAATTTACGAATATAAGCACGAATATCTTTCGATGGTGGCCTAATCATATGATTCATATCACGAGGTTTTGCTATACAGGGTGTCTTTTTTAGATAGCCCGGCTGAATTTCTCTTGAACCAATGATGTTATAAAAAAAATAAAAATTCGTGTTTACTATTTTTTAGCCTAGTTTCAAATTTTTACCTTCTTTTGGAG
Organism: Cimex lectularius; assembly: GCF_000648675.2. Lineage (NCBI taxonomy): Eukaryota > Metazoa > Arthropoda > Insecta > Hemiptera > Cimicidae > Cimex > Cimex lectularius. Next base: position 2,786,593 of record NW_019392666.1, read on the forward strand.
AAAAATTATACTGAGTACCTTAAGCCTAGTTCAACTTCAAAATTTCGAATACGACGATTACACCCTGACACATTATTTTAAAAGATTTTTTACGCGGAAAAAAACGGTGCAATCGGATTTTAAATTGGTCAAAAAATGAAAAAGTTTGAAAAAACTCTTTTCGTTTGTTTCGTTGTTAATTCGAATAATTCGCTTCTTTTCTAAAGTAAATAAATGCTTTTATTGGTTACATTCTGTTATTGTACATGTATAACCTATTCGTTACATCCAGTATTCCATTCAAAAGGAAGGCCGAAGTGCACATTTTTCCGATCAACAGGGAGTTGTCATTTTACGACTGCTTCATTGATGGTGATGGTACTACGCGCAGTCGAGTTGTACTCCAAGAAATTTTCGGATCGCCCTAATGTAATCCAAAAAACGTTTATTCGTATTCCTCGCAATATGAGATACGGATCAATTCCTACACCAAGAAACCGGCAGCGTAATTTCGAAGAGGAGCTGAATATTTTATCGTATATTCCCGAAATCCGAATTCCTCTCTCCGAAATGTTGGAAGTGTTTTAGGTTTTAGAAAAAATAAAATTACAGGTGTACTCCGGACTTACAATTTTAAGCCGTATTGCTCACATTTTGTCCAGGGACTTTGGACTGTGATTATGACAGGCGTCTAACGTTCCTCGCACAAATGTCGATTTGGGAAGATGAAGAAACCGTTATTCCTCCTTCTTCCATAAGGATTCATGAATACAAGTTCACCTCTAATGGTATGCTTACCGTTGGATTTTTCGAACGTGGGCAGAGGAAAGTCCGAAAATGTCGTACTCTTGCCATCATCAGGTGGTTCAGAGTATCAACGTCTGGCGTGGACTTCTCGAAAATAAATTAATCGTGCCTTATTTATACGAATATAATTTAAATGGTGCTCAGTTCCTCAAATTTTGAGTGAGGTTTTACCAACATTATTAGATGATGTTCCTCTGCAACAACGACAAAGAATGATTCCCCAGATTGATGCACTCAATTCTTTGTAAGTTAGTAGTAAGTTATATTCTTTTGTAAGTTATTTGAATCGTCACTTCCGGGGTAGGTGGATAAGACGTCAAGTTGGCACCTGTTGGCCTCCGCGGTTACCTGATTTAACTCCACTTGACTATTTTCTGTGGGGCAACCTCAATTGAAGAACTGCGGCAAAGGATAGAAAATGCTTGTCAATCCATCTCCCCTGACTCTAACGCTCTGAGCACCGGTAAAGAGGGGTTAAAAAGAGCAAATCTGTGCATCTTTACACAAGGTTCGAACATGAAATTCGATTAATAAATAGCAAACCAAATGATCGGGATTTTTTTTCAAAATTTTAGCCATAACTTTGAAAGGAAAAAGTATAGCAGAGTTTGGTGGTGTATTGGTGGACTTGCGTTGTAGGGTACCCATTATTCTTGAACATACGAACAATTTTTCTTTTATTTTCTGAGAAAAATTGAGGGTCATTTAATATAAAAGCACAGTCGATGAGGTTAAAAGCCACTGTAAAAGCCAACGGCAGAGGTTATATCAACCCTCGGGTGCCGATGTTTTTAAAAAAATTAATCTTAATTTGAAATTATTGTAATGATGAGAAATGTAACATTTATTTATGTTATTTAATATTTATTTATATTTCTCCTCCGAAGAACCGTGAAGAAGGTTTAATGAAAAGCAGAATGCTTAGCAAAAAACAAATTTGTATATTTCATTTTGGACTACGTACATGATTCGAATCATAAATTTATTAAAAATATTTCGATGGTAACACGTAAACAGACATATATACACTATTATATTTATTTTGAGTTGATGCACAATTTTTCACTCTTTATGTAAAAACGTTATATAATTTTCTTATTATATTTTATTGTTTGTCTGTTGTATTTAAATACAAATAAAAATGGCAGAAAGGCGTTTTTAATCAATGCCTTTTATTGCTTATATTAGTAATATTGTGGTTTGATGAATTTTTTCTATTTTATATCGTTATTTTATAGTATTTTTTATAATATACTATAAAAAATTTATANAATATAATTATATTACATTTTTTATTATTACTATTACACCCAATAATCTCACTAGGCATTCAGTACTAGGTACGCAGGAAGTTGACACAAATATGGCTCTAAAGTCGCCTTAATTCTCGATTATCAAAGAAAAGTTTCAGAAGAGTCGCTAACCTGTTTTTTCAGTCGTGGCCCTGGTTTCGACTATCATAATTTCGGCCTCCAGGAGTGAAACGTCGGCATCCGGATCGACCTCAGCCTGACTTCCAGCGAGGCGAACTTCTGGCCATCCTTCGATTTCGAACTCGGACCCCAGTTTGGCAAGAAGCTGGGAAACTGTCTCAGGTGATTCTCCCTTCAACTGCAAAAAACATCATCATACATTATAGAGCGTAATAAATATAGGAGTTAGTATAAAATACCGATTAGTTACTCGATTTATTAAATTTTCAAGTCTGTCGAGAAAGTTGATATAAAGGCGTTAAGTTAAAGCTGCATAAATGCACATTATTTCAATGAATACATTAAGTTATTTGATACAAATTATTTAAAATAATGCTATTTTATTATAGTGATCTTTAACTGTAGGTACAAAAGAGCTCAAGAAAATAGTGTCAATTTGTTTGCAATGGCCTTTAAACTTCAGCCATGTGAATCTCTTACACTCAATTTTAAATGTGCATTTATTATCATTTATTTTCAGTTTGGTACGCAACGTTCATGAATTAACTTTGATCGTAATTGCTTTTCATCATTTCATGGGCCACTTGAGCGATCTTGATTTCGAACCACTCGTACACCAACTTCCCATCTCAACCCACTTTTCGAATTTTCCCTCCTTTTGGCCATTTTTCAAATGTCGTGTAATCTATTCGATTCTCGGCGACAAATGAAATGCTTTAATGAAGTTGTACTTCATTTTACTTATTAAATCCGTTATATTTCGTGGCCCGATTGCAAAAATGACAAAAAGGAGGGAAAATTCGATAGGTGGGCTGAGATGGGAAGTTGGTGTTGGAATGGATCGAAGTCTCGATAGCTCAAGTAGAAGAGCATTTGCGTGTTTAGCCGAAGGTCGTGGGTTCGAAGCCCACTCGCGACACTAACTTTTTTCATTTTTAACCAATACCTTACATAAAGATTAATTAATGGAAAGAAAAAAGTTTAAAAGCAAACATAAAACAGCAAAATCTCACTGGCATTCTCAACACGGCACGCAAGAATGGCACAATTACACAGAAGACAAACACTTTGAGTGAGTAGAAATACTTTGATTGAATATATAAAAAAAATATTTTGCATTGTATAAATTCACTTTTCAACATCCAAAATGTATTTCTTAAATGTAAACAATGTTTGTAAATCCCAGGTCCTGAAGATGATCTCAATAAAGATAAACAAAATGTTTTTTGAAACCTAGATCACGCCAGACCGCATCTCACGATTTCTGAATAATTATCGATTAACGGTCACTAATCCCCACACATTGTAATTAATATAATAATAAAAATATATATATAGTTAAAAATAAACAACAAAATACAAGGGTACGTTTTTTTATCCTTGATTGTAATATATATTTAATTAACTAACTTTAAATTATTACGCAATCTTTATCAATAAATCAAGAATAAATTAGGCCTGTTGAGAATTTATTATCGGTGCCCTTTATGAAAGTTGATGTATTTCTTGAAGGCCTTTCCCATCTGTGGCCTGTGGTCTTTTTCATAGTGCTAATGCTCATTAAATGGTGTGCTCAATCTCCGATTTGACTTTTACCTTTATATACTAAACCCTGGTCTCATCTAAGTTCTCGGATTTCTTTTGAATCGTGACATTCTTTACACTAGTCTACAATTATTCCAGACTTTTTCTTGCCGCACTAGCCTTGATCATTATTCATTTTCTTCCGACTGGTTTTAATATTTAGTTTTGTTATCAAATATGACGATTTGTTCTATATATATTTTTTCTTCCATTATTAGATAGTCCTAGAATTTATCTGCTCACATTTATCATGAAGACAGTTTTCTTTGAAAGATTATTAATTGTTAAAAATTTATAGTTATTGAAGACTATATCTCAAGTTGATAGTTCATGTCTGCAAAGCTGGCTTATCTCTTGTTAGTTTATTTTGCAGTTTGCAATCAAAACTTAGTACTTTCGTTTGTTTGTTTCTTATGTTTAATGGAAGATCATGTGTTGTATAACAAATCCAGTATATTGTAAACGTTTTACATTTCTCAAGATTGCTTACTTACCTTAAACGAATGTAAGCTACTTTTAAAGATCTATTACTAATATCTCGTTTTCCAACAGGGAAACGATACAAAGTCAGCATTTAGGTGAACATCCGCAATATCGTAACATAAATCAGCCACTATCATAACCAAGTTTACATTATCCTCAAATTTTATGCATTTGAAAATTAATTTTTTTCTGCAGAAGTTTAACATACTCGAGCAATTTCTCGGCTCTTTCGCTGACAATCTTTAAGTGGTCCATTTCCTTTTGAGAATAATATTTTCTTCTTTTAATAATATATTCTCAGCTTTAATCCTATTCTTGTTTTGAAACAAGCTAGGCCAAGTTTAACATCTAGTGATTTATTCAACCTTTGTGTCAGAGAATCTATTAATTCCTCTTTAGACAGGCTGGTGCAAAAATAATGCAGGTTCTGAAAAGACGGTGAAAATTATTTTTAATTTTTACAAAATTAAAAAAAAATATTCACAATATTTCCATCACAATGTAGAAATTTCTGCCAACATGTAGTAAACTCTTTTATTCCGTTGATATAAAAATCTTCATTTCGACTCAAATAATATCTTGGAAAGGGTTTTCGGCTTCACCTTTTTCCCTAAAAATTTTACCTCTTAAGAAGTGTTCAAAATGCCCGAAAAAGTCTGTAGGCGAGGTGTCGGAAGCGTGCGTAAGGTTTCATCAAAATTCTTTAGGTTTTTGCAGGGTCGGCATTAAAACACGTGGCCTGATGTTATCGTAAAGAAAAATCGGCCCCTTACGGTACCAATGCGGGCAAAATCGTTGGAGTTTCCTGTGCATTTTGTCAATTTCTTGACGATATTACTCTGCTATGATAGTTTCACCATAGTTCAGGAAATTACAGTGAACAACCCCACCGGTAGATCATACAGTCACCATAAACATTTTTGTATGCAGATTTGGATAAGAAGTATTTTGGCGCTTCATCCTTGTCCAACCTTGTACGCCTCCTGTAATCGAACAGAATCCATTCCTCGTCGCACGTAATGATTCGATCGAGAAATGGATCATTTTTGTAGCGCAACGTAAGGGACGTTCAAATTCCAAAGCGTCGATTTCTTTGGGCTTCGGTTAGTTCGTGCATACCCACTTGTCGAGCATCTTTACTCTATCAATTTGCTCCAGACGGTGAACAACGGATGAGTGGTCAATAATCCTGCAATTTCCCGTGTTGTGTTTAGGCTGTCCATACTTGGACTCAAAGTTGCACGTCATTGTTGCGGGGCTGAATTCCCTTTGAATCAGGAATTATGGATTCAGCCCCGCAACAGGACCCCTGGTATCTGGAGGGTATTGCGGGTCTACGAGATACAAGATTTTGAGTCCCTTCGAAATGGGATTCATTGATACAATGTTCAGCAGCATTGCAAGTATAGATGCATGTTACCGGGGCAGCCTCCAGTCACCATTCAAACGCCAGAACTGATTTCCTACCCATTTTTCTTCAAAATAAATACGCTAAATTTTGTGTTTTCTTTAAACACCTTCGACGCAACCATTTGCAAAAGCTTTTAAAATCTTTAGGTCTTATCCTTAAAAGTTGACAAATCCCATTCCCCTTCTAGCCTTGATGTGTCCAAAAGATCGCGGCATGTATCATTGTGATTACTAAACTTCTGGATTTCTTTAATTTCTATTTTTAATAAATGTAATAAATACAAAGAAACAACTGAGAGGCCTAACTCTTGAGTCATTTTCTAGGGGACTGCCTCTGTAGTTTAGACTTGTCATATTGTTGCGGGTCAGCCCCTAAACAGGCGCGCAACATTGAATCGGAACCGTTTCCAACAAAGACGCGCTTTGACCCTATTGTGGTCTATCTTTTACGTGAATTGCCTTCAATAAACGTTTTGTGTTGGTCAACGTCCACCACGGAAGACCTACCGCGGACCTTCTCTGGCTTCGAGATCGAAATCTCTGAAACCATCTCTGCATCGTGCAATCGCTAATACTCTCACCAAACTGTATTGATCTTCAGCACGGTTTATGTCGAACTTCGCCCAAGTTTAAATATGGACAAATAAATTTGACGAAAATTTAGTTGGGACATATTTAATTTCCAAGGTCTTCCCTCTTATAAAATTCAATATAAACAAAAATGTTTTGTATAAAAAAAACAATTAAAGTTTTTATTATAATCCATAAATTAGATTTGAGGATTTAGCTTTGTTTAAATGACAAGCACCTGCATTCATTTTGGACCAAATTTAATTTCCAAGATCTTCCCTCTTAGAAAATTCAATATAAACAGAAATGTTTTGTATAAAAAAAACAATTAAAGTATTTATTATAATCCATAAATTAGATTTGAGGATTTAGCTTTGTTTAAATGACAAGCACCTGCATTAATTTTGGACCAACCATACTATTAGCGCTCCTCCACTAGCTCCTCACACAGCTTCGTGTTTTTTCTACACAAATCTTGTATGTTTAATAGACTAAAACGGTTCTAACCTAATGTTTTATTTAAAAATGTTTTTATTTCGCGAAAAAATGAAAAATCACTTCACAATTAATCGAAGTCGCGTTTTGAAGCAGAAAACGACTTATTCTTTGTATAAAATGCTCAAAAATGAATAGGAATAGATTACAAATATCCCTATTCATTTTTCAGCATTTTATACAATTAACCGATATATTTTTGTTAGTTGGATAAAACAAAATAAGAAATACAAACCCAAAACAGACAAATGTTAATACTTTTTCTCGTCTTTTCTCCATTTTGATCCAGCTGTATTCTCTTTAACGATGGAAAGACATCATCTTGAAGCAAAGCGCAATATTATTGTGAGAATGAATCAACGACCGGCAAGTGGATATCGCAGAAGAAGTTGGCGTTTCCCAGGGCGTGATCTCCCGGGCTTTAGCCCGATTCAGGCAGGTTGCCGATAGGAGGCTGGTAGTGGATATCAGCGCATTCCGACGCTAAGGGAGGACAGAACTATTGTCATTGCTGAACGACGGATCCTTTTCCATAGTGCCCGCTAGAAACTAAATGAAGTACAAGACGTTTTGGCAAGGCCTTTATCAACACAAACAATTAGTAATCGTATGCCTCTTTGGGACCTAGAATAAAACACCAGTTTGGAATGCTGTTACGTTTAATGATGAGGCGCGTTTCTGGCTATATAGCGATAGCAGGCGCCGAAGAGTCTACTGAGAACAGGGGACGCGCCCCAGTTCAGCTACCTTCAGTGCAGTTTGGAGGAGGCGGTGTAATGATCTGAGCTAGGATTTACACTGGAAGAAGAACTGGACTCCATATTGTTGAAGGCAACCCGTTGTCTATAAAACTATCAAGGAATACATCCCTTAAACCAGGGATCTCATTGGCAGGGATTTTCGATTTCTGGATGACAATGCCAGACCTCCTAGAGTTGTTCACTAATGTTTAGAAAACCTAGGATTTCCTACTGCTCTTTCCAACAGTGTCTATAGACTTCCATCCCATTGAGCACAGGTGGGAAGCGTTGGAGAGAAGGGTTTCAATCATCATCCGCAGCCAGTTGATCTGTAATAACTGAGTAACTGAGTCCAGCGTTGCAGCATCTTAGGTGTGAAATTCCTTGTGAAATTAGTGATAACCTAATAACATTATGCCTAACACAGGTGCATAGAGGCTTTAGCTAACACAGGACATTATACATGGTCCTTAAGAAAATTATTGTCCTAGAAAAAATTATGGAATAACCATTTATGTTGTTATTTTTCAAAGTCCCTTAATTAATTTTCCTTCTGTAAAAAAAACGTAATATTTATTATAAATTTTAATGCAATTAATAATAAAAATGAAAAAAAAAATGCTAGAAAAAATAAATACTACAAAATGGTCAATATCCCTATTCATTTTTGAGCAGTTTAATTCAGTCCTTAAACCAGAAACCAATTCTAAACAACTTTATAATCACTGTTGATACTGAAACTTTGCAATTTCTTGGAAATTGAAAAAATTATCCACTTAGCAAGGGAAAGTAAAATGAGACACCATCTGTTGTGGAATATCCGCACTTCCAATCCTTTGATGTCTAACGCTCCACGCGTTACTGCCTGGAACCGTTACGGTTCAGTATCTTTTTTAAAATAGTTAAATATATAAATATATAATCACTATATAAATATATAATTTATTATATAAATATGTAATAAACATGCACCATTTTTACAAGTGTTTTGTAAATTTAAAATTTAAAATATAATTGAATATACAATACAAATAGTTAATTGTTAACGCAAATATGTATTACTGTATAGATTTTTCTTTAAACAAGAAACAGAAATAAAACTTTTGTCATTTTAAAAATTCTTAAGAAAATTTGAAACAGTTAGCCCTTCTTACATTGCGATCGCTTCAAAATGACACCGTAGGAAGTCATTAATGGTAATTACTCGAGACCAAGTTAAGTAAATAAGACAAGAATGGGAAAACATTAAAGAAAAAAATTAGCAATTTTCTGGAGACCTTTGTCAACAAATTCTGTTTGCTTGGTTTTGTTTGTCTTTTCCTTATGTGTATCTTTATACTAGGATACGTCAGTAACTTTTCTAGCATGAAATGTTTATTTAAGCAATTATTATCTTTAGTTTACAATTTAACGACTAACAACTTTTTTCTTTTTTTTTGTGGATGTGCGGTTTTGCATTTTTATGTCTTATTGGCAGTGATGGCCAACGGTGGAAATTTGGGAATGTGCATTTCTAACTTATTAAAAAAAATACTAAAATTATGAAATTGTGTATGTACATCCCCAAAAGCGGCTTTGGTTTTACTAATATATCTCCTCAGGGAAAGTTTTTGGGGCACGGTGAGTACTTTTGGTCACATAGAGTCAGCAGCACATCCTTCAGAGGTACACTACTTTTTGTACAATGGCATGATGTAAATGAAATTAAAAAGAAATGAAAGTATTGTTTTCAAAATTTACTCTCATTAATGTAAATATTATAAAATAAAAGGCATTAACAAATTATTACAAAATAGTTAGACTTCTTAATTTAAGGGTATTTATTTCTTGGCTTCCTAAAGAACATGTAGGAATGCCTCTTGATAATTGTGCTTGATGCAACAGTAAGATTTTTTTTCCACTGTTCCAAATTTTTTGGATGATAGAACTGTTTTTAATATATATTTGTTTTGTTTTTCTTTTTGTTTGTATTGAAAGTGAATGTATTTTTTTAGGATGAATGTGTTGGTTGAGAAAGAATATCCGAATATAGAGTATACCACCATCCTGCTCGAGTAAATGTTATGAAGTTATTTCTTAAGAAATAACATTAGTTACAGTTCAATTAATTAAGGGTTTTAGTTGAGATAAAAAAGTCAGTGTCACGAGCGGAATTCGAACCCATGATCTTCGGGTAGATACACCGCTGCTCTACCACTTGAAAATGGAAAAAAGGAGGGAAAATTCAAAAGGAGAGTTGAGATGCGAAGTTAGTGTCCGAGTGGATCGAAGGCACGATAGCTCAAGTGGTATAGCAGCGGCGTATCTAGCCAAAGATCATGGGTTCGAATCCTGCTCGTGACACTGACTTGTTTATCTCAACCAATAACTTATATAAAGATTAATTAATTGAAAGATGTTATTTGCTCAAGTGGACCACAAAACTAGTGAATTTTATGAGTTTAAATGAAGTATACCTTCACTAAAGCTCTCCATGGCCATTTCATTTGTCGCCGAGAATGAAATAGATTACACGACATTTGAAAAATGGAAAAAAGGAAGGAAAATTCAAAGGGGGAGTTGAGATGGGTAGTGTCCGAGTGGATCAAGGTTACGATAGCTCAAGTGGTAGAGAAGCGGCGTATCTAGCCGAAGATCGAGGGTTCGAATCTCGCTCGTGACACTGACTTTTTTATCTCACCTGAAAACCTTAATTAATTGAAAGATATTAATTGGTCAAGCGAAACTATGGAATTGTTGACAGTTTTGGTACTAAGAGTCTAAAATCTGAATGTATTATTCATTGAAAATTCAAAATTATCTATTTACTGTCCATATACCTACATATACATATTTACAAGTTATAAACAAGAATACCAGTAAAAGTACTTTACCTCTCGACTTAAAAAAATAAAGATTATATAATGTCTTACAATTTAAATGTTGGGAAAACTGGACTACAAAAACTCAACCCTGACAATGTATTATTATTAGTATATTAACTAATGCCGGGTATGTATTACATTATCAAATATTTGGTGAAATCACGGGGACGAACGTTATACTCTTGAACGTGAAAGAATTGTTCATATTTCTTTAGGTTTTTTTTCACCTTTGTTAACTTCCTTGAATTAATATCTAGCACCACCCATTTAATTCTGAAACGATTTAACAATACCCAAACCACAAGTTAATTTTGGCTAGGAATCGCGTGTGATAACAGATTTAACATAACTTTCTCATCTGGCTAAGAAATGACACTAACTTTGTTATTTTGAATGATAATCCAACATTATTTACGTGTAAAAGCAACCCCAAGATCCCTACAATATTCTGAGATGAATCCTATCCTAAATTAACTTGCTGATGCTAATCGTTTTCGAAATAAACGAGGAGGCCCATCTTGTTTCAAAAAGCATACACCCTCACGCGTCTTCCGTCGGGTATAACTCAGAAATCGTCGACCTATCAAAATATTCTTTTCGGTAAAAGTGACATAAAATAAGCTCTAGGATCGAATTATACAATAAAACTATGGATTCCCTTTCATAATAACAAAGTTAGTGTCATTTTCCCAGTCAGATGAGAAAGTTATGTTATCGTATTTAAAATACCCATTCATGCCTGAGAAAAGCATTAGATCGATGAACAAATCAAGCGTCTGATAAATTCGCACACGTTTGTCCAGCGTTGGTATATGAAGTAGATTATATTCAAGGGAAATGAAATAAACAAAGATTTAACATCAAAGAAACAAAAAGATCTTCTTCATCTACATTAATTTCCTATGAACTAAACGAATTCTTGACATTTTATTTGTCCACACACAAGGTCTGAAATTTGGTTTTAACCCATTTCGAAAGATTGTAAAACTGTGATTGAATTGCACAGACTATAGGTCTTAGAAGTAAACCTTCTTTACGCCCATACATTTTAGGGGAAATTTAGTGGATTTTTAATCTTAAGCTTTCACTCATGTCGATGCAACCATTTTCTACAAGCTTGCCGACCAATCTAATATTTTTCTTTTCCAAAACGAGTATTTTTTTTTTCGTTATGAACTATGCATATTAGCCATGTGACAATTCATATATGTGTGTTCAAATTTGGGGGGCTAACCACTCGGCTACCGCGTTTTTTAATTTCTATGTATATCTTTTCGTAGGGATTGAGTAGGGTTAGTATTTTTTCTTTGTATTCGTCTTCATGAGTTACAACATTTCTGTTTCCCTTGTGAGCTTTCACGTAGCAGATTTTACGGTGTTCATTTAAAAATTGGTTGCTTTTCATAATCAAAGCAACCATTTTTATGTCATTATTTTTCCAAAATAAAATACCCTTTCTGATTATGGTGAGGGCTGAGGCTACTAACATAGGGGGTACATATTGTGAAATTAATATAGACTTTGATGATGATTTCAAAATAGGTCGAAAGTTTGGATGTAAGAACTGAAATTGTTTTTTTCTTCAAACTATTCCTTGATCCAGAGTATTTGTATCTCCTCTCTCTCTTTTTCTCTCTCTCTCTCTCTCACACACTCTCTCATTCTCTCTTCAGTCTCTCCGTTTTACTTCTACTATAACTGCCTTTATTTTTTATCTTTCTATTTCCCATTTCTTTTTATCTTTCTCCATCATCCATCTTTCATCCTTGTCAATAAGTCTCTTTCCCTTTTTAGTTTTCTTCTTTCCTTCTTTCTTGTTATATTTTCACCTTCATCATTCTTCATTTCCTTTCACCATCTTTTATCCATCCTTTTGTCATTCTCCTACAATTATTTCCTTTCTTTGTATTATTCTCTCTTTTTCAATATTCTGTTGTTCGGTTTATTTCTCTCCCTTTTACTTTTACTCACTTCCCCTCCCCCCGTATTAATATGTACCAATTTCAAATTTACGTATAACTTTCAGTAAAAAAAAAATGAATTTTCCAGAATGTTCGACACATTTTTCAGATAAATTACTGTTTATAAATATCTTAATGGCTAGTCTAACACATCTAGTCCACTGGGTATATCTGCTTGTAAAAAATGCTCACAAAATTTCTCTCTCTCTCTCACTCTCTCTCTCTCTCTCTCTCTCTCTCTCCCTCTCTCTCTCTCTCTCTCTCTCTCTCTCTCTCTCTCTCGCTCACTCTCTTTTTCATTCTTTCTTTCTCTCTCACGCACACATGCTCACCACAAAAAACGTTCGCATAATCACTGCAATAACATTTTCTATGAAGAAGTGTGTTCTAAGCTAAGAAGAAGTTTAAATACGGCTATCTAAATTATTATTATTACCAGAAGTTCTAAAATAGTAGCTAATTACGTTTACACTTACTTTTCCTTGAGCACATACAGTTACGGTACTAACAATTATAGCCAATTTCGACGAGAACATCGGATGAGTCTGCACAAGTGACCTATATAAGACTTATTTCCGAATTTGGATTCTCCTTGGGCCGGGCGATTTGGAAATTACCAACTATTTTGGCGATGCGATAATATTTCATCGGACCAGAAAGGGGTTCAACGCCCAAATGGAACCGCCTGTTTTATCAGTAATCAAGCGTCCGGGATTCGGGGAACAGGCTGCAACTATTAAATTCATGAGACGACATGAGATGCCAGTAAACGTGCATCACGTCAAATTTCTAGCAATTTTTTACTTATTAAATATTTACTTATTAAATAGGCTACATTTCTACTAAACAAGTATGAGAAATTAATTGCAGAAATAATTTACAAAAATTAATAATTGATAACATTTTAACGGTATTTAATCTTTGAAGCTAGTAATGATTTTAATTCATAATAATATGTAGATGTTCCTAGACCTATCTTTCGGGGTATGTAACAAACTGCACCATTTACCCCTGTTCTGTGTTTGTAGCACACCGGTGAGCCCTAGGGATTGATTAGTATGCCAGTTTTCAGTGGTACTTCCTGGCAAATGTGGCAACATAAACTGCCCAAAAATGAATAGGGATATATCTAATTTATTCTTATTCAATTAATTTTACTTAAAATAACCGATATATTTTTGTTAATCGGATAAAAAAAAAATAGAAAATACAAACCAAAAACAAACAAATTTTTTTATTATTTTAATAACCTATTTCTTAAGAAGAGCAAACATGAAGATTACTCATTTTGTAAACAAACATCTTTTCTCCATTTTAATCCAGATGTATTCTTTTTAACCATGGAAAGATCATCTTTAACCAAAAATTCGCAATGTTATTGTGAGAATGAATCATCGAGGTCACCGGCAAGTGGTTATGGCAGGAAGTTGTCGTTTCTCAGGGCGTGGTCTCCCGGGCTTTAGCCCGATTCCGAGAGGCTGGAAGTGCCAATAGGAGGCCTCGTAGTGGATCTCATTATGACGCTAAGGGAGGACAGAAATATTGTTATTGCTGCTAGACGGAATCTTTTCCATACGGCCAGCCAGATCTTAAATGAAATTTTCGCCAGGCCTATATACGAATCGTTAATGGGAAGTTGGCCTCATATCGTATGCCCCTTTCCTGGACCTGCAGCAACAGCCCGCCGACAGTAACTCGGGAGAATATGGTGTAGCAAGCGCCTAGAAGAGAACTACCTGTATAGTGAGGGGACGCGCACAATGCCCCAGTTCGTGCTCCTTTCAGTGCAGTTTGCAGGATGACAATGCCAGACCTCATACATACAGTTGTTAATCAATGTTTAGAAAATGTTGGCATTTCCCATCTTCCCCTACTGTCTTCAGACCACAACCCATTGAGCACATGTGGGATGCGTTGCAGAGAAGGCTTTTCTATCACCATCCGCAGCAGTTGACCTGCAACAACTGAGTGCAGCGTTGTATGGAGTGAAATTCCTCATTAACAGCATGCCTAACAGGTTTTAGCTAACAGAGGACATTAAACGCGGTATTTATTTTATAAAAAAGTTAATATGTCCAATAAACAAAATTATGAAATTAAAATCTTTTATTTGGTTATTTTTCAAAACCCCTTAATTAAATTTTTCTTCAGTAAAAATCATAATAATTTCTAATAAATTTTAGTGCATTTATAGTACCATCCCCTAACCATCCCTAACCATCCCTAACCATCCCTAACTAGCGAGGACAGATGTTCCCATCTTTACTCATGAGCGTTGAGACCCATGAGGATCTTTTACGTCCGGACATATCCCTAAGAGGACTTCTCAGACGCCTGGTGCCCCGAAGGAACACCAGGAAGATTTTACATGCATGGACTTGTCACATCCCCTGGCTAGCGAGGTAGTGCAATACTAGCCAAGTTCAGAGATGCCCTGAAAAGGGCACATCCATACATGTGCCTTAAAAAAGGTAGTTTTGTGGCTTCCAGCACAGCATGTCGGCTGTGCCTTTCACCACCCCCAGAGAGAAGAGAAGGCACTCTATCTCCGGCTCCGGTTGGCCGGTACCCTCCAGCTGAGATACAATTTGTTTGCAAACCACGACCACCACGAGTCCAACCTCAATTAGCAGAGCCGCTTGGATGCTCTACTCCCGTGGTTCAGTATTTTTAAGGTGGGACTGATGGCCCACCCGGGAGATCTTGCGAACTCCCTACTGATGCACCCGTTGCTTGGGGGGTGCGGGTTCAGTAACCCAACCAGCGAGGACAGTAGGACCGACAAACCAACAAAACTAGGGCAATACAAAAGGACAAAAAATACTGAATTAATTACTATAATATTTACAAAAATACCGCCATGACAAAAGAACAATCAAGGTGCTTGATCTCTCAAATGAACTTAGAACTTCATGAACAGCACTTTCGACAAGCAAACAAATAATTTCCCGTCAAAACCATAAGGAAGTAAATGAGTTGAAATAGCTATTTTATGTAATAAGTTTCAAAATCTAAAGCTATACAATTAACGGTCTAATAAGCATAAATCGGATGTCGTGTAATACGTTGATTGGACGGACACGTATTAGAAAGGTATTAGTTTCTTCTTAAGTCTAACCTTAAAAATAATAAAATTAATATTAGTCAACAATAGTAAATTTTTTCTTTTACCCTAATTAAAAAATTACTTAGAGAAAGTGTACGACACACGTTTCTAAAATTTGGTGATATCGGGTTGTCCGGAAAATAATGCAGGATTTTAAGTTTTCATTAAAAAAAATCTATATAAAATATTCTGTTTACGTTTACAGGATTACTCATTTGTATGAATGTCAANGGGAAATTATTTTGATTAAAGAACATTGCTTTAAAGTAACTAGTTTCTTTTTTTTTGTTTAATACCAAAATCCTGCATTATTTTCCGGACAACCCAATAAATATACCGTTTTGTAATATTTTCATTTTAAATTTTCGATGGATCTACGATCTATATATCTTATCCTATCGGTCTTATCTATTCTAATTGATTTCTATAAAGTAATGGCATAAATTAAAATGAGGAATTTCATCTGCAATGTTTTAGTCATTGGTCCAATGCGATCTGAAGGATGATACCGGACTTGTTTTTAGGTCGTTATCGGATAAGGATCTGGTTGAATTGACCCAAGTAATTAATAATGGTTATTATTATGCTTTAAAAACACGGCTAGAGTAATTTTGCATCGTGATTTACAACCTCTGCCAGGCTTTTATTAACACCACGCTCGCTGAATAATTATACACTTTTAAAGGTCATATGTGGTCGGAAACAACCAATTTTAGCAGTCCATAAAAAATCGTTTATTGGTTGTGTTTGGTCATAATAGCGACCGAAATGCCAAAAGAGCTATGAAGAACGTCACCGATTTCGTAAAATAAAACCTAACCTGTTATCACAAATACAATTACATATTTACATATACATACTATCTGAATTATAATTGATTTGTTTGTTTACGTGCTTGATTTATAATCATAAACTAAAGGTATAAAATAATATGATATTACTTTGTTATGAATTGGGCAGAAGTATTCGGTCATGGGATCAAGAAATCAGACGCCATGGGAAAATACACCAGTATATACTAAAGTCCGTGCATTTTAGAGATGTACCCAGTTCAATCTGTACAAAATTACAACAACAAGAATATAGACTATGATGTCAAATAGCCAAGCAGTTCAATCTGAACAAAAGGTACAACAGCAAGAATATAGACTATGATGTCAGATAGCCAAGCAGTTCAATCTGAACAAAAGATACAAAAAGAAGAATATTCGCTATGATGACAGATAGCAAACCAGATCAATCTGAACAAGTGGTACAACAACAAGAATATACTCTATGATATCAGATAGCCAAGCAGTTCAATCTGACCAAAAGGTACAACAACAAGAATATAGGCTATGACGTCAGATAGCCAAGTAGCCATCAAAATATTAACCTAAAAACATTATTACCTCAGCGAGATGCTGAATTTCAAAACTAAACTAAACTAAACAAATTAAGTAAAACAATATCACACTCTGGGCCCAGGCTATGTGGGAGTAGAGAGCAACGAGAGAGCAAGGAAAGAGGCAGCTATACAGACGATAGGTCTTGAGCAATATGACTTGGACATAAATTATCTAAGAGCCTTTTTGCTTATTTTGGAAGGAAAGAAAAAACAGAATGCATCAAAGGAAGCAGGTAAAACCTTCGAATCCTGACAACATTCCTAACAGTATACTGCGATTTGAATGGGCATTTAAAACAAAATCGGTGTAATTTAATACGGTACGTGCAGGTTCTGCAAAGAAGCAGAGGAATCTCCAACTCGCCTATTAGCAAACTACACAGATCAAAAATGGATAGTGGATATTGCCTATGGCGTCCATCGAATGCGCATGGCAGGTGTAGGCTGAGCTCGATAAGAGACTTTACCGTAGTGGTGCTCATCTAGGGTGTGGTTAGCAATTCCACTTTAAACCAAACCGCTGCCGGGGCGTTCCCGGAAGTTTCTACGCTAGGGCAGCCCCTATACTCAGGGAGATAGAGTGGCCTTCTCTATCTAGGGAGTACGCGGGAGAACAGGCTGATGTATTTCGGCCTGTTAGCGCTTTGCGTGCGGCATACGACCCGATGCCTAATGCGGGCCCGACCATTCGGAGTGGACAAGCGGAGAGCGAGGTTGTCTCGGCCCTTAGTGGCTGGGGCGCCTCTACACCAATGCTGCGACGGTAACGCTATTCCGTCGTATGCGGAGGTACATCAACTCTCATTTTGAGAATCAAAACGTCCGATAAGGCCGAAAAGCCAGGTGCGGAAGCTAAAGATCCGCTTGTCTTGTTGACGATGAGTTCTCGGGAACGGAATGTCCTCGCTGGTTTAGTCTGTCAGCAGCGTTTTGCCATTAACCCTCTTCAATGTTGGTTTTATGTAAAACATACCTCACAATTTTATATGTTACCGTTATTGCGTTATTTTGAACAAAATTCCCTTTATTTATTCAGCAGAGTGATGAACTGGTCTTATCCGGTCATTTTGCTTTGCCTATCATCGATGTTTTGGCCTGTCAGACGGGTTTCGGCTTCTCACTATCTCTGATAGTGTGTTTTGTTAAAGAATATTATATTATTACTATGAACAAAATTTTTAAATAGATCCACAACTAAAGATAAGATTAAGCTTAGGGTTAAAAGTATCCGGCCTTTTTACGCCTTTAACAATACCAATTGTGCAATCTACATTTTTATCTAGAGCTCTTCGTTAGACTTAAGGTTTGTTGTCATATGTTAAAGGCTCCCATATGCAGATATCCTCAGGCCTAGACATTTACTCTTCCAGAAATAAGAATCTCAGCTATAGCCCTATGCCTTCGAAAAACAGAGGACATGCTACGCGGTTTCCTTTTCTTTATTGCCAACATGAATACAAGCTTATTTCTGGAATATGCAGTGCCCAGTCAACAGTCCTACTGGATTTTCTCCCGGGAGGGTTGTCATTCCTCGATTTGCTGACCCTAGGGTGTAAACACCACAGTGCTGACCCACCCCGTTTTGTGGCTGGGTCGCTAGTACCGCCCTTAAGCCAGATTAAATAAACCAGCCAGGAGTCAACTAGGTCATTTCAGCCCCAAATGAATGCAAATCTAGCCCAATAGTAATTAAATTAGATAAGTTAGAAGCACAAATAAATACATTCATACGTATAAATACATCATGTATTGCACTCATCCTAATTAGTTGTTAGAGTATTCGTTATTCCTCCATCGACCTTAGTAGTTTGCTATCATTGTAGTCTTAGACGTCCGAGTAGTTCTACCATTAGTTTCTACGATTGTTCTTTGATGAACACTTTCATATTCTCTGTCCTGGAATCGAATCTTATTGAACCAACAACTTACATATGGATCGATGTAATACTAGACTAAGCGTGGATCTAAGTAGACACTATAATGATGGTTCTAAGTTTTTGCAATTTGATATGACCCAAAAGGGTTCAATATTTGTACAGGCACTTTGGCAATTCATGTCGAGAGACGTGGTTGTAGAAGTCCTTCAACCTGATGATGAGCTAAAAGGCTCGAAATCCGGATCGCAAAAACAACTTACTGTGAGTAGGAACTATCCTTTTAAAAAGTATTGAACACCACACTCACTCCATCATTTATCATTTCTATTTGTACAGGCTTATGTCTGCTGCTCCGAGTCTATACATATCCCTCTTGAGTCTACGGTGTCCAGTCAGCAGTCCTACTATCATTCCTGTCCTAGACTAGGTTCAGTAGTTCTGCAGAAGTTCCTCCGATGACCCTTTAATGGACTTTTTCTCATGCCTCTGTCCTAGAATAGTATCCCATAAACAATAAACAAGGACTTATTTCACCAATATTTTCTGATGATTTCTAGCAATTTGGTATGGCAAAAGGAGGTCAACGCTGAATAAAGCGAGACGCCGAAACACTTCTGACAGACTAAAATAGTGACGACTAAAACGATCGGAAACAAAATTATTATTCTGATTTTTATTATTTATCATTCAATAGAACAAATTATTATTTGGCATTTTTACAAGGTAAGAGAGCAAGATTATTTGGGCATTAGTTACCACAAAACCATTTGACATATACAGTTAAATCTTTATTTTTAGAAACTTCGACCTACTTTTTTAAATTTCTTCTAGCCTTTTGAAAAATTTTATAGACAAGAAATTCACTTCATAGCCGAAAAAGTTTATCAGGCCAGATCGCCAATGCGCGACGTCTGCTTTCTCCCTCAGACCCCATGATTTTATGCTCTGGTTTCGTCGGAAAACAAAAATCACGGGGGTTGTCGTCCAGAGTTCGTCCGTAACGGCAAACCGACGCCGAGAGGCCTTTATATCAGTTTGTACAAGAGATTAAAGCGTCCTTTCCAAATTTGGCGGCGTCGGGAATTAGCAGCAATTCACACAACCCCGGGTGCGATGACATTTCACAGATGACATTTGGCCAACGGACGACCTGCCCGACGGGTTCTTATTTACGAAATGAAAATTAAAAACCGACATTGTGGAATCTTCTTGAGTATAAAAAAGGATTAAAATTAAAATGTCAACAACTGTCTCCTTTCGAACAAGATGGACCTCAAATAAACCTTGGCGTTAACATTGTTGACTCATTGAAATCTAATCTTGTCAAAAAGTTCAAGGGAAAATAGTAAAGATAGGGTCCTTTGATGTAACTGAAATAATAGAACAAGCGCTAACAATTTACGGAAATATTTTTAAAAAGTTCAATTATCGTTATATTTAAAAATGTTCGTGCAGTTTGTATTGCTGCCTAACCTTGCTGGTTGGTTTTGAGGCAGACGACTATGATCGGATACGAACAAGCTACAGGTTCATCACCAGGCTGACCTTAACTATTATAAACACTCAATTCACTAGTTTTCGTGGTCCGCTTGACCAATTAATATTTTTCAATTAATTAAAGTTTTTAATTGAGATAAAAAAGTCAATGTCACGAGCGGGATTCGAACCCACAACCTGAGCTATCGTGACTTCAATCCACTCAAAAGGTGGAGTAGAGCAGCGGCGTATCTAGCCGAAGGTCGTGGGTTCTAATCCCGCTCGTGACATTCACTTTTTTATCTCAACTAAAAACCTTAATTAATTGAAAGATATTATAAAAACATTGATTTATTCATTAATGGACCAAACACGATGTAGGAATTACAAAAGAGTTGATGGTGATTGCTAGACTGAGAGCCGGTGATCACTCGCTAAAAGATTAAAAGATTTCACTTCCGGTTAAAGGAAAGGTTTTGATTTGACGTATAAACAATTCGCCAATTCATTGTAATCAAATTCCTCCTCCCAGTTTTCATTATAAAAATTGTGTTTTATGAAAATGTAATAGTACTGATTATAGTTATTTTTACTTCATGCTTATTATTTGAAAATAATGTCAAAGTCATTTTCTATATAGTTCGTCTAATGTATTCATATAAAATTAATAGCCTATTCAAGTTTAATAAGTTGTTATGAAGTATCGAGTCGTCAGCCGGAGAAAATGAGATTGCTTTAATTTGAAAGAGAGCTTGAAATAATGTTCGTTCGTACCCTGATGGATGTGTTTCCATTTTGATATATGGCACCATGACGTTTTCCTACAAATTAGCGTGGTAACACCTCTTTGAAAGGGTAAGTTTCAGCCGGCAACTTTTTCTTTTAGGCCGTTCGGAACCACACCCAGCCCTGTGGAGCTCGTGAATTTGGGAACCGGACCAGTTCTTCGCGAGGCTAATTACACACTGCTAAGCTATGTCCCAGATTCTTCAGGGATCTTTCGGATCTGTGCCACCGAGCGAGAGAGTGGAAGATCCTCGATGGATTTTTTTTTTGCTTTTCCGCTTCCTACTTAGCGGTGAAATCCTGGGTTTTTGATTCTTCCCAGCCGCCGGCGACTCATCCTGAATCGCTGATGCGCCGCGATTGGGATTCAACACGCCGCCGGAGGGATCTGCTCCTCCGTGGAGACCACCACATAACACGGTGGAAAAACATGCGTGAAATAACTGTTAAAGGAACACAGGAACACTTCACGCTATAAGAACTGTACTTTCTCCGTGAGTGGACTTTTCCGCGCGTTTTATAACATCTGCCCACCACTGTTCAATTTAAGAAACCTTAATATATTTACAATTATGTTGCAGTTCAAAACATGATGCTATAAGAAACACGAACATGTTACAATCATGCAGTGATTTTAAATAGCATTGGATTAACTATTAAACTAACTATTAATTATTCATGATTTGAGAAGAAAAAGATGAGGACTATGGTCCGGTTTCATAGCAAAATCTTCTTTTTCTTTGTTAGTCTTTTGTCTGTTAGATTGAACTGCAAAAAAAGGCCACTTCTTCTATTTTAAGTTTATAACAGTCAGTAATGCAAATATAAGGGCGTTGTCATGCTGATGCTGTTGCATTCTTACTATTCAGTTTTTTTAAAAATGAAATTTGGACGTATTTCGTCAATATCATGGTACTATCCCGTTGAGTTGATTGTTTTCTACTAAGAAGAAAAAATAATAAACCGGATGAAGGTTTGGCATGTGCCCAGGATCATCATCAAACCACTGACCTGATTGGCGACAATTGTCATACATGATTCAAAAATATTTCGCATGTTAATAAGCGCCTAAGAATTTTTTTTCCTTAATTTTTTTATTTATATACATACTCAGATTATGTTTTTACCCAAAAAATCAAAGTTTTTCACTTTTACCGATTAAATTTAAATTTTATAGAAATTTTCGTCCTACTGTATGAAAATGTGTTGCAAGTTCTCGATGGCAATTTTTTTCTGGAGCTTCCTTAAAACGTCAGATGGAAGCGGGGACATTCCGACGTTAACTTTCATTGGTCGTCTCTGGTCGTCTCGCGCCACAACAGCTTCATTTTTTGACGTCAAAGCCCAAATCTTTTCATATTTCATCTCATAACATTTATTGAGATCTCATGTATCTTGGAAACATTTCCGATTAAATTTAAATAATTGGAATTTATGGTTCTATCAGTGTCAACATGTGTCGCAAATTCTCTGACGGGTTGACGGGCAATTTCTCTCACAGCATCCTAGAGAGGTTCCTCATCGATTGAAGTCGAAGACCTTCCGCGGTCCGGTTTTCTAAAGTCCTATGAAGAAACTTTCTATTCAACTAATAATTCTTTAAAAGCTAGCTGATTAAAATTCCATCCATATTGGGCAAAAGAAAGCCCTAGTAGACATCATTAAAAATATTATTAAAAAATCGCACGTTTTTGTTTCTAGTGTAAAATAAAACTGAACTATGACACTTAAACAGGTTTTGTAAATTATTAAATAGAGGCTGAAAACTGTTTATTGCAGATATAAATATTTTGAAGGTAATCAGCAGTTAACTCTTTAACCTTCTCCAAAATTTTATAAAAACAAAAACAGACAGTTAACACACTTTAATAATATTTCAAAAGGTTTATCAACAATCTACTAACGAACAGATAATAATTTTTTTATATTATTTACTTAATAGTGTAATATTAAGTTATAAACTGATTAATGATTGACAAAAGGAAGATGGTGGTGAAGTAATGAAGTGTATTTCATAACGGATCATCAATCAAACCATTCCTAATAAAGGAGTTAAGACGGACGAGGCGTTTCTTTTTATTCCCGATGGGTCTTATACATTTTGTAACTCCCAGATTGCAGAAATCCTCATCAAAGAAGAAACTCATAAAACGTTTTATTGCCAATTAAATTCAAGAAAATAAGTGACATAAGAGTGTCGTCTGTCGCGTGATGATTGGACGCGTACAGAAAATGTTTTTCGTTAAATTTCATATGCTACTGCGCATTCGCTTATCGCCTGTCGGATCTTGCATAAACACGATTCAGTAGCCATGGGGAAAATCGTTAACACGGTTTTTTCTCTTTCTTTCATTCTCGAAGGTTTCGCCCATTTGTGGCTCAGAATGTCATGAAGTGAGTGTGGAAAAATAAAAGTCGCGAAATCATCTACAATTCTATCGTTTATTCAAAGTTGGAGGAAGGTAATAGAAATATTGTTCTAGTTAGAGTTCATGCTCCGTAAATAGTTGGAGTATGTGAATTCACGTTTTTTCACGTTAATATAGAGAATGTTTTTAACATTCCCTCATATATTTTCAATTCTGTACAATAAAGTTAGTTCTCTAGTACTTAACCAAATAAACCGACGATGTCTTGCGTAAAAGGAAAAGACATAAAAGAATTTTGTAACGAAAAGGCAGACAAACTGGCCAGAGGAGGATACGCAAGACCATATATGAATGTATATACAGTGTATGTATATACATTCTTCCGATTCTAAATTCTCAAAACATCATCCCAGACCATCAATTTCGTTTTCGCAACGGCCACTCAACTGTCCAGCAGTGTCACCGCGTGGTAGACATTATTTCATCCTCCCTTGTGTTGGGACAGTACTGTTCCGGAGCCTTTCTTGACGTAAGCCAAGCTTTTGATCGAGTTTGGCACCCGGGCCTGCTGTTCATGCTCAAGGGCATCCTTCCATCCACCTACTATCTCGAACTGCACCTCACTGACCGATTCTTCCAAGTCATCGAAGGCCATTCCTTCTCTTCGTATTTTCCTATCCATGCTGGTGTTCCTCAGGGTAGCGTTCTGGCCCCTACACTGTACCAGGTTTTCACAGCTGACATGCCATCTCATCCCGACACCACCACATTCACATTTGCAGACGATACGGCAATTCTCTCTAGCAACTCCGACCTTGTCATTTCCACTCGAAAGTTCCAACAACACCTCATACTACTAGAGTCTTGGTGTAAAAAGAAAAGGATAAAATTTAACACAGACAAATCTACCCACATTACTTTCACTCTTCGTAAAAAGATCTCCCCCCCTGTTTTTTAAACAATATTCCCCTCCCAACTGCGGACAAGGTGCGGTACCTCGGATTGTACATCGACAAACGCCTGACGTGGAATCCTCACACAAGACTGAAACGTCAGGAGGTTATGACACGATTTAGAGTTCTTACACGACTTCTTGACAAACGCTCTAATTTACGTCTCAAAAATAAAAGGCTGCTTTACAACACCATAGTTAAGCCGATTTGGACTTACGGACTGGAAGTGTGGGATTCAGCCAAACATTCCAATGTCCACCGCATTCAAACTGCCCAGTCTATAATACTACGAAAAATTATGCTCCATTTTATGTATCGAACCAAACTACACATACAGATTTACATATTCCTTTCGTACAAGATGAAATACGTTTCCGTTACCGTAAATTTCATAAAAACCTCCCAACTAACGTAAACCAACACATCAGAAACTTCGCATCCCGACGAATCCCCTCAAACCCTCCCCGCCGACAATGGCCGCGAGATCTCCTAGGAAGTGATGGTGATGACAGTGAAAGTGATAATGACACACGTATCAATTGAACAAACAATATTATTGTAACCTTGGAGTAATACCAATGGGTGTTTTCTCCACTCTTGGTTTTAATTTTGTTTTGTTTTAATTACCTTGCTCACTGTTACTTATTACCTACATTAAGGTAGTTGTAATGTACTACAAATTATATTTAAAAAAATATATACACTGAACATAGGTTAGTACATACCTTCAAATAGGTCCTCTATTTTTGGAATAGCAAAACGAAGCATAGGATCCTCCATCACAGAATGGATCGAAACAAGGCCATAAGAGAAGTGGGTAAACTCTAGGGGCGCTAGACTAAGTAAACCTTTGCTAAACAACCCTCATCAGTAATGCCAAACTCAGAGAAATGTACTATTTATCTGTCCCTGATATCTAAAAACATGTAAAAAACATGGGCATATTCAATGACGATCCCATTTGCAGATTATGCAATGAGGAGGAAAAAACAGCCACCTACATGTACTTCGAGGAAGCAAATGCTCATTTGAAACAACCTGAAGTACAAATTCAGGAAAAGGAATTGTAAGGTGATTAGTGACCGTTAATCGATAATTATTCAGAAATCGTGAGATGCGGTCTGGTGTGATGTATTGTAGATTGTACAAAGAATTGTAGTGACCTGTCAATGACCGAGTACTTCTGAGGAGAAGGATCGAATCGATCCCACTGAACTAGTGAACCAGGAAGGTACAACACGCCAGACGGTTGTAGTGCTTGGGAACAAAACCCCACTTCCTAGCATCCATTATCATCATCAACATCCCGTACTTAACGTTTTTTTAATTAGACCTCTGCAAAATTTCAATAACTTATAAAATTTCATTGTTTCGTTATGTTCACAGACGGAAGAAAATCGTAAACACATTTTTCGCCCTTGGTTCACAAAAATGCACCACATGCGAAACATTTCATCATTTTCGCCGTCCAAGGCACTTCCCCATTATTTTACTCTTGCTCACGTCGATACACCAATAGACTCGAGTCTCAATTTTCCCGATGGAAGCCTCTTTCTAAAGAGCGCTTACCAAATAAAGACGGAGCAGTAAATGGGTCAGGTACGGTATTGGTTTTCCGAAATGACCAAAACAACGGGCTCTGAATCAAGATCAGGGCGCAATTGAAAGGCCCACTTCGAGCCATTTTCCCATTAGAGCCAGAAAATTCGATTTGTACGCTTTTACGGGCGGTTTGGAAATCAAATAAAACAAAACAGGCAACTCGTGGAATTCCTCCTGTTCTTTATCTAGAGAAATATGATTTAAAAGATCAAAAATTCTAAATATCCTTAATTGTGAATATTACACTAATCGCGCAACCTTTGAAACACGGTGACTATATGCTTTTGAAGTTCCAGCTTTCCAAATAAAATTGTGAGCTTTAGTTTTTAATTATTAATTTTTTATATGCTGCCAAAGAAGAATAAAATTACAGTGTTGCTAGATGACAAGTTTAGAAGTGCTTTGATGGAAATGGTTTTTGAAATGAGAGTTGTATCCTGCTTTGACCACCTGTTTGACCCTTCCTTTGTCAATCTAATTTGTATCTTCCTCTCAGATGCTTTTGTTTAAAACTTCCTTTACAACATTGTCGTGCTGAGAGTGCCCACACAAGAATGGCACAATTACGCAGAAAACAAACTTTAAGCCCTGAAGATGATCTCAATAAAGATCGAAACGTGTGCACGATAAAGATAATGTTTTTCTAAAACCACACCAGACCGCATCTTACGATCTCTGAATATTTATACTCTTAAAAGTGTGACGAGACAGTTATCAAACACCAGACTGTGCAAATTTTGCTAATACTTCCCAAATAAGTGAATACGACATACCAAATTCTCGACTTTAACGTGCTGAATACGGTCCGCACAGTTCGAGTGAATTGTCAAATATCAAAATTTATAAACGATAATCGATTTCAACAAACATATTTTACGTAAAAGATGTCACAACCATTTAAAAAGTAATAAATTGCAAAGTAAAAATCATGTAGATGTTGGTTAATTACAAACTGCATTCATAAGAGAAATGTTAACTAGCAGGTCGTAAAATTTCAGGTACACGGAAACAAAAATAAATTAACAAGGTATGAACAATTTGTTCCACAGAATTTTATAATTTCGCCCCACTAGACTTATCAGGTTTTGAGCGACTCCTCGATGTGTTTTCTCCAGTCCTACAATGAAGTAAGTTTCGTTCATAAATAGAGTTTAGCAAAGCCCGGATAAGTGAACATCTGAAGGGCCTATGTACAGTGTTAGCGAATTAATATGCCAAGGTTCAAGGAAAGTTGAAGCCAAGCTTCACCAATTCCTGGAGTGTCTGCAAAGAAACATGGGAGCGAGCGATTTCCTGGTAGAAAACAATCCCCTTGCGATTAACCAATGCCGGTCGTTGACTAACTCTCAAATTGTGTGCAGAATACTTTACGGTTTGGTTGGACGGAAGAAGCTTATGATAAAGCAATTAAATCTTACTCAATCCCTCTAAATGCACGGCATTTCTTTTCTAACGGTTGGTCGTTGCGTTTCCTCCAACATGTTTAAGTTTGAACATTATTGTAAGGGACTCACGTTCCATCACTTGTTATGAGTCTTTATAAAAAATGGATTACATTGCGTTTTAGGAGGGAATCACTTATGGTTATGCGGGCAAATAACCTCTTTTCTGTTAACAATCTGAGAAACTATTCACTTAGTCCAGATCATCCATCATACATGTTGTTGTTTCATGAAGTTGAATATAGGTTATTCTCAATCGCTTTAATTTGATCATCATCAATGTTGAATATCGACCAGAGCACCATGGGACCGCTTCTGAACCGAGAAAGCCACTTACGGACGGTGCCTTTCTCCTAAAGCGACACCACCACACACATCGCTAATTTTCCTAGCAGTCTAAGTTGTGGTTTTCCGTTTGCGGTAATAAAAAAACATTAATGATGAAAACGCCCTATTTATTTATTTGGTTTTAAATTAGCTAAACAATCTCATTAATACACGAGATGACGACCAAAACTGACGATAAAAACCACGTATAAAAAAAAAACATTTTCTGAGTGTGAGCTTAGTTTTCCTGCAAAATACAAAAGAAACAGTATTATTGAAAAATGCAACGGCTTCATTATATTAGTGACATAACAATACGTTCCGCCGCTTCTGTGAAATAAATGAAGAAACGGCACGGCACTACCTCGCAGAGTGTGATAGGTATGCCAGGCATAGATTTGAAAATTTTGAAGGAGAGGACTTTGCCAAATCACTCCCCGAGATAAAATGGTTCAAAATCTTGGGGTTTGTGAACAAGTCCAAGAGGTTTATGCAGGGCGCCTGAACCAACCAAGGCCCGGACCCTTTAGGGATGGGGTACGAGTCTACCTAGGCATTNTAATATAACTTTGATCTTTAAAAAACTTTCAGAACATGCACACAGACATAAAGTTTTTATCATATAAGCTAGTTACATAGTTATTCCCACATAGTTAATGCCTAGTAAAAAATGTTATATTACTTATTAAATTTTATCATAATTGTCTGACATAAACCAACCTTCTTTGTATTAAAAGATTAAATAAAAAATTATGTTTTCTCACTAAAAGAAAGCGGATTATAGGTTATGTGTTCATGCTAAAAGTAACTGTAACAGTAAACTTTTATGCTATCAAGATTCAACAAAGGCAATATAAAAGTAGGAGCTTTTTGGCTGAAAATTTCATTCATTTGTTGGTAAATTCCCAAAATGCCGGTAACAAAAATTGTCAACTGTACTGTAAAATCGAAATTTTTAAATATGATATAGGACAAACTTTATAACATGTGGAAATTATTTAAGCTATTTCCCTGATTCACCCTGAGTTGGTTTGCCTACTCAATTCAATGAAAAGTTTTGCATTAGGATATTAAATATCATAGCTTATGTTGAAAAATTTAAGAGGTTATTTTCTTAAAATAGAAAAAGCGCTACAAACGAGCTCTAAATCTTACGTTTCATCGTAGATGTTATTGTATTTTTTGTAGTTAACCCCAGCAATTGTCTGTTGTTTATCGTCTTGTTGTTGTTGTTTTTTAAATGAAAGTCTTTGACAGAGATAAGAAGTAAAAAGAAATTTTTAATTATCCGCGACATAGAAGACGTCGTACTTTCATCCAATTACGACGTTCCTTGTCCCGCAAGCGCCCATTTTTTCCAGTCGACATGAATATTGAGGACAGTTTATTACTTTGAAAAATTAGTGGTGAAAACTATAATCGCTAGTGTGTAAAGAGCACAATAATTTTTTGAGTAATTTTTGTCCGTGTCCAGACGGTGGATAGAAATTCAGCATTTCTTATAATTTGTGAACCCGTTTAAGGTCATTCTTTTAAGGGAACCAGGTGGAAAGTAGATCAAGCAAACTGCGATTCGGAACGTCACGAAGACGTTCGTTAAGACGATAAACTTCCCCCATTTCCATTATCAGAAAGCTCTTCACCGGCAGACCCACGTAAATAAGATAACGAACCTGACCTAAGGGGAGCTAAAGTTGGGTTACTGTATTGAATAATTGTAGCTGTTTAACCGGTTAACCAAGCCTAATGTTGCTAAACATGTGCATACAGTGTATAGTTTATTGTTTATATTTGAAAAACACGGTTGTTTCTTTTTATGCTTTCCTGTTTGTTGCGTCAATTGGCTTTCTTGACACTGTTGAACTCCCGGTTCAAAGGTTCGACTCGACACACTCTTCTGGACAATGAGGCTACCGGGTCCGCAATTCCGTCGTTTCACGTGCAATTTGTCGGTCTTGAGAGCCAACAGATCAAAAAAAGGACATTGAGAAAGACATATTTTCAGCTCCAGTTTTTACCTTTTTACAACTCATGTGAAATGAATACACAAGGTTACATAAAGTTCTATATACTACTAAAAACAATTTCGATTTTTAATCCAGTATTTATAAATTCATCAACTGACCATTTGCAATACAAAAAAGCCAATTTTAACTTAAAAACTCAAATTTTGACCTCCAAAATGTTAGGTTTCAAACCGTTCTACACGGTGTATGCACAATGAAAAAGAAAAATCCAATTTGTCTATTAACCTACTTTATAATATTATTATATATCCATTATACTTAGTGGTCTATTGATCAAATTACTTCTTTCAATTAATTAATCTTTTTAATTAAGGTTTTTAGTTGAGATTAAAAAGTCAGTGTCACGAGCGGGATTCGAACCCACGACCTTCTGGTCACACCGCTGCTCTACTACTTGAGCTATCGTGACATTATATATGATAAATGTCTGTCTGATATTTAATTGTTTTAATTTTATAATATTTGTGGTGATTAGTGACCGTAAATCGATAATTATTCAGAAATCGTGAGATGCGGTCTGGTGTGATGTAGGTTTCAGAAAAACATTTTCTTTATCGTGCCAACGTTTCGATCTTTATTGAGATCATCTTCAGGGCTCAAAGTGTTTGTCTTCTGTGTAATTGTGCCATTCTTCCCAACAAGGAGGTCACTCTCAACACGACACGCAAGAATGGCACAATTACACAGAAGACAAACACTTGAGTGAGTAGAAATACTTTGATTGATATTTTGCATTGTATAAATTCACTTTTCAACATCCAAAATGTATTTCTTAAATGTAAACAATGTTTGTAAATCCCAGGTCCTGAAGATGATCTCGATTAAGATCGAAACGTTGGCACGATAAAGAAAATGTTTTTCTGAAACCTACATCACACCAGACCGCATGTCACGATTTCTGAATAATTAATTTATAATATTTGTTTATTAACACCTATTTATTAATACCTACAGCAATGATCTGACAGTTTCTAAATAAATTAGAAGTATAGTATCATTTTTGCTCTTCATTCTGATTTTTTCAAAATAATATTTGTTTGAAATATGTTGTACATTCGTACAAACAATAAATAAAATAAATCAAGTAAAAATAAAATAACTATAAATTAAATTTATAAATAAACTTTAAGATCAGTGAATACTATTTGTGATTATTATAGTGTTAAAGTGAATCATTATTGAAGGATTTGGAATACATAATTTATGTTGGTTTAATAAGTCAATAATTTAACTATGTCGTCAACAATGAATTATTGGTTTGGATTGTCTTATTGAAAGTGGTATCGAGTTTTGCAGTTTCAGCTGTTGAAAGAAATATTATGTAGCTGAAATATTAGAAGATAATAAGATGAAGCGAGTGTTTGATTAAGACTTTTTATTTCATGGAACACCGACTTTCTTATTGGTTCATAAATTGCACTAATGATGCTGACAATCTACATGTAACATAAATTGAAGATCAGTCATATTTGCTGCTTCAAATATCAAAGTCAAATATAGTTTAATGTCTATAGAAAAATCGAGCAAAAATTGTAATAGTACTCCATTTGGTGGCTTTTGGATGAACTTTTAAGCTGCCATAAGATCTCGATAAAATATGTGATAAAAAATACCAACTCTGCAACACGATGCACATATGATTCATTGATTAATTTTACTGAAATGATGGCAGAAAGCGTTCTCGCCTGCTTATCTCCCTAGCGTTGCACCATTTGCCTACATTGTTTTTGAAATGGCTTCAGTTGGATGTGAAATGTTATGAATTCTTCGAACCAAAAAAACATCAAAGTAAAACATTTTCTGCATAGAATGGAATCCATTCCGTGATACTTTGGAGCTTTAGAAGTACTTCAAATATTTTGTTCAAAGTTGCAAATCCCTTACGCATAACGAGGACTTGTGTTTTATGTCTATACTGTGGAAAAACAACCATCCCAACTAAAAAATCGTCCTAACACACTACAACACACTGCAAGTAGGAAATCGGTGTCTAATGTTTTCATGGCATTAATTGAACGATAAAGGGAAAAATTAAATAAGCTTCAAAGCTTTTTTAAAGAAATAAGCTTCTATTTAAAAGTTTAATTGTTTTACCCTTCATTTCACTTCTCTCCGGATCTCTTCATCGTATTACTATCCTTCACTTCGTTTTGTAGAGAAATATTTGGTAAAAATCGTAGCGAACAACACCCAGGGCTGATTTGTGTTCTATGTTCTTGTTTTATATGTACTATTCGGTATTTTAAAATTTCACTGGTCACAAATTTACTCTATACTACGAAAAATAAAAGCAAAACAGATCGGTCGTAATCGGCAAAATATATTTTGGAATATGGCACCAAAAAATGGCTCTTTTTTCCTCATTTTGAACAACTACATTACCTACAGAAATTTCTGAAATATAACAAAATTCTAGTTGTATACTTAAACTGAAATTACAAAATATCTGAAAGAGAAATTAGTGTTAGAAACAAAATCCAGTAGAGACATAGGATTGAGGTTGAACTTTACATATATCTTTCAATTAATTATCTTTTTATGTAATCTTTATGTAAGGTATGGGTTAAGATAAAAAAATTAGTATCACGAGCGGGATTCGAACCCACGACTTCGGCTAAATACGCCGCTGCTCTGCTAATTGAGCTATCGTGACTTCGATCCACTCGGACACCAACTTCCCATCTCTACCCACCTTTCGGATTTTCCCTCCTTTTTGTAATTTTTCAAGATTACACGACATTTGAAAAATGGCAAAAAGGAGGGAAATTCAAAAGGTGGGTAGAGATGGGAAGTTGGTGTCCGAGTGGATCGAAGTCACGATAGCTCAAGTAGCAGAGCAGCGGCGTATTTAGCCGGAGGTCGTGAGTTCGAATCCTGCTCGTGACAGAGACTTTTTTATCTCAACCAATACTTTACATAAAGATTAATTAATTGAAAGAATTTATTTGGTCAATCGGACAACAAAACCTAATGGGTTTTTATGTAAGGTTTTTGATTGAAATGAAAAAGTTATCCCGCTCGTGAGACTAACTTTTTCATTTCAACCAAAGAGCTTACATAAAAAGTTTAATTAATTGAAAGAAGTAATTTGGTCAATAAACCACTAAATATAATGGATTTACATACATCACTTCTGACATTTATTTTTAAGACGTAGGGCATTTCCAGCTGAAAGTGTTCATTACAGCCGGAAATACATTATGTTACGTTTCAAACAGTAGTACGTTAGTTTAGTGTGCTACTTATAGTACAAATATCCAATTAACAAGTAATTTTGTAGAAGTGGCTTATAATTATATACATAAATTTAAAGTTTTTAGACACAAATCATGGTTTTTAAACATTCGTCAAAGATTAAGTTAAACTAAATTATTTAAATTTTCTTCATGTAACCCAATAAAAATTGGCAAATCGTTTGATCCTTCCTATCCTTCAAAAACTCTTTCAAAACGCAGCGGAATTTTGTTAATAAATTATGGTGGTGAAACTAAGAAACGGGTCCGGCCGAAATATACAGCGAGCCTTCGCGATCCAGGAGGCGGAGGACGATCCGTTCTATTCTTGGACATCTATAATGAGGTTTACGCCTCTCAGTTATCAATGATCAACATTGGACGTTGTTAGATATCGCTTTCCTCAAAAATTTGAAAATTATTGGAATGAATTGAGTCAGAAATCAGTAGAAAGCAATACGTTATATTCTCTACCCTCTGGCTAAGTAAAAGTATACATTCCTAATTTTATTAACTATCTGCAACATAATCATTTATTGCTTTAGAGCATATACATTTGGAAAAAAAATGCATTTAAATTTGGGAGAA
Organism: Cimex lectularius; assembly: GCF_000648675.2. Classification (NCBI taxonomy): domain Eukaryota; kingdom Metazoa; phylum Arthropoda; class Insecta; order Hemiptera; family Cimicidae; genus Cimex; species Cimex lectularius. Next base: position 2,820,092 of record NW_019392666.1, read on the forward strand.
AATGGTATTCCATAATCGGGTTTGCCCTCAGGAATTAAGCGATCGATAGAGATCTGAAGGTGTTTCACTTTTTGTAGTTAATCGTTCAGATAATAGATTCAACACGGCTCTAAATGTATCTGGCTACCCTTTCACTTTTGTGCCTTTAATCTTGAATTTAACATAATTATCTGTTTTTATGCTATTGAGGTGCGTCAAAGAGAACAATTTCATAACAGCACAATCTCACATCGTTACCCCAATTTGGAATCGACCAGGTACGTAACAGTAATGGCGCGTGTTACCTGCCGTCCACCGAGTATAAATTTAAATTTTTTACTCCAATTAATTGACTTTTTTGCAACGTTAATTGTGTGTCGGCATACGATTTACTAGTCATTTGTTGGGGAGAGGGGTCCGGAGGCAATGTTAAACAGGAGCGCGAAGGACCACCACTTTCTCGTCACACTCGGTATCCTGTATGAAATGAGACTTACAAAACGCCCCAGATGTCTATCCCTGAGGCACATGCAATTCTGTCTCATGTGAAATATGTCCACTATTTTTTTCTCCAAATTTAGATATCAACTGTTTACTCAATAGTTAGGTCATAACTAAAGTTGTGAAAATTTTTCTCCATGTACCAATTTTATCCCCGTTCTAAGCATTAAACTTAAATAGCGATCTTTAATTATAACGACAATACAATAATATGCATATACGTTTTTCTCGCTTTACCTACCATACGCAACCCAACTACCAGTATATATATCTATTTATGTAACTAATTATCTGTCTATATTTCATTTTATTAACGTCTAAGTCGCTTATGCGTTTTTAATTTTTTATCGCATTCTTCTTTTTTCTTCCTCAATTCCTTTCTCTCTTTCTCATTCTTTCAATCACTTCCTCATTCACTAACACACTTTACTATCTCTCTGAGCTCTCTCAAAGATTTTGTATTGCTCTCGTTTACGTGCTATATTTTACCTTTTATCTCTTTCTCACTCTCTAGCTCTCATTAACCTTTTTCTCTTCATCTGTCATTGTTACTTTCCTATCTTTCAAACATTCATTTGAACCATTCATTGAATTTTGAAATTAAAGGAAAACTGAAACCATTCATTACTCACTCGTTCTCATCCTCTCTCTCTCACTCTCTCTCTCTCTCTCTCTCTCTCTCTCTCTCTCTCTCTCTCTCTCTCTCTCTCTCTCTCTCTAGCTCTTCTTCTCTCACTGTCTCTTCCTCTTTTGGGTCCTAAATGCTTATTGTTTCCATGCATTTTTATCAATTAATCCTGAATCAGTCAATAGTATAATATTATACAAACAAATATTTTCAATATTATTTTTGATTCGGCATTTTGGTTAAAAGAACATTCCTTCATTTAATTAATTTATTTTAATATCATTGATATGTAGGCCGAACCGTATCGAGATTTTTATTTACGTTTCACAACAAGCACATCTTACCACGCAGAAAAACGTTTTTAACATAATTAATTATTTTTATTTTTTCTGTTACACGGCCTGTTTACATTGCAAATAATAGCAACGAGGTATTTATGAATTTTTATGTACATTAGATTTCTTGGGTACACCTTCAGATCGACGAAGGGAAAAGTGAGATGTCAATACCCTGCATAGATTTTACAACTGTACGTTTTTTATAACTACTTATCTGAGGACTTCTTATCTGTTCATGAAGTGACCTATTTTTCATATTTATTATATGTCTTTTTCTTATACTATTCTTTACAACTGATTATGTTAATTTGGCTGCTGATATCTTTCTCTTAAAATAAGAGAAATAAAAAGTTTAGAAATACATTCCCGGAAGTTAGCCATCTTCTTTAACAGTCAGGCTGCACTAAAGGCCTAGCCTCATGCAAGGTAAAGACAAAGAGGGTTTGGAACTGCAAGGGGCCCTGGTGGAACTCAGTTATATCAATGACCTGACCTTGGCATGGGTCCGTGGGCACTTGGGGCATAGAGGCAACGAAAAGGATGGCATGTTGGCCAAAGAAGGGGCTCTTGGGCCTGACCCTACTGTGGTTTATCATCTTGTCACAAAAGAAGAAACATGTTTTATAAAAGGATCCTTAATGGGTCAAAAACCTGGCGGTACAAACCACAGTCACGAGACATCAAGGGCCATCCTCAAAACTTACAAAGGAATGACTTACTGGAAGTCAGCCGCAACCGAAACGGGATTCTGGTTTGACTCCTGGCTGGGCACTGCCACTTAAAAAAGCACATGCACCGGATAGGAGTACAGACAGGAAAAACACTGTGCAGATACTGCCAGGAAGGAGAGGAGACAGTTTTGTGTTTCTAGGAAGTTCTATGTAGGTGCAGGTTCTAACAACTAGGTCTGGAAAATCCATAAGCAAGATCGTACACTAAGGAGCCCCTGGCAGGGCTATGCAGGTTGATTAGCAACCTGAGCTGGCCAGTGAGTTATAAAAACAGGGAATCCCAATAGATCTACTTAGGTCGAGGTGCAGAAGGCCGGACCCCTCTTTTATCCCTATCTTTAACCCTAGTACTCCAATTATACTAAAATGTTGCCAGTTTAAATAATAATTGTGTCATTATCAATTTCCCTATCATCACTATCACTTCCTAAGAAATCTCGTGGCCATCGTCTTTTCAGTCAGCGAGGAGGGTTTGAGGGATGCCAGGTTTCTGACGTGCTGATTTACGGTGGTTGAGAGGGTTTTGTGATGTGTGTTCAATACTATTTGAATGAATATTTCAATTATAAAAACTACATTTAATATTGACTTTTTTGTTAAAATCTGGGTATAACTCTGACCCAAAACTGACCTTTCTACCGTGTAAATATACACAGCGATAAAACACTATTTGTTACGGTCCGTTGACCCTCTTTTCAATTTAAAGAAAAGAAAATATTTTGTTATTGTATTGTTAGATGACTTTTAGAAGTGTTTTTGGTTTTCATATGTTTCAACAGCAATTAAACAGGAAAAACACTATATAAAGATGGTTAACTATTCAACTAGGTCAGAAAACTATTTCTAATGTAGTCTCTATTTCTACTATATTTGGAACTTACATAAAGGCAAAAATAAATCAATTGAATGAAACCATAACAGTTACAAAATTTCACCCTTAAGGAAAAGTTTTAAGATCGTGTAGAACCTGTGTTACGTAGTGTACGTTTAACATTTAATACTATTACAGTTATGAAAGTGAAAATTATACATTCCTTTGAAACTTACTAGGTTTGACCTTTATTAATTCAGTCAGTTTAAACTGGAAATCTCAATAACTCCAGAAGTGTAATTTTCCAAGTGCAAACCATTAGCATATAGTCGGAGAATGACTAATTTGTATTACTGCATCTACCAGGCCGTGATTTGAGCTTGAATTTTCTTTTTATGACTATCATTAGTCATTTAAAAACTATTTAAACGACCTTGTCACGACAAAAATTTCATTGAATTCTATGCCAAAAACACTATGAAAAAGGTAAATATTTACAATGTAATCTGAAATTAATTGGTTCATTAGTAGTACTGCATTAAGAAAAGGACAAATCGTGATAAATAGTGCGTTTTGAAATAAAAATAAATTGATTTTCGACTTCAAATTAAAAAAAAAGTGACCTGGTCTATTAGATAAAAATAGGATCCACTCTTATTATTCTCATTTATAGGCAAATTGCGTTTACAACGACTCACTTTTGTACCAGTCTAGTATGTCCTTGCGATAAGAATCTAACAAAACCGACAAGTTGATTACTTCCTTTCTGCCAAATTGGACTTGTTAAAGCAATAAAAAACGTGATGCATTTAACACATTATAACAATATGTTATAAATAACTTTCAATTTACATTAAAAAATATACACGGTACAAGAAGAGATTTTTTATAATAAAACAAGCATTAAGATTTTAATATTTAACTGAAGTATCTTTAAATATTTTTTATTGGCTAATCACATTTGTGTGGTGATTAGTGACCGTTAATCGATAATTATTCAGAAATCGTGAGATGCGGTATGGTGTGATAAAGTTTCAGAAAAACATTTTCTTTATCGTGCCAACGTTTCGATCTTTATTTAGATCATCTTCAGGGCTCAATAAAGATCGAAACGTTGGCACGCTAAAGAAAACGTTTTTTTGAAACCTACATCACACCAGACCGCATATCACGATTTCTGAATAACTAATCAGATTATTTGCCCATTTTAAAAGTTTAGATAGTCAAAAAAAAAACTGATTGCAGTTCCAAAGTACAAGTTTGCTAAGAAAAAATTGCATAGTAGTATTTATTTCGCCATTGCTCAAAACACGTCTATTTGTTTATATTATCGTGTTAATCTTAGGTCGACCACGCATGACCCAAAGAAAACTGATTGATTTTTATATTTATGGTTATTTGCTATTGTCTTCATAACGTGAAACGCATTGAGCTTCTCCTTGGGTTGAAAATTTCCAAACGTTCATTATTTCTAAATCGTGATCTATTAACTACTACTAACTAAATCTAATAACTACAGACCGGATTTGTGTGCATTGATTTGTTGATGGTTAGTATGAAGTCGAATTTTTCTTAAGCACTGAACAATTCTGGTTTATTGTATGTTCCTTCCTTAATTCAGTAAAATCCACTTTATCCTAAGGAGTGCTAAGTCGTTGCTACAAATCCTTTCCCTCGGTTTTCTTTGTAGCCCAGGTTATGGCTCAATTGAGCGGCTGTTTCGTATTCGATGATGATGTGGGTGGCCTTCCTCATTTCAATCCTAGGATCATTCCTGTACATACTCATGCAATATAGATGTTATCTCAGATGCCAGTGACAGGTATATGATCCTATCATTCCTCTGATGTTAGCACTCTCCAGTAGCAGTGAGGTTGCCGGTCTTGTTCAGGGTTCTTTCATCATAAGCTTACTGTACCTAGCACCTCTAGAGTTAATTCACTTCTTCCTTTTTTATCCATTCTATGATGGTAGATTCTATCGTTGTTTTGGTTATCCCAAGAAAAGGTTCAGGGCCAATATACCGTCTTCCAGATCCTCCTCCGGCCAGTGTGTCTATCTTTTCTAGACTTCTTTTGTGTCCTGGTACCCAAGATCATCACGTTGTTGGGTTTCCCCAGGCTTTAGAGATTCTTTGATATTTTGATTCTGCTAATTTGCTCGCGGATTGGTTATCCGATCTTTTGTGATTTCTTTTTTGTCGGTATAACTTCTTCTAACGCACAAGCGTTTATGGCATGTATTTCAGCATGAAAGACCGATGTGTACTCCCCTAATGAGATTGATTGATCATATTTTGGCTTGTGTAGAAAACGCCTGATCCGGTTCCTTCATTTGTTTTGGAGCCATCAGTGACATGGCTGAGACATCCTCAAGGGATACAATATTTCTCAAAATACCTTCTCCGGTTTTTGCCCCACCAGTTTCTGCAAAACTACAATAATTGATAAGAACTTGTTGTTTGATCGACAAGTTTTCCTGACATTGAAAGGCCAGGGGCACCGTCCCTTTATGCAACTTTTTTTAGCTCTTCCTGAAGAACCAACTGTGCTTGTTCTTTGGATCGACTTATTGCTTTTTGATGTGAGAGCCTGAAAAGTTAACTTCGGATAAAGTTTATTTTACATGAATACAAAACATTTTTCCATTCCTCAAACCATACGTTGTACCAGTTTGTATAATTAATTTATAAAAACCTGAAAAGTTTATGAATTTGATGAAAATCGAAAGATGGGTATTCTGTTGTCATTAAATTTTATATTAATTTACAATAATCTTACAAAAATCTATACGCATGATAAAAAATCATATTCAATATCATTCTGTACGTTAATGTAAAGTAGATTGCAGATGAAAAGCAGGTGCTTGCTATATAATGTGTGGCTGATTGTCATGTTCCAGAAATCCTCTAAAATAAAATATCGATTTAAGTTCGAAATACTAAATTATATTTAAATAAACTAATCTTAATTTTTAATTTTTTTTGCATAAGTACAAAGGCCATAGCCATTCATCCATGGTTGCCCACACGTTCTTAGTTACAAATCATTCATTAGACGTTACATTTAATTCAAAAAATATAAATTAATTTATGACTGGTTATATAGTCAAATGGAAGTTTTAGATAACGGCTTACTCTATAGGGAATATTTCTTTGTACAAATCATTATTACATCTATCATTGATTATGTGCCCAAACATCTATCACACATATCATTCTATGACCTATTTACCTTCGCACACATAGTTAGATAGTCTACATATGGTTTTACATAACTTCTTCTCTTTCAATTCTCAACTGTCTTGTTGATTTTTGAACCAAATAATTTCCACTGTTGGTTAGAGTTTTTTTAATTCGCACGAGAAATCCAAAACGTGCAAGTTTAGGACTGAAAGTTTTATTCGTTGGACATGAAGTGAAATGCGGATACAGAAAGCTGAAACAAAGAAAATGTGCAACATAGAAATTTTGTTTATTACCCAAAGAATGACAAAAAAAAACCTTTCTTAAAACTTAAGTCACATGAGTAGATGGATCACCTAGTATACTACATTCCTCATTCTTTTATTTGCTTTATTTAAACTTTTTTTTATAAACATTATTTTAGAGTGTTGATACTGTGACTTCATCTTTGGTTAATGTTAGAATTGTTTCGTCATTTTGAGGTGGGTGTACTGACAAAATTGCTGCACTTTTCGTAAAAGCTCGACGTTTAACACAAACCCCATATTAAGAGCCTTTGAATGAGACACCCTGTAAATGGTGATTCGTTACGAGTCAAAAAAGACTGTTCGTGATGCACAACTCCTACTATTATAGGCTTAACTCGAGGACCGAGGTCAGTTTACATTTTTTTTAAACCTGAGCATATGAATTAACGATTTTAATTCATTGTGAGCGTTAAAAAATCTCGAAAGTTCAGAAGCCAGGACAAGGCCAGATACACTATCTCAGAACAGTAGCAGCTACGGCGATTTTCAAGGATATGTAGCCAATTTACAAGTGCAAGGTGTAGTTTAAATTTTAAAGGCGTCAGTTATCGACAGAAAAGAGTCTAGCTGCAAATTTCAGTTTCCAAAGTTTAACATCCGTGGAAATCTCCGATAAAAAATCCCGGAGGAAGTCTTCAAGGACCTGGGAGATTCGCTAGTTAAGAGAAACTTCGTCTCCTTGTAGATCCCAGGGAATTGTAACTACGAACACGAAGATGGAAATTTTATTCATTACTCTTACTCCCGAGGCTAATCACCTTTTCTTTTATTAGAATTTACAAGGAAATGTTTTTTATCACCGAAGAATAAAAATAACTACCGAAATTTATGTTAAACGCTATTCTTCCATAATTCATGGGTGCTGTAAGAAAGTATAAATTTACATTACTGACTGATTTTTATCAGCTTTTGCGTGTTGCTTCGTTGTACACATAATATGTGCCACATAATCAACAAGTAAAATCTACATATAATTGAGTAATACTATTGAAAATTCATTTCTAAAGTAATCGTAAATTATCTCACTATTCTTTTCTATGTTGGGGTTTTTTTTCATTGACGATTTTCATCTTAGAAATCATGGACGTAAAGTCAAGAAGGTTTCTGCGGTTTACTGTTATGAACGTCAATTGGCCTAGTAGGCCATTAGACTACTTGTCCTGGATTGGGCAGTTGTTTCTTCTATGGATGGTTTGTATGGTCGAAAACGCTTTCTCCTATAAATTAGTCATCATAGGCGGTCAGATAGTTGGAGTTTCCTCCTGCTCTTAACTAGTTAACCAATTGGTTAGTTTGCAGTACTCCGTCATGAAACCTGTTAAAATTCCCTTCTAGCTTCCTCTGATAAATCGTATAATTTATTCTCTTACAAATCTTGCAAGGCGATTCTTGGTTTTCTGATGCCAAGTGAGAGATTCCATTGTTTCCTCTTACTGAAATTCCCTGGGTGCAGAACATGTGTCGTTTTCTTACAGGACATACAATTTTCGTTTTACCTTAAATTATGCACGTTGTGAATGAATCTTCTTCGTGTGAATCTTAAGATGGTCGGTTCAACCCTCTAGCTGCTTGGGTATCGGCTGTTTTTACTTTTGTATAATAACGTTTTTCTCTTAACTGCTTGGACATCACTTTGAATGATATTAATGCATATTCTCTTATCTTCTGGGTGCAAACAGATGCAAAATTCTCCTGGTTCTGTTTTTTTCCTGGGTCCTGGATCCGTCGAGACCACCTACCACCCTAATTCTGGGGGCGAAATTTGTTGTTTTGTTGTTTTAGAGATTCTTAATGTCGTTGTTAAACATTCGGCCTGGGTGCCGACGACAGTTTTATTTGTTTTTTTACCAAAGTTTTTGATTTAGTTTGTCCCTCAACTATATGAACTTTTGTTTGGTTGTTTTTGGTGTACATGCCTATGGGCTCTGAGCACTTGATTTTGGGGAAAATTGTCTTACCCCCATGCAATTCGTTGGGTCGTGGCATACCAATAGATCATACATTTTCCTATACTTTAACTCCATTTTGATAAGATTGGCCTCATGAAATTTAACGGCATGAAATTTTAACATGTGCTAAAAGTATCGTATTCTTCATTAGGGTGCTCTTATAATTTTGTTTGACATTTTTGTCGTTTATGCTTTAATCTTGTTAAAGATACTTCTTTGCTTTTATAGTACACGTTTTTGTTTTCCGGAGGTTCGCAACAGCAGATGTCATATCAACCCTCAGGGTGCCCGTATTTAAAAAAAAGCCTATTTGTAAGTATGTCGGGTTCGAATGCAGGGCCGCTGGATTCGAACCCGGGACCTTTACTTCACAGTGATGAGCGCCGTGTCAACGTCTAAACTGTTGCGGCCACCGACACCGCACGCCACTTCTTTGTTGTTGTTATTACTATACAGTGAAGTAGACTTTGTCCCAGTATTTTGGCCATACCGGCTTTATCGTATGTTTTCAAATCTCTTTTGATTACTTTCTCTTAATAATTACTAAACCGTAGATAACAAGAAAGAAAAAAAATTAATTGAAATTTAGTTCTTCCAAGGATGAGAGGTCTGTTATGATTCACGTGCAATAAATCCACTTAAATAATTAGCAGGCATGTAATATTAATAGATAAATATATTGGCACTTTCCCCCACGAACAGACGACTGCACATGACGTTTGGACGTGATCCAAACTTCTCACCGGCGGATTATGTATTCCTAGCATGGGGAACGTGTAAGAACGTCAAGGCGAATGGCTCATAAGGCGAGTTTCACAGACGCGACCGTCCATCGTCCCAAATTTCGAATCGATTACTTGTTTTCCTCCCACGGCCCGGCCGATTTCACGCAGGACAGGTTCAATCCGTTGGGCGATTGCCTCATTTTCCACTAATCCCTCGGCTTCCGAACGGCATGCGTGTCGACCTGCAAAATTCTGAGTTATATCACAGCCTGCTCCTAATGCGCCTAACGGTGTCGTTTCACGCTCGTTACCTTCGCTAGCATCAGGGGCAAAACAATGTCAGACCATTGTTCGAGAAGAGCCGGGGTCAGTGTTTCAGGGTCCGGTATACTCAAAAAATTCCTACAAATCCGAATTATACAATAAGCCTGACACAGCATATACAAATTCATGACCTCTCATAAAGCTTTACAAGTTAATTTTTAATATCAAAATAGTCATTTCAACAAGCCAAACAAACGACCGTAAAGAACGAAACTCTACTTATTTAATCGACATCCTAAAAAAATGCCTATAGTTAGATCATACTAACCTACTTACAACACCATGCCATCAGATCTACTAAAGATCGGCAACCCATAACATGCGGATTTCATGCATCCGTGCGTAGAAAACTATAATATCTGACCCAACCACGTCAATACAAGCTACAATCTAAAAATTTTAAGTGTAAACAATCAAACATGAATCCAGAACTGGCCCAAAATAAACAGAGTATAGAGAACGCAAAGAACATGTTAAGAACTATAAGCAAAACTATATACCTAATAATTAAAAACATATATAACAAAATAAAAATAGATGAAAAAGTTGATAGGAATAAAATAAAATTTCTTTTGGCTAATTGTTTATGCCTCTGATGTGCTGAATTCTGAAACCAAATCAGCAAGATATTTAGTTCAATCAATATTGTAAAAGATTCTAGTAGAATTTAGTAACGTGACAAACACTAAAGAGCAGAATTTCTTTTTTCTACAGATGTGCAGATTGACGAGCATGTAGTGTTGGTCGTTTCATTTTGGTCCGCCTGTCCTTGCTGTTTAGGCCTGACAGACGCGTTTTTCTACATCTTCCAGTGGTGAGTTTGAGTCAACCGTTATTAATAATCGATTATATTTAGTCACCTATTGACCAAATGACTTCTCTCAATTAATTAATCTTTTTATGTAAGGTTTTGGTTGAAATGGAAAAGATAGTGTCACAAGCGGGATTCGAACCCACGACCTTCGGCTAATTACGCCGCTGCTCTAGCCACTTGAGCTATCGTGACTTCGATCCACTCGGGCACCAAATCGCCAACTCAACCTAAACCTTTCGAATTTTCCGTCCTTTTTGCTTTTTTAAAATGTGTAATCAGGATTTGATTGTCGGCGACATATGAAGTGGCCGCGGGGAGCTGTTAGTGAAGTTACTTCGTTTTACTTATTAAATCCATTATATTTAGTGATCTATTGACTAAATTACATCTTTCAATTAATTAAGCTTTTTATGTAAGATTTTATGTAAGGTTTATTAATAATCATTACAGACTTATTACCGATGCCGGCGAAAAACCAAAACGTGTCTAACAGACCTAAACAGAGAATTGAAAGACAAAAATTATAAAAAATTACCAAGTCGCAAAATGTATATTAATTTTGCTTTAAAGGCGAAAAAAGTCGATTTCTTAGAAAATAACATGGGGTATGAAAATCTGTACAACAAAACGAAAATCCTAACTAACTTCACATGTAAGCAAAAAAATACATGCGATTGTTTAGATTGAATATGCAGTTTAAAATTTCAGCTTTGTTAATTTATTGTATAGTTTAATTATTTTAAATGAGATTTGATTATTCAACCAAAAACCGTATCTTTATGATCAAGATATTTAATATGAATGAATAAAGGCTTTATTTACACAAAGTATTTACATTAACTTTACATTTCCAAAGAAAAAGCTAAATTGACAATGGCCTTAGCCGTCTGTCGAGTTGCTTTATCAAGTTTTGTATCTTTAGAATGAACTTTGATTTTAAAAATTGAATTGCTCAACCAGGTATTTTCGGTACCGCAGGGCGTGAGTGAGGTACACCTCAAGCTCCCTCTAGTTATCCCTTCGGTTGAGGATTGCAATGACTTCTTCTACATCCAGCTTCAGTGTCCCAAAGTATCTTTGGCGGAACTCTCTCAGAACGGGGCACACTCCCATGAAGTGGAGAGTGTCCTCCGGGACGTTGATGTTACATAAGGAATGTATGAATGATGTCCCATGAAAATGATGGCGCAGTCCTGTCTCCACGGTTGGCAGTTCAGCTGAAGTAATTCACCCCTCGCCCTCAAGACCAGAGACACCTCATAGGCTGTCATATCAGAGCACTCCATGTAGTTTCGCCCTAAGTGAAAATCCAGTCTTGCGTACAAGTTGTGATGTAAGCTGTTTCTCGCGCGGGTTACCAGGTCTTTCCTTTTGCTCTCCTCCCATTTTTTTTATCAGGTCCGTGGTATTAGAGGACTTCAGTTCTTCCCTACTTACTCCTACACCGTACAGCTTACCTAACTCTGACAGCTGCTTGTGCCATAATATGCCTTTATTTATTACTACGTCGGCCAAAATCTGCGTCAGTCTGTCAGGTGTGTGATTCAGTATTTTACTTATATATTTCAAATGCAGGCTCAAAGTGTGACTGTAGAGTGGTGTCACCGAGCACTCAATATATAGGATGTAGTCTGGGGTACTAGTTGGCAGGCAGAGCAGTTTCTTGATGAAGTATTTCAGTACATTTTCTATTTACGATATTTAATATATTCACAATTATCGAATTAATATGAATAATTCAAAGATATGACAAGAAATGCTTTGTAGGAGATAATATTAAATTATTATAAGCGACGTACACAACCGTACATGTTCACGTAAGAAATAGGAAATCGTACATATTGTAGTGAATTCACTCATTGTAACGAATAAAACAAATTAAACAAGCCCTAAAAAAAGTCCCACAGATACAAAGCGTCCTGTTTGGAACATCATGTGTATATATGGCAAACGGACTTAAGAAGGAGGCTTCGACTTTAAATCAATTAGGCTGAAAAAATAACCACCCGTATGAGGCACGATGAAAGGCTTAGATCGTATTGCAAACGATCTCTCTGTTCGATCATTCTCGGATGCTTGGTATCGAGAAAAGTCCATAAATATTCGAAATCGAAGTCTGGGACAGTCGAATAACCCTGATATATTTTCGAATGATTTATGAAGGAGAAAGTCTGTAGGCAACGCGGACGAATATTAAGTGCGTTCTTGTTTCATTCTCAAATTGGATCCATTTAATTTCAATAATAATTACATTAAAATAAATCTCGCACATTATGTTAACCCTTTTTATCACTTTATTATTCTAACTGAACAAAGGTTCACTCGGCTTTCTCTTTTAGTCGAATTTATAATAGCGTTTCTCGAATAGAAACGAACAATCGGGTGTTTGTTGAATTTTGGAACTAGAATTTCTCTTGATTGGTTTAATTTATCAACTGCCATCGCTAGTGGAGCATGCCTTTTTCAGAAAAGATTGAAAAAAAGAACTAAAGAACCAATAGATTTTTGGAATTGGATTTATTTTTATAAGCCGAAAAATCTGCAAATGAATGTAAACACACATGTACAGAGTTGAGTCCATCACTTTTCGCATTCCAGCGGCAATTAGAGTTTTTTAATTCACAATAAATTAACAGCAGGCCTTGATGATCGACTACTACGGATGGAGGCAGTCCTGGGTCAGACCTCGATCTTGTCCAGCCACCAACGTTGACTCATTTCTTTCCTATTTACATACCACTGAGTCAGAAAGGATAGTGGAGTAGTCGATACTCCTCCATCACCTTTTACACATAACAAGAACCTCCAATACTTCAGGACGTCGTACTCGTTGCTTAAGTTGGTCCCAAGTGTGTTCGATCGGGTTCAAAACTAGACTTCGAGGTCCAAACCAAGCACTTAATTCCAATCTCTTTCAGGTAGCGAACAATACGTGGTTTATGGGGCTTGGCGTTATTCTGCATTAGCAAGAATCTCTCACGGATGTGGGGGGCAAATGGCATACATTTTCTTAGATTATGGCTTGTAAGTACCTCTGTGACGTTAAAGATCTTCCGAACACAACAACCAATTTGTTGCGGGCGTCCAAGGAAATGCCACCCCAGAATTTCAATGACCCACCATGAAATGCCAACTGCGGAACAGTACAGCATAGGGCGTACCTTTCTCCTGAGCGTCTCTATATGAAATTACGCCCATCTGAAGATTTCCGGCCAAATCTCACCACCATCCAAGAGAAACCCCATTCTCCCATTGTCCAATTCACATATTCCCGTGCGAATAGTAGCCTGGCAATTTTCTAAGCTGTGGTAAAGAAGAGGTCCAAGAGCCGGGTGCCAGGCCCTGAGGTTATTTTTTTAGCCTTCTTCTTACAGTTCTGGAAGAAATCAAAACTTTTCGGACTTAGTTTTATCAGATTTCTTATCTCATATCCCGTAATGCTGCGGCTTCCTAGAGCCCGATGATGGATGGATCTCTCGTCTCTTTCGTCTGTAGACCTAGGTCGACCCTGTCCTGGCCTTCTAGTGTTCTCTGAAACGCCGAAAAACCATTCTTACTATAGAACGATTTACACTAACAATCAGACTCCTGGCATCTTCTTGCTGGTTGTATCCTTCTTCTCATGTTATGACCCTGACACTGTCATACTCGTTCAAATGCCTGTCTGGAGCATGAATAAGGTTTAAAAAATAAATCAAATGAAGAATAATGTCAAATTAAATCAAGGTAAAGATTAACTGAAAGCGAGGTTTAGACTTAGCAGAATGCTGCTTTTTATGATGTTATTAATTAAAAGTAAATAAAGAAAGTAAACAAAGCAGTATTTACTGTTTATTTTGACTACGATACCTCCTTACCTGTAACTAATGTAGAAAGATAATCGATTTTATTTCAAATTAAATACAGGATACGTTATATTTCTTCATCAGTGTATGTTATGTATCTGTCCCGGATTACCCACGTCAATAAAAGCACTTTCGAATTTAATTTCACTTCTTTAATAACAGACTTCATGGATTTCAAAACATCCCGGCAAAAATATCCAGGGAGCAGTTTAATCCCAGAATAGATGAACAACTGAAAAGATTTAAGTGAAGCCTAGGACCTGACATCAAAAAACTGCTTCAAACCAAAAACTACATACATAATTATTAGCCCAATTAATAGATTAGTAGTAAATATTTGTTTCTAGTTTAGTTTCTAGTTGTAAATCCCAGGCCCTGAAGATGATCTCAATAAAGATCGAAACGTTGGCACGATAAAGAAAATGTTTTTCTGAAACCTACGTCACACCAGACCGCATCTCACGATTTCTGAATAATTAATTTAGCGCGTTTAGAGCTCGTTTTTGAGCAAAACGTTTTGACAATATTCAACAAGCAAGTTATTTCTTCCGATAAGGATCTACGAGGATCTATATGGCCTAGAAACGGCCACTCGACTCATTAATAGCCATGTTAGCCGGATTGGATAAAAAGTAGATAAGTGGATTAGTTGAAATCCGCGAAGTGACCGATTGTTTATAAAAATAACACAGAAAATGTTTTATAATGTTAAGCTACCCGATTAATCAAAACAAACTGAAAATAAACGAGTCATGCAGTCAACATTATACCTGGAGCCTATAGGTAATTAATAATAGATTAATTTCAACCTATCTTTGTTTAAATTGACTGTCACAAAATAATCCTGATTCATTAATCAATTTTATTGTACTAATTTTGAATTAAGCTAAAAATAAATAAATAACCTAATCAATAAATAATCCTGTTATTTTTCGAAACCGTCGTAGTTACAAATGCATAAAACTGTTAAATGTTTATTATAAATGTGTTTATTATAAATTATAGAGGGCAGTAAAAAAATCAGTCCCGATTAAGAATAGGCCAGGCGAGTTTGACACACGAGCACTTAGCCAAAGCCCGCGTGTGAGTCCGGAGAAAAGATTGGATATGTCCCACATAATTGAAATGTGTCACTCCATGGCTCTACATAGGAAGCGTGTACGAAGATCACCCGGTAAAATAATCATGCTAGAGTACGGTAATGTGGTTTTGGGTTACCTGTTTTGGAGGAAACATGGTTGTTTTCCTGTATATAATACTGATCGTTAGTGTTCCTAGCGTGTGTTGGGAGTGAATGTATTTATTAGCGTGAAGGTGACCGATGGCTTTATATTCATTATTCCATTGACCTTCAATTAGGTAAGTTATACAAGTTTGAGTAATATAGGTTTTACGAACTAATTGCGTTGAGGGCTAAAATGATCCAGCTTTTGGTAGTCCCTGCAACCTCTTCCGCTGGACGGATCGGAGGTCTGACCCTGGACTGCCGGAAATTTTTATAAATTGCAAAATCTGGAATTATCTGTGGACTGCGGGAAGCAATATGCTCTACTAGGTCACGAGTGTGATTTCATTAAAAAAAAAAAAAAAAAAAATCTAGACACTATTCATTCAACTATACCTTTTTCTATTATACTTCAACCTTTTTCCACGTCAAAATAATATTAACAATAAGATTAGACTATATTTAGCTAAAATGAAAAATATGAGAAAAACATGTTGTCTAAAACAGCTCCTTGAGAATTAAGTTTAAAAAAACGTAAATTGGTTTAGAAAATAATGAAATGGATTCCAAAATATTAGAAGCTGGTTTTAAAAGGGTATGTTTGACTTAAAATATGTTACCATTGTGTAACAAAAGTTGATTAATTTCCTGTCTGCTGAATTGTACAGCACCTTATCACGTAGTACTCGTCTGTATAAAAATTTGCAATCAATTTTAAGAAAATTGGATGTTTCATAACAAAACTATTATTTATAAAATACAATATTACCTAACAATATAACCATTCTGATATAATTGTATATTTATAAACAACATAAGAATTTCTTTTTGAATACATGAAGACCACGGACAAATAGGACTTAATGAAAATCGATTTAAAATATCATAATTGACACATTTCTATTTAAATAAATTGATCATCCAGTTGCTACTTGACTTTAAGTATATCTGGTCGGACAAAAAATGTATCTGGGAAACATTAAAAATTCCAAAATGTCTAAATTGCTATCATTACTTCCAGATACTTCTTGATGTACAAGGAGTATTTGAAAGATTTTATATCCTCTATATTTTTTTTAAATCACGGACGACTTGTTACAAATAAGGCCACGGAACGCCGATACTATTCTTACTAACGGCTATCCGTTGACGAAGCCAACTACTGTTGCCCTTTTAATTTAAAAAAAATCATTTGGAAGATAACTGTCAAATCTAATGCTTATTCACTGCTTAAAAATAATTATTATGTAGTATTTTTTTACTAAGTCCGAAGGACGAAGGAAATAAAATGTAAATCACCTTCTTTCAGTACATGCCGAGTCAGTTATCGTCCAATCAGTAAATGATGTTGTTTATTTATCGGACGTGTGGTCATGAATAGTGATGAGTCAAAGCAATTTTTTAAAATTTACATTCATGAAAATTTACTGTGGATTTTACACATTTCTAGTTCGGTAGGATACGAACCGGCAGTTTAGGCCAATTTGGAAAAAGAAAGTAAAGTAATTTCTTTAGTTAGTAGCGTCTCTGTTTCTGTCTGGCTTGTAAGAATATTTTCAAAAACATTTAAACTTTTTCATGAAATATTGTTAATAGTGAAAACTTTTGTATTCTGAAAGACAACGATTATAATGCAAATGTAAGTGCTTCATTCTAGGTTGGTAGGGCTTCCTGAACAAGTTTGGCTCCGGGAGTTTGGGAGATGTGGACTTCTAGAGATATCTCGATGTAAGGTTTTTATCCATATCTCCAAAACGGACCCTCGTAATGGATTTAAGATTAGACCTTTAAGATTTAAGATGCACGGCTCTGAAGGTTGGTTCGTTGGTAATGTACAACAACGAGGCAAAAAAAAGTTTTTCATTCATCTATACATTAAAGTTTAATTATGAATTGAATCCCGTTTCAAGTTGTGACCAACGATCTGTGGGGCCTAGCATTGTCATGCATAACAATAAAGCCGTCACTTATTAGTGGCATATAAGGACGACTTCTTCTGATAACGCATTTTCAATGTATCGCTCAGATGTTAGAAAACCCTCCTTGAATATCACGTTTCGACCTTCCATCCCTGGCCAAACCATAACACCACCACTACCTCCATAGCTTTTCCGGAGTGAAAATGTTGCGTGGATCTCCTGTTCTCCAAACCATCTCTCGGCCATCACAAGACCTCAAACAAAAGCTTGATTCATCCGAAAACAAGATTTTAGTCCAATCCCGCTCAGACCGATCTTGACTTCTTCCATCTTCTAACAATGCTACGATTCTACCCGAATATCTCGAATATCGAGTATAACTGGGGACGAATGGGATAAGGCAGCGAAGTGATGGTGTTGCCATCAGCAAAAGGGCATATAGTACTGCTAGGGTAAAGAGGAATGTCGGTTTTGTATATGGTGAGGAAGAATGGCCCTAAGATGCCGCTCTGGGGGACATCAGCATTTAAGGCATGTGGCAGTACCAAGCTATCAGAGAGGATTTTAACATTAAAAGATAGGTGAAAGGGAAGAAGCCCTTGTGCGCCAACAACCAACCAGTGCCATACACGTTAAAGCTTGATCATATCGAGAAAGACACGCGAGCAGTACTGTTCCTGCTCAGATGATATCGTGTCCACAATGATGTACCTGTTGTATACTGGTGTGAAACGAGCGGAAACCGAACTGATAATGAGGTAGGATTTTATCAATTTCAGCTATTAACATAAATCTTTTTAGAAGAAATTTTCAAAAATTTTGCCTAGTTTATAATATTTAAAAAAATCCTAAGCATAGCACTAGTCGCCAGAAAATATTTTCAGGAAAAAACCTTTAAGGAAAAGCACTCGGCCTCGAAGTGAGCTCAACTAAGCTCCTGTGTTATCTAAACATTTCAAACTGGATAATAACCGCTTCAATGAACGGTTCCGTTGCACGAAGCGTTAATTCCGACAAAGAAGAAAACATGTTTTTGCTGTTACAGACGTCCTCGTACAGTCTATTTTTCTACTTTTATCCCCTAAAATTGTAATTAATTTTTTTTAAGACTTACGAAAATCGAGTCAATCAATCCAATATCACTCACCTGAAACAAAAATAATTATATTTAAAAAAACAATCCAATGTACTACAATTATAAACTATAAATAATAATAATATCATTAAATAACATTCGATAATTGGAAGATTACAGTTTATACGCAAAATGACTACACATCATCTTTCCACCCGCCGTGAGTCTTCTTCAAGCATATACTTACTTATACAATGAACCTGTTCCTCATTTCGACTAAGTACCTATTTAGAACTAACATTTGATAGAAGACTAATTTAGAATAATCACTGCGATTTTAAAAACGGACACTTAAAGAACTATTTAAAATAATTTACTATCTACTGAACCGACGATCAAAATTACAGTAAAATTAAAACTTTCAACACACATGCTCAAACCATATTTGGATGTACGGGTGCTAAGTTCATATCCGAGTAGAAAAATTTCTAGATTAACAAAGTTTTTACTCAAAATTTTACAACTAATTGTATCTGCCTCTTCTTGTGAACACACTTCGTAGAAATCTTCGCATGCTAACTACACTGAGAGAGAGAAAAGTGGCGACGCTTAATATTTTTAATTAAGTCTTAGACAATCCTTCACTGATTATCTTACAACAATATTTGGTCCGTTTTAAAGGATTAGTGGTAAATAAAACAGATAAATTCTCCCACTTATATTTACAATTGGATTTTGTAAATAAATCGTTGAATAGTCTATCTCTTCTTTGTTGGTTTGTCTGTAAAATCTTTTTCTAATTATTCAGAAATCGTGAGATGCGGTCTGGTGTGATGTAGGTTTCAGAAAAACATTTTCTTTATCGTGCCAACGTTTCGATCTGTATTGAGATCATCTTCAGGGCCTGGGGTTTACAAACATTGAATAAATTCACTTTTTTCCACATCCTACTTGTTTTTGTTAAATTTAAATAAATTTCAACTACATATGGACACGCAGCTAAAAGGAGAAAATATTCTGAAGGACATCGCCAACAATGAGAAGAAACTCCCACCGGCTATCAACCAGCGAACTTTTTTGGTGAAATGCAGACAACACAAAGCCCTGAAGATGATCTCAATAAAGATCGAAACGTTGGCACGATAAAGAAAATGTTTTTCTAATGTTCCGGTGGTTTGATTTTTTTAGTTTTATCATTTTTAAGTTTCAAATTTGTTTGAGTGATGGTTTTAAGTGAAACAGATACGTCATTGTGGGAAGATGGAAGAAACCTAGCATAGGTAAATAGGATGCTTCATATTCCCAGAACAACTGTCCGAAGGGTTGGGCACTCTCAACACGACTCCCAAAAATGACACATCTACACGGAAAACAAACACTCTGAGCCCTGAAGATGATCTCAATAAAGATCGAAACGTTGGCACGATAAAGAAAATGTTTTTCTAAAACCTTCGTTACACCAGACCGCATCTCACGATGTCCAAATAGTCGTTAACTAACGGTCACTAAACACCACACATGTCCAAAGGTCTTCCACCGCTACCAAGATTCTGGGGGTTACTCAAGAAGGCATGGATCAGAACGCCATCGTGTCACATCTAAGAGAGATAACCGTTTTATTGTTTCTAATGTACACCGTTATTGATATTATACCGCTGTTCGGATCAAGCAACGGCTTCAACAAGTTAGAAATGTCTATGGCATAGGTGATGAACCTGATGAACAAATTACCATTGGACTGAACCGGTATTGATCGAAATCCATCAGCTTGGAGGCTTTTTTACATTGTATTGAGTCGCCTGTCGTCAAAATGGCTATGCTAGTTTATTAAGTTATAAGGCTATATTAGTTTATTAAGAACTTCTGGTAAAAAAAAATTGTGTTGCAAAAATTGTAGGTTGAGCCGGTTTTGAAAAAAAAAACCGCCTCGTATAATACGTATACAGTTGTGGATGAAACATAAATGAAGTAATAAAAATCGTAAGTATGAAAAAATTTATGTTACTCTAGAATTATAATTAACATTTGTGATAATAACAATTAAAAAGAAATTGCCTAAACCTAATAAAAATCGATAACTATTTTATCCTGAAACAATTTTAAAACGGCGAAAATGTAATTATAATTTCAATAAACATCTTAAGAAATTACCATAAAATAAAAATAATGGAAGTGTCAACACCTTTTGTTCTGTGTGCTAATACACATTATTTAATACCACTATCCTATAATTAATTTAGAGTCATATAATCATCATTTTGAAAATACTTTCAATAATAATTAACAAAGCATCTGTACTTAAAGTATTCAAAACTCTAGGGATGGGATTCAATTTAATTAACAGACACAAAAAACACGCAAATACGGAGGATCGTATTATTATAAAAGGCTTACAGATGCGTGACTTGCATAATAATAGTCCAAATACTCCGGCAGGTCTCAACTTTTTAATCGATCGCCTCATAATCCATTGTATGCTAATCCTGGCCTTGAGGGGCAGCATGCTGTCTCAAGTCGGTTTTCTTGATTAACGGCTATTCATTTCTGTAATGAAGCTTGCCGCTAAAAGGGAGAATAAAAAATCTATTTGATCAAAAAAAGTTTTCAATTAAGACTTTATGCAAGTAATAACAGGGTGTTTTAAATTGAAAAAATGATTTAACGGCGCAATAAAATCTACTAGAATAATATTTTATTGCAGCATTGATGCAACTGACAGAACAAAGACGCTGATTTAGCTTGAAATTGGTCAAGGCCTAATGTGAAAGGATTTACGACATTAGTTCAGTAGAAAATTGGTAAGTTTTGTAATTTTAAAATTAATAAAATATAAGGAAATATTTATATTTTTGAAAGAATTGAATTCCCTTCATTTAAATTTTTTTAACAATTTTTACGTAAAGTTAAGAATAAATAAGAAATATTCTTCATAAATTGTTGTGTGCAAATTGGTTAAGGTTTTCCCCCTCTCAAATATGTATGACATATATAATTAATATAAGTGCTATAATGCTTGAACTGTTCAGTAATGCAAGATTTAGTGTATGATTTTAATCAATAATCACTCATGGGGTTGTTTAACCACGCCATGAGGAATATCGAGTGCTCTGGAGACTTGAATTTGACCAGACTTTTATATTTGTATTGTTGTTTGATGTATGTGTACATATGTATATACATATTGTATGCTTTGTGTCTGTATTTGAAAACCTGATGTACAAAGGAGAGGATTTCGTCGTACGTCGTAGTGTATGCATGTATATATATTAGCAGAGAGTCAGTAATCGGATCAAGACGGTCCAAGACTGCAGTTGAAAAAGAAGTATGTTGAAAGAAGGAAAACATGCCAAGGGACCTCATAGGTTTGTCGGCCCATAAATACCACATTGTTGAAACAATGATAAACAATAAACATGGTAATACAAATGCAGCAACACTAGTACGTCACCATGAATATTGCCTGTCAAAATGTTCAATTTTATTTTTTATCTTTCAATTAATTAAGGTTTTTAGTTGAGATAAAAAAGTCAGTGCCACAAGCGGGATTCGAACCCACGACCTCGGCTAGATACACTGCTGCTCTACGGCTACACTCGGTACTAACTTCCCATCTCAACCTAACCTTTTGAATTTTCCCTCCTTTTTGCCATTTTTATCTCAACTAAAAACCTTAATTAAACGAAAAAATGGTCAAGCGGACCACGAAACTAGTGAATTTATTTTTTTATACTTTTTTTGTAAATATGTTAAATATAGATATACTAAAGGTATTCATGATGTTTGTAAGATGTTAACTCGTGTTAACTCAAATATAGAAATGTCCAGTAAGATCGTGAACGCCCCTTCTTTTCTTAGCATGTTAAACATTAATTTTTCCCCAATGCTGCCCATGGTGATTGGAAGAACCAAAAGTGAAGCAATAACAGTACTTGACGGTTTGTTGTTGTTTCTTTTGGTTTTCTTTTGTGTTAAATTGCAAGAGGCCAGAAGTTAATAAAATAGAAAAATTAATCAACTCTTTCATTCAAAATGCTATCTATGCACTCGAAAAGTACTAACAATTCACGCTTCAATTCGTGCCGACATACCTATCTTGTATCCTAAGGTGGTCAGAAATTAACAAAAGAAATATATTTGTCCGATTTAATTAATGCGTATTTAAGAATAAAAATACGTGTAAACAAAAAACAGCTGTTAAATTCATGGCTGCCATGTTGGTTATTTATGCCATAACGGATAGCAATGTGACTACATTTTCGACCTAACATCTAACATGGCCCGCCCCTGTAAGATCGAGCGATGTTAAACTAGCCGATTCTTACAAGTCCACGTCATCATTTTTCTCGATATAACAGAGTTAACAGGGTTCCCACAAAGATCGTGAATACCCCTACTATGCTTGAATTATATTTTATAAGTGAGAAAGAGAAGTTGCTGACATCAATAAAATTTTGATGTAATTACATGTAAAAGATGTAATTATTCCATAAGATCCGGGGGAAAGTAAAAGCAAGTATTAATATTGTAGTTAATCATATTGAAAAAATTATGTAGTTGAACATAAAATTGGATTTTGTTTTGACGCCGATGAGAGAAAACCGCGAAGACGTGTTAACCCATGTGAACTGAAATTAACGTTGGACCTAATTTCATTCGTCAACAAGATAACAACCCAAACATTCGCCTTAGTTAATTAAGGACTTTCTCCGTCATAAACATTTCATAAGCGTTCCGAAATTATTTCCGATGGCCCATTGAAAAGGAAAAGAGAAAATAAGAAAAATAAGGAAAAGGGGTACGGAAAAAAATTATTTTTACAATAATAATGTTATAAAAAAACAATTATTAAACACATCACGGTACAAAAAGGAAACTTTTGTTTTATAAAAAGGCAGATGGAAGCGTTTCAAGAAACAAAAATTGCCTGATAGTAAACCGCGTGATTATTACTTTTACAATTTGGCGAGTCGAAACCTTTCCTCAATCAAATAATACAAAAAAGGAGAAGGAAATTATAAAAACCAATTTATTCAATCTTTGTTGTCTTTCTCCGGCCTTTGTCAAGGATACTAGGAACGCAGCCACACCTCATCAGTTAGCTTTCGCGGGAGGCGCGAAGTCGAGGGTTTTGATGAAAAGGTTCAAAATTGAATCGCCTAAGACAGATCGGAAAAGACTTTCTCGAGGGACAAAGCGACGGATCTCATCAAGGAGAAATTGAAAGAGAACTGTAATTACGTGGGTAATAGCCGTCAATAAGTTATATCATTGGACAATGGATCATCTTGCACAAGCCGGCCAGGGAAAGTGATTGATTGGAACCGACGATGACCGGAAAGAATCGGCAGCCTATTATTATACCATAACGGCTTCCTTCCTTATTAATAATAAAAATATTTGATTATATTTCTTTAAAAAAAACAAAACAAAAAAAACGAAAGACTTCGGCGGCGCGAGAGGAAGAAAGGACTTTAATCCAAGGCCGGGAATTTATGTAACAAGATGCCTTTGAGTATGCTCATAACTTCTGGTTGAGATATTTATTTTGTTTTTCTTTTTTTATTATCGTGAGGTGCTATCCTGAAATAAAAGAAAACTTGGAATGGATTCGTGGCAGGCAATCGGAATATCCGATTCTAAATTTATATTTGTCCTTTCTGTCGTCCTTTGCAGAGTTCACGCAGATTAAATTCACTCCTTTCCTCTCTAAATATTAAATTTTAAATTTTATTAATTTTTTACCAATAATAAAATAATGCAGAGCTAAATAAATGTATAGTACTGTTTGTTACATTTAGATTTTTTATTATGTTTTTTTTCAATTAATTAAGGTTTTTAGTTGAGATAAAAAAGTCAGTGCCGCGAGCGGGATTCGAACCCACTAACTTTTATTTCAACTAAAACCTTAATTAATTGAAAAATATTAATTGGTCAAGCGGACCAGGAAAACTAGTGAATTAAAATGTTAAAGCGTAGATATTTCATTTGTCGCCGAGAATCAAATAAATTACACGACATTTGAAAAATAGCAAAAAGGAGGGAAAATTCAAAAAGTGGGTTTGACATGGGAAGTTAGTATCCGAGTGGATCGAGGTCACGATAGCTGAAGTGGTAGTGCAGCAGCGTATCTAGCCGAATATCGTGGGTTCGAATCCCCTCGTGACACTGACTTTTTTATCTCAACTAAAAACCTTAATTAACTGAAATATATTAATTGGTCAAGCGGACCAAGAAAACTATTGAATTTATTATGTTTTTTTTCTTGTGATTTGTATTCATGAAATTTATACAAGACACAAATTAGAGTTAATTTTTAGAATGGAACAATATGGACATATCTAACTTTTAGCGTTTTATATTTTTATGAAACCTCCACTATTAACTGTAAAATAAAACTGAAAAATATCAGGCGTCAAGATCCCGAACTATGTACATCCCACATTACGTCAAACCCTTTCCCCACAGGACTACACGTCGTGCTCATCAACATATTAATATAAAGGATAACTAGCTTTCTCATCACTCCATTATTAATTTGAATAATCCAATGGCCCATCTGAAAGCTTTATAAATCCTCTTTGACTTTACAGGTAGATAGTATTCCAGACAACGTCGGATCTCGTTAAATCCTATTAGAAAGCATTTGATAAAACCAATATAAAAAGTCCGCCGCGACTTAATTATCAATTATTGGTTAAATGGGGGATAGTTATATTGGAAACCAGGTCGAAAAAAAAGGATTAAATTGCGATTTTGATCACTTCACATTGAAATGTCGTTTTGGGGTAAAGCTTCAAACTCCATACAGTTTGCTAAAAAAAAAACTCCTGCTTTCAACAAACCATTTGTATTTATTAAACAACACCATATATAACTATACGATTTTAAGTAAGTATATATAAAGTTGAGGAAAAGATTATGGGATAAAGTTTAGAAGAAACCTCTCCGGTACACAATTTTTTCAGCAACCTTTCAATTTTAATTATTAATCCTTATGTATGTTTTTTATTGTAGCTGTAAGAAACTGTGATCTTAGTTTTTCTTTCGCACTGCTTTT
This sequence comes from Cimex lectularius, assembly GCF_000648675.2. NCBI lineage: Eukaryota > Metazoa > Arthropoda > Insecta > Hemiptera > Cimicidae > Cimex > Cimex lectularius. The sequence goes on from NW_019392666.1 coordinate 2,845,505, forward strand.
CATTTTTAAAAAGCACTAATAACACAAGAGCATAGTCAATATTGATCTGGTCCATCCATCTTAGAAATTAGAAATAACCTTCCTTACTAGTATTATTTCGATAGGCGATTTCTACTATCAATTTCTATAATTTGACTGAATATTAGCCGAAATTCATGATATAATTCCAGTGCTTAAAAGAAGAAAAAATATTTTACCCTGCTCTGACAACCCATTACTTATGCGATTGGACTAATTTGTAATGTTTGTTTGGTTTTTTAGAATCTGTTAGTAGTACGTTCGAGAACAGGGATGCAGCCATCAAAAACAAGTAAGTTTTGTAACTTATGCCCAGCTTTCCACCTTTAGTGATGTCTTAATCAGGGCTCTACAAGTAATAACAACGTTAATAATTAATAAATAATAAGTAAGACAATAATTCTCAGTTAACAGCGAACAACATACTCGTCTCAATATTAAAAGTAAAATATTATTATGATAGCGGTTAAAAACAACAATATATATGTAAATGTGTGTGTGTGTGTGTGTGTGTGTGTGTGTGTGTGTGTGTGTGTGTGTGTGTGTGTGTGTGAGAAAGAGTGTGAGTGTGAGTGTGAGTGTGAGTGTGAGTGTGAGTGTGAGTGTGAGTGTGAGTGTGAGTGTGAGTGTGAGTGTGAGTGTGAGTGTGAGTGTGAGTGTGAGTGTGTGAGTGAGTGAGTGAGTGAGTGAGTGAGTGAGTGATTGAGTGAGTGAGTTTGTGTGTGTGTATATTGTGTGTGTGTGTGTGTGTGTGTGTGTGTGTGTGTGAGAGAGAGAGAGAGAGAGAGAGAGAGAGAGAGAGAGAGAGAGAGAGTGAGTGTATTGTGTGTGTCTGTGTGTCTGTGTCTGTGTGTGTGTATGTGTATGTGACCAAATGAGAGGTAAACAATCGTGGCTATAAACAAAATGACACAACAGAGACAGAAAAGACTAAATTAGGCAACTACAAAGGGCGCTAAGATTATTGCTATCACCTCTCAAATTTAGTGAATTGACATCAGATTAAATGTACAGCATTTCTTTTAAAAATCTTCTATCCAATATTTTCTCCCTGTCAACCACAACCACATCCTCAAAGTTTGTTTCATGATGATGCCCCGACAAAACTGTTCCTGGCCTACTGTTGTCAGAACAATCATATCTGTTCTGTGTCAACCAGGTATCAAGGTATTGTTTGGTCTGACCATAGTAAACCAAGGAGCAATCTTTACACAGGATGGAGTATCTGTTAGTATTCTTCAAATTTTTAAAACCGATATGCATTGTTTGAGTGAAAAGTAGCAAGACTTGGCGGTCCAACAGATCAAAAATCATAAAAAAATATGAAAGAATGGCTATGTTCTGATATAGATATGTATTTAAATTTTCATACATGACCCTAATAAGCTTATGTTTTTATTGTATTGATAACCACTTAGTCATAATTAAACTTTCTACGGAATTTTAAATTTTTTCGTATTTGATGTTATCAAATCTTATCCAACTTTTCAACATAATATGAGTAGAAATAATCCCGTTGGGGTCATCAGATAATGGGAAGTACGGTTTTTACGCCTAAATAACGAACTTGGCGCTGTCTAACCTCATTCTTATTCGTATATTAATCGAGATTTGACCTGTTCTCATTATTTCGTGTTATCTGTGGTCAAAATCGGTTCTTTTGTAATTGAGAACCGATTTGAGTTTCCCCAGTTACGGCGCGTTTTTGACAGGCTGTTGCACAAAGCAAAAAGCGGGTTTCGAAAATTTCCTGGTAGAAACTCTCGTCCGATCTTCTGTGCTGATAAATAAACTTCTAGGGCAACATGAAGGCTTCGGCGACAGTAAATTAATTGCTTCTAATCTCCTGTTGAGAGAATATACATGCAATAAATTGCTAGAAGAAAAAGATCCGTAACAAGATTGTTCGGATAATCAGGCATTAAATTCGGCAATATAAATTGCAAATCTTGATAAAGCTATCCAACTGCATGAGCACTGGAGTTAAAATTAAAGCACAAAAATGTTTTCAATATATTTTCATCGAATTGTCTCTTGTCGACACATTATTTATGTAAATGTCACTTCAGTGTCGTTTAAAAGTCGTATTTGTAATCTGTATTATATTTCTACTCCAGGATCTTTTTAAATTTCATTTCTTGTGCTCTGGTCATCAATGTAGTCTGCTCACCTATTCCTTCTACCGTGCCCCCCGGGCTTAGAATATCAGGGCATTTCGGACGGCCGGTATTCGAAGAATAAATAAAACAAGAAAATTGGCAAAGTGGATGGAAATACGAGGTTGTAACCCCGTATTAACCCTTATTATTAACGTCTAGATCATAACAGGAACATTAAAAATAAGTGAGACAAAATAGGAGGCCGGCAGAGATGATAATATCAGTAATGATCAACGCGGGAACAAGTTTCAGTTTTTTTCCTACGCTTAAATTATATTTTAAACAAAAACCAAAAACAAGTTTTTGGCCGTTTTCGATCTTCTTGTTAACGAATCCTTCCTTTCTGGCATATCAGACGCATCCACAAACCCAACCATCGAGCGCAGTACAGGTTAACTGGAAACGGCTCACATATGATTTTCAAAAAAACTTTAGAGCAAGAACAATATTCAATTTATTAATGGAAATTTATGGTTTATCTATAAACATAAAACCCAGTTTGTTTATAAGATTACGATTACGAATATAGCAATCTGACATTGGGCAGAAAAGTGTTATTACATCATTAACGATCTGACTATGATTAAAAAAATAACATTCACAAATTATTACTAAATTTTATCAGCTTCTATTAATTAATTGAGTATTTATATATTTAATAGAAGCTGATAAAATTTAGTATTAATCTAGAATCACACCTGTGAATCGTACACAGTCCCGCTAATCTATTATAATCGTTAATAAAAAGTGTTTCTATATGAAGCCGCGAGGTAGCTCAAGTGGTAGAGCAGCGGCGTATTAGCCGAAAGTCGTGGGTTCGAATCCCGTCTGAGACACAAATTTTTCATTTCGAAAAAAATTGTGTATAATTAATTGAGTATTTATATATTCACAAATTATGTTATATGTTTAAGGAAATTATAAATGTCTAAAAGTCTATAAGATTCTCTTTCTAATTATACATTTTCGCTTTGTGTACATTCCAGGACAGCATTAAACTGTCTATTGGGAAGAATAATTTCTTAAAAAATTGACAATAGAAACAGTTGTTTTTATACCAACGAAGTTTAAATAAATTAAATAGTCAATAAATTAAATTAAATATCTCAAAAAGAGTAAGCTTATACAATATTCGTTGACTAGACTTTTTGAATACCCACAATTGGCATAAAAGAGCTATTGCGTTGAATACAACCCAATTATGACTGCAAAAACGAATAAAAATATTATGACTCCCACTTCTTTCGAGTCACTCAAACGCGTTTAGGCATTGCGCTATATTCAGTTAACTTAGTTTAAAAATAATAATATGCAGAAATAGGTAATGTATGTGATTTTTCTTAAATTAACTTTAAAGGCATGATTAAGTAGCCAGATAACCGTATATGGACAATTTTAACTACAGGACCAATGCCTCCCGAAAGACTAACGTAAAAGAAATATGGGTCATGTAAAGAAGTATAAGAGTATTTTTTAAATTCGTATTATTAATGTGCAAGTTATGCAATAAGTAGGTAAGTTAGATGCATGAAAAACAATAGTCGCTTATTCGACGTGAATGTTAACCACCTGTTGATGACCTCTTGTATTGCATGATGATGTCTTTATGTAGGCAGCTGGTCGCGTAATCGTCTCAACCACCGTGGGGAATTAGTAGGAAAGGTCAGAGGGAATAGGAATGAAGCGATAATTTGGAAAAAATTGAAATATTTAGATTTGTCTGTGTTACATAAGGAATTCGGTGGGCTGAGTGGATAGCATGGCTTAAACACGATTTGGTAGCTTGTGGAGTGGTAATTAGGGAAGCCAAATTGGTAGTCAAGAATAATGTTGGTTGTAGATAGGACTTCTGGCAGGTGAGAGAAGACGAATTTGTAAAGAGGTTCGAAGGTCCGTGTTAAAAATATTATTAATTAGTGCTATCACCGTGCTTGGAAACTGAAATTGATTTTTAGAGGCTATTCGATTATAGCCCGGACGTTTGTTTCACTGAAGGTAGATTTCACAAGGCGTGATGTATTTTGTCGAAAGGGTTATCCAGTTGTTCCAGCACTTGCTCAGCGTATTATGGGTCATGCCTGGCGTAAATAAGTTCAAGGTGTGTGGCTAATAGCTGTGATAGTTCGCGGTCACTTTTCGCCCACGCCGTCAGCACCTCTAAGAGGATGGGAATTGTATAATATATTGGTATTCTATTTTTAAATTAAACATTCCATAATCATTGGTTGTTTGTGTAAGTATCTGTAATACTGGTTGTCATAGTATTCGTTTAGCTCTTTAGTCAGTCTTCTATTCCTTGGTTAAAACTGTTGGCTGATACCTTGAGCACTACCAAAGTGATTTGGCCTGTTGTTGTACGTATATCAGTCTTCTAATGGGTTGTAGTAGATCGTGCGAGCTTACTTGTGTTGTGTCATTTGTGTCAACGGATGTTAACTGCCACTCACTCTTGAAGCGTAGGTTATTCACTCGGTCGTCCAATTGTTAATTAATTCAGCGGAATTTTTAAATATTAAAAACAGTTACTCCATTAGGTTTTCTTTTAGTGTGGATTTATACATACTCAGCATAAATAACATACATTGCATATCACGGCGATCAAAACTATAATTTGTGAAAATCTAAATTCAAGCATTGCCTATGAGAACAATTATGCTTATATCATCGAATTTGATGGTCATTTATCTATATTTGTCAAAAACAGCGGATAAGATTATTTTTAATTTCACTAGATTTCGTGGTTCGCTTGACCAATTAATATCATTCAGTTAATTAAGGTTTTTAGTTGAGATAAAAAGTCAGTGTCACGAGCGGGATTCGAATCGACGGCCTTCGGCTAGATACGCCGCTACACTACCACTTTTTAGTTGAGATTAAAATGGCAAATTGAAAAATGGCAAAAAGGAGGGAAAATTCAAAAGGTGAGGTGAGATAGGAAGTTAGTGTCCGAGTAGATCGAAGTCACGAAAGCTCAAGTGGGAGAATAGCGGCGTATCTAGCTGTAGGACGAGGGTTCGAATCCCGCTCGTGACACTGACATTTTTTCTCAAATAAAACCCTTAATTAATTGTAAGATATTAATTGGTCAAGCGGACCACGAAAACCAGTGAATTTAATAAGTTAAAATGAAGTATATCTTCACTAAAACTCTCCTTGGCCATTTCGTTTGTCGCCAAGAATCAAGTAGATTACGCGACATTTGAAAAATGGCAAAAAGGAGGGAAATTCAAAAGGTGGGGTTGAAATGGGAAGTTAGTGTCCGAGTGGATCGAAGTCAAGTGGTAGAATAGCGGCGTATCTACCCGAAGGTCGTGGGTTCGAATCCCGCTTGTGACACTGACATTTTTCTCTCAACTAAAAACCTTAATTAGTTGAATTATTTTTAATACTTTAATAGTCTATAAGCGCTCAGGATAACCGAATCTATTGCATCGGAAATGTCCAACGTTGCATTTCCAGAGAAATGAAAATTAATAACAACTATCCTTATACCAAAAAAATTTAAAAGCAAGTAGTAAATGGTAAAAATAGTTGATGTCCTAAGGGGGTATAAAACAGCTCGTAAGTAAGAAATCTTAGCATAAAATGGTCAGAAAACAAACATCAGATTCAACACCGATTCAATGTACCTCAAAAAGTAATCTCATTAAGATCATGATATTCACCGATAAATGTAATAGATAACTAGAACAATTGTGTCCATAATCTTAATAGATATTACGTATAATACTACGTATATAATAAATAATATAAAAATGTCTTGATAAAATCTGGTTCAATGTGCTTTTGTAGAGAAAGAAATCAGTTTATTTTCGAACAAATTATTGACTTATTAGTTTATGTTTTATGTTATTACAGCCCAAAATGAAAGTCTTGAACTCATGGTATTGGGTTAATCAAATATGGGAATAAGATATAATTCTATTATTATTACAAAGCAGAAAGAAAAGATTACGCGAAAGTGTTGCGCCCGAAGCCGAGCAGAGGGGCAGCCTTGGGTCGCGTTTCCCCGGGATGCAGCAAAGAAAGCGTGCTGATTGTGAGTGAAAGCAGCCCTGCTGACTGCCCTAATTGCTCGAATTAATAACCAGTTATGAATTTTAAGCAGGGATCCCACGCCGGCCCCCGTCATTACGCATTCACAACTCCAGACGCCAAAATATCGGTCGACTTCCGTAACAATTTGCGAATCGGCATTTTAATCTTCTGAATTCTCGTCTTTATTTATTTAATTCGACGGCATTCTTATTTTCGTAAGAAACCGTAAAACCATTACAAACACAAATTTCTTACAACGCAAACACACCTCATTATTATTGGGTCATTAAAATAACCAGCCTACATCACGTTCAACGTAAAGTGGGACAGAATTTTTGATAGCTTCTATTAAAGATTTTGCGAAATCGTATTTGCAATAATACCGATGGCCTCTGGAGATTTCATTTCATTAATTGAGTGTTATCAACACGATATCTTATTTGGAATATAGTAATTTACTCTGCTGACCTTTATCACTGCAGCGTTGATAGAGGTAGTAAATGTCTTTTGATTACCATCATAAATTATATTCGCACGATAATAAACCTAGACAAAAAAGTTGAATCTATTATATAATAGACTATAGAAGATTCGAAATTTTGTTTAAGTATAAAATAAGCAAAGAACACTACGTTTAAGTTCAATTAAAAGCACGATAGTAGTGTTAAGCAAAAATGTTTATTATAGACTTGTTTTGAACAAATCGATTTCTATGTTGTACAAATTACTTCTTACGTCATTATATCCATCATGTAGTATTTTTATTTTTTTTAGATTCCTGCAAAAATTGTTTAAAAAAACCTTATTTTCTCCGTTTTGCATGTATTTAATGTAACCATCTCCCGACGATCATAATGCGATAATTAGCAGTGCCATATCTCACTTTTATGGTTATGCGTATGTATTACACTTTTAAATTGCTAAAATTACCCAAAACATCACCGTCTCTTATTGCATGCGCTTTACGGCGTAACAAGAGACAAGGACGATAAACGAAAGAAAGTCCAAAAAAAGAAAAAAATCCGTTTTGTTAACTTTTTGTGTATTATGCGAATATAATGCGATAATAGGGGTATTCACGATCTTTGTGTTAACCCTGTTAGGTCCTATTAGATCGAGAAAAATGATGACGTACACTTGGAAGAATCGGCTGTCAACATAGACATTGATCGATCTAACAGGCCATGTTAAGTGTTAGGTCGAAAATGTAGTCACATTGCTGTCCGTTAGGGCGTAGGTAACCAACATGGCAGCCATGAATTTAACAGCTGTTTTTTGTTTGCACGTTTTTTTATTCTTAAATACGCATTAATTAAGTCAGACCAATACATTTCTTTTTTAATTTCTGACCTGTCCTTATACTCTCATTCATAATAGATACATCCCCTATCCTAATTTTCCATTTTTATTAACTTCTGGTATCTTATAATTTAACACTAAAGAAAACCAAAACAAACAACAACAAGCCTTCAAAGACTGTTATAGCTTTATGTTTGATTCTACCAATCGCCACAAGCAGCATTGAGGAAAGTTAACGTTTATCATGCTAAGAAAAGAAGAGGGCATTCACGATCTTATTGGACATTTTTCTATTCGAGTTAACACGAGTTAACATCTTACGAACATTATGAATACCGCTAATGTGTATTTGTTACGCTTTTAAAAAGCTAAAATTCACAAACCATCACCTTACTGTATGCGCTTTACGGCATAACTTGAGGCAAGAATGAAAAACAGAAGATAGTCCAAGAAAATTAAAAATCCGCTGTGTTAACTTTTTGTGTATTTCTATTACTGCAAAAAAAGTTCATTCCTTTTGTTCTATTTTTCTCTATAACCATGGGCTTACCTTTGTATCCATAAGCTTATGAGAGTTTGATTATTGGAGATAGCCTAACGCATTAAACAGTCGCTAGTATAATCAATTTTTTGATTGATCAACTATACAATGTAGATGAATTTTAGTTAAGGGAAGCGTGTGGTGATTAGTGACCGTTAATCGGTATTTATTTAGAAATCGTGAGATGCGGTCTGGTGTGATGTAGGTTGTAAGTGTTTGTCTTCTGTGTAATTGTGCCATTCTTTCGTGTCGTGTTGTACGCAGAAAACAAACACTTTGAGCCCTGAAGATGATCTCAATAAAGATCGAAACGTTGGCACGATAAAGAAAATGTTTTTCTGAAACCTACATCACACCAGACCGCATCTCACGATTTCTAAATAAAGTTAAGGGAAGCCCTAAAATCTAACATAGACACTCCATTGCTTTGTCCTGGTTAGTCTATTATCGGGGACTAGTGTTGTAATCTTCACGATGGTTTGATCATGATTACGCCCGTCGACTGGTTTGTGACACCAGTTTCAAATCAGTTGCACATGTATTGTTTGGTGACCTTGATGTTTGGGGAAGAGGTCTACGCACTGATCGATTGAAACGGTACCAATTTAAAATCAGTATCAAACTGGTTGCGTGCGATCGTTCTCTCCGATTAGGAAAGTTTCAGTGAATGGTTGCACCGTTTCACGTACAATTTATGAAAATTTTCTTGTAGTGATCTTGAGTGATCAAGCAATAAAAATAACTTTTGTGGGGAAGATGGAGAACCACGAAGTACAATGTAATTACAAGCTTGTTGGTTTTTCCAAAAAGGAAACAACGAGAAAGCATAGCAAGAGGACATTCTGTAGAATGCAATAAACTTGCTGTCTGATTTAATTTTTCTACTGCTATAAACAGGCTGGAGTTCATATTTCACTATTTTTAAAGAAGGCACCAATGTTCCCTTCGTATTGCTCTTCGTAATCTGCGGTAATGATAAAACGCAATTATTATTCTTTCATCCAGAATCAGTCCCGCACGTGTGTGGAGAGAGGTTTCATATTGGTTATAAACTGATTGTAAGTGTGACTGGTTTGAAACTGATTTGAAACTCATGTTGTAAATCAATCGACCTTTGTGCGAATGGCCCAAATGTGATGATATACGAGGGCCTGATAGGAAATAACCAAACTATAGTCATGTAATATCTCAGGTTTTGACAACTCACAATGCCATTAACTTATTGTTTAATTTTAATGATTATAAACTTACGAAACGCGTTTGAATAACTCAAACAAAAAACCCGCGAGAGAAGACAGACCGTGTGCCGGTTCAACAAGTTCGCCAACTCGCAGACCAAACCGCATCATCCACTACGATTACAAACTACATATGATATTCTGAAAAACATAAAGCATGAATTCTACTACGGAAATATTTGGCTTTGTCGATTTAAAACTTAAATCTAAAATTTGGCTCAATTTAGACGAAATATCAAGATTGTCGTTGATTTGGAAACCGTTCCAAGATCAAACGCGCCCGATTTTATTCGATTCAACATTTTTTATTCTTTTTTATTTTCAATTAGCGTTCCCATTGGGAAACTAAGGCCTCAGTCAAGTTTAGAACACCCTTTTTTCTTTGCCAGGAACAATAAAAATCCAAATTGCCCAACGTTTTAAAAATAGATTTTCGACGTTTTTTGTCAAAGGTCGTATGAAAGACGCCGAAGGCCGCGACGGGGTTTCGCAATTCAATTATTTATTTTCACGTCGTCCCCGTGGTGGACGGTTGTCGTTGTCGAAACTCGACAATAAACGCGAATGTTGAAAAACCAGTCCCGATGAAACTTGGGATTCCGTGTGGCGTCAATTCCACAGAATAGCCGTTGGACAGTTGAACGGTAAACGGCTGGAAAAAATACTGCCCAAAACGATATTTGGCCGACCCGTATTTCTGGATATGCTAATCGCATGGTCGAAAATTATTCGAAAGCCAGGATTTAGATTATGCAACAGGGTTTACCAGTTAGCAATTTTCGTTCATTATGAGAACGATAAAGTACTATAATAGTAATTAATAATCCAAAAATTGTGTAATGAAAAAAATACTTTCTATTCAGCACCAATCAAAATTATGTGACTAGATCGATATTTCTTCACATCAAATTTATATATACACAAAGGCAAAAACATTGGTATTTTTTTTAATTTTCCATAATAACTAGGTTTAAATATTTCGCCTAAGACGTAAACAACGTTAATTACTTGTTGTTTTCCTTTCTAGAGTGTTTCTAATCCTTTTATATTCTGTAGAATAAAAATAAAGAAAATCAGTTCAATTTCATCCATTCTAGAGCCAACTTGTCGAGTGTGTTAATTGGTTTTTACATTGTTTTCTTTGATAAAACAATTAATTTTGTTTTCTTAAGATGGTTTGGTTAACGTTACATAGCTCAAGTCCTGGGCCGCATTTTACCATTCCAATGTTCGACATCGGTTTAGGGACTGCGGAATTTGAGATTGAATAGAAGGTAATGTTCGACTGCGAAATAGACGGCTTGAGACAATGGTTTTACCGCACTTCGGAACCGGCATTGCTTGATAAGTAGTCAATTCCAAATGATCCGTAATGAAGGGGTGAGCTTTAAAACAATCATCCGAAGGCTTCCTGAAACTAGCCTTGTCTCTAAACGTCGCGCATCAGGTTATCTATTGCTGAAGACGCTCGAGTTTGGGGGGGGGGCTGTTTTCTACAAGGATGAGTACCGGTTAGGTTTTCGACAATCAGGTGACCGGACCATATGAGAAGAAGACGTGACGCTTTGCTTCATGTTGCATGCGTGTCACAGCCTTTTCAAAGAGGGTCAGTTGGTCAGTTTTGGAATAGATTAGGATTAACAATTAATTAAGGTTTTTAGTTGGGATAAAAAAGTCAATGGCAAGAGCGGGATTCGAACCCACGATCTTCAGCTTGATACACCACGAAACTAGTGAATTTAATATAATAAGTATTATATTTAATAAGTTTTAATAAGTTTAAAATGAAGTATCCTTTACTAAAGCTCTCCGTGGCCATTTCATTTGTCGCCGAGAATCAAATTGATTACACGACATTTGAAAAATGGCAAAAAGGAGGGAAAATTCAAAAGGTGTGGTTGAGATGGGACGTTGGTGCCCGAGTGGATCGAGGTCACCATAGCTCAAGTGGTCGAGCTGCGGCGTATCAAGCCGAAGATCGTGGGTTCGAATCCCGCTCGTGCCATTGACTTTTTTATCTCAACTTAAAAACTTAATTAATTGTATGATATTAATTGGTCAAGCGGACCACGAAACTAGTGAATTTAATTAGGATTAACGTCCATCCGCACTGAAGTAATTATCACAGGGAGATCTTTGACTGCATTAAGGACAATGAGGATGCTATTCTGGAAGCTGTGGTTCCATTCGCCCCATTTATTGGGACAACATCGTGATAATGCATGATAATACTTCCCCGGCATGTACCTCGAGATGTCTCCCATTACTTGGAGGATGTAGGGATTTGCACAATGCTCCAGCTCGCTCATCTCACATGAATTTCTTAGAACACTTGATAAAGGAATAGACAAGCGTTGAACACCTCTTGTTGATGAATGGATTCTTTTTCACAAGTCGAAATCCGGCCGCTTATTTATTCGAAGTCTACGAGACTTAAGACCTTCAGCGAGGGTATACGCGTTATCAAGAACAAAGCTACCAAAACTGTAAATTGCTAGTTAAATTAATATATCTATTACTAAATGATTTTCAGGTTTTTCGGTAATTTTTGTTAAAACTCATGAATTGCTGATCTATCTCATTTAATTAGTTAGTACTAGCTGTTCCGTACAAAATGTTGTAAAACGCTCGTGCAACTCGGTACACAAGATTTACGCCGATGACAAACTGATATCCTTTTTATTATATTATTCACATTAATTTATGCACATTGAATAATTCACTAATTTCGTGGTCCGCTTGACCAATTAATTATATTACAATTAATTAAGGTTTTTAGTTGAGATAAAAAAAAGTCAATGGCACGAGCGGAATTCGAACCCACGATCTTCGGCTTGATACGCCGCTGCTCTTTTTCACTAAAGCTCTCCGTGGCCATTTCATTTTTCGCCGAGAACCCAATCCGATTACACGACATTTGAAAATTGGCAAAAAGGAGGGAAAATTCAAAAGGTGTGATTGAGATGGGAGGTTGGCATCCGAGTGGATAGAGGTCACGATAGCTCAAGTGGTAGAGCAGCGGCGTATCAAGCCGAAGATCGTGGGTTCGAATCCCGCTCGTGATATTGACATTTTTATCTCAACTAAAAACCTTAATTAATTGTCATACATTGAATAATTTTTGACAGGTTTCTAATTTTTCTCATGAACATTTTAGTATTCGTGGCTTGTCCGATTGGGAAAATAACTACCTACTTAAAAATTGTTTGCCTATTGTAAATAGAAAGTTTTAAAAACGTTTTGCAAGATTTTAGTCCAGGACAGATCTATCATACAAATAAATATAAAGAACCCATATTAACACGGTGACACACACTTACTCAAACAGACAAACAAGCGTAACCTTTTACGTTGTGCAACCCGCAACCGATTTTCTCCTACCGACACGTGGTGCTTCAAACTCGAGCTCGTGAAACCGGAGTTTATGAGTCAGTTCATAAAGAGAAAATTACTATCAATCCTTTTCAACTTCAAACATTGGATATAAAAGAAGACTGTTAATAACAACTAACTTAACTCTGTTTAAGTAATGTCACCAGTTTTATGTTCATATTGTTCTTCAAATTATACTGCCTTCGTAGATTCAAACGCAAAGACCTGATTTCTTTTCATATACATAACAAATACGTTTGTATCGGGGTGGCCAATTCGTACTTGTACTTCAATTGTTCCAAAGTTGAAGATTTTTATGTATTTAGAAAACCTAGGTTTAAATTGTTTCAAAGAAGAAAATATAGAAAACCCAAGCGAAAAAAGGCGGAAAGACGTTTCTTCTCGTTACAAATTGCACATTCACGCCAGATCATTGAACCATGAGCAGTAATTTATGTTATACAATTCAATGTTGGATTTAAACTAACTGGATCAGCTCAAATCTCGGATTAATCATCTATGTAGTGCAAATTATGTTTTTACTTTTCATTTATGATGTAATGAGCTTATTAAATATTAATTACTTACTTTTATTTTAATATGATCATGTCCCTTTATATTGCTTTTGATTTTTCTGATATTGTTCTTCAAAAGACTTAAGCAATGTAGTGCTGAAGAAACATTTCTCGGCAGGGTACGCGTTCAGGTAAAATTGTGAAAAATATTCTTCGAAAAACCCCGAGTGGTTTAATTTTTAAAAGAATTAGATAGTTAATTTAGATGAAAGGTTGACCTAGATCAAAAACCCGACCAGCAAAATTTTTTTGGTAATATCTAGACAATCAGACCAAGGAAGGCCATAAACACCGTTTGTTTAGATTTTCAAAAGAGTTATTCAGTTTTGAATCGGTATTTAAGGGGTACCTAACTTCAGTTGGACATCAGAGGGTACGAAGTTTCGCCGAAAAATGCCTAATAAAAACCAGCGCGACTGCCCAAATCCACGCATCTTTCACGTCTGACCAGCCCAGGAATTTAAGAAATGTTATTCGAATGCCTCCCTACCTCAAGGTCCGCTTTATTCAAAGGAAGTCAAAAAAAAAAAAAAAAAAAAAAAACTGACTGCGGGGTTATGAACCTATTACTTGGTCATTTCAGGTCATTCTGGTTTACATCCCTTGCCTGTTTTGTTCTTTAGGTTGTCATGCTTTTTTCAGCGTCTAACATCAACCAAACTACATAAATTTATCTTCTAATTGAAGACAATATTTCAAGAAATATCTTTTAAATTTACAGAAAACAAACAGTTATTTATTATAAACTAGTAGTAATTATATTAAAAAAAGTGCTTATACAGTGAAACAAGTGCGCTGAATAAGGTACTACTTTCTTAATGAAAGACAGAGGTTAGTTAGTCAGTTAAGTTCTTTGTTAAAATGAAGGAAGGAACTGGAGAAATGTTTTAGAATAAGTTTTTAATTAATTTTCTCTTAGAAAATTTTGTTTTAACTATATTCTATTAAATTTATTAAAACTGGTCAAAAACGGTCCTGTTAATTTAACACTGGCTAATAAATATCATTCACTCAAGCTCGTAAATACATCCACACAGGAAGAGCAGAATTCGAATGCTTACAATGTGCTGGTGGCCTCGGTGTTGCACGGTTTTGAAGGCACCATTTGATAAGCATACTTTCCACAAAATTGCGTATATACCAAGAAGCCATCTGCCAGATTTCGTAGTACTTTTTTTGAAACCGTTGTATTACAGAAGCATTAACTTTTACGGCACAGTACGTTGGATACCGTAATCTATATAGGTTGTATGGTAGGTAACGGATAAAGTTGAAGACAAGTTCATTCCTTTTCTTTTAGATGCGATTTTTCCTGAATTTTTTATTTAACGTCATGCCTAAATATTTTAATGAACTCAGGACTTTATCGTTAAAGATTTATCTACTAATATCCTTTATATAAAGTAAACATGTACGGATTTATCGTCACTTATTTTAAACTTCAAGTTCCAGTCGTGGATACTGTTGATTGACATTTCCAGCCTGCCTTTTTTCGCTAACGGGGCAACTGTGAGATCGTTGGCCACTTCTCAGTTCAATTTTCTCAGTTTATCAACAGGAAAATGAACAAATCCTGCAATAAAATTAAACTACATAAAAATAGATTTGCTTATGAAGTCATTCAGGAAACAGACAGTTTTTATTTTATTTTATGGCGTATAAATATAAAAACAGTAACACACGAAATGATAATGTTCATGAACTAAATAGGATAATATTTCATTTGGTAGATTGTTAGCCTGTCTACTGTTGAACAGTTGTCCCGTGAGGTCCCTAATTATTACTTTAAAAAAAGTTACTCGGAAGGAGATAGTACAGTGTTTCCATTGTCAACAGTATGGACGCACTAAGACGTACTGCCATCACCCTCCAAGATGTGTAAAGTGTGGTGTTCACAAAACACGAGTGCCGAAAAAGTCGCGACGTTCCAGCAGTCTGTGCTCTTTGCAAACAAAACCACCCTGCAAACTACAAGGGATGCGAGGGGTATCAGCAATTGAAACGTCGATCTCAGCCACAAGGACAAAACAACCCCTCAACATCTTCTATCCGGAATCCCAGACTTCCTGGCAAAACAGTCCAGCCTGGAACATCCTACGCTCAGATGACTAGCCTGAGCCACACACTCAGTATTATCCAACTCTTCAACGACGCCAATTATTATCCTGTAACGCAACCTCCCCAACGCGCCAATCCTCTCATCTCCCTCCTCCTTCTTCACCGAATTTAGAAATCTAATCACACCCCTGACATCCCTGCTCACCACCATTGTTACCAAACTTATTCCTAATCCCTCAACGTGATCCCTTCTATGAATAATTCCCTTTCCATCCTACTCTGGAATGCAAACGGTCTCCACACACATACTGACGAACTGACAACATTACTACATGACAGAAAAGTGCATATTGCACTAATTACAGAAACTCTGATGAAACACAAACACTTGCACATAACAGGATACGTACCTTATAGAAATGACCACCCTGACGGTAGAGCCCATGGAGGAACTGCAGTCTTAATCCACAACACCCTATCACACCACGTCATTCCTACAAATGCCACAGACTTCCTACAAAGTGCAGCTGTCTCGGTATCCTTTCAATCCGCGTCTATTCCAAACGCTTCCGTATACTGCCCACCCAATAAAACGATAACACCCACCCAATTTCCAGAGTACTTTAGATCTCTTGGACCAAGATTACTCTCCGGCGGAGACTACAATGCGAAACATTTGCAATGGGGCTCCAGAGTGACCAACTCCCGTGGTCGCTCCCTCCACTCTGCACTTCATTCTCTCCACCTTTCCACTATCTCTCCTGATACTCCTACATATTGGCCAACTTATGTAAACCGTCTGCCCGATCTTATAGACTTTTTCATCTTAAAAAACCTCGTACCTCTGCATAACTCAATAACTACCCTCCACGATTTCTTCACAGACCATAGTCCCATTCTCCTAAACATATCCCTCAGCCCAATTCCAAAACCAAATCCCGAATCTCTAATCAGTGGCCCCATAGATTGGAACGCCTTTCGCACCCAAATAGAAAATTCCATCGATCTAAGCATTTCCTTAAAAACCCCAGAAGAGCAGGACGAGGCTGTGAATCTCTTCACCACTGCCATTCAGCAGGCGGTCAGGATATCACACCTCTCCAGTCCTCCCAGAATCCCCATACCACCCAAACCCCTCCCATCACACTTTGCGAACCTCCTGTATCTCAAACGCCAAGTCCGCTGCTCTAATCACTGAGTTACCGTGACTTCGATCCCCTCAGACACCAACTCCCCATTTCAAACTACAACCGTTCGAAATTTTCCTCGTTTTCCCATATTTTCAATAGATTCGAATCCCGCTAGTCACACTAATTTTTCTTCTCATCCAAAAAAACCAAAAAAAACCCTAGTTAGATAAAAAATATTTAATTGGAATAATTAATGAATATGGTAAATTATGACCACCAAGCTAATATGTATTAAGAATGTTTTGTTTTTGTAATTATTCAATTATTATTAAGTGTGTTTTATGAAAGTGAAACTAATCTTTTTGTTGTTCCCAGGAGTTGCGAATGTCGGAACAGCCGCGAAAGGAATAAATGAATTATTAATTAAGCAGGCAGCTTTGTAAAAACAAAGCTTTGTCTAATGTTACGTTTATGTCGTCATTAATTTAAGTATTTTTCCCGATCAATTTTGTTCCTGTTGAATGTATTATATTGTATTTTAAAAAGTACGCTTTGTAATCTAAAAATAAAAGTAATGCTTAAAACGTGCGTGCCATTATTCAAGAAAATATTATTTTTAATAAGCAGTGGACATGCAACATATAGCAGAACGACAAAGATGATTTATTGATGTGATTGTGCAAGGACAGCATATTTTTATCGGAGCTACCGGCAGCTGAGGTCATTTCGAACTTCTTTCTTTAACAGAGATCACACTCGTCCTGGCAATAAAATATATCAATTTATAATTTATGAAGGAACGTGGCAAACATATAAGTTATATCAATCATCTGCCTTGTTAATTAATAAGAAATATGACGTGCAAGAAAAATAATGTATCGTTATCAAAAAGAACATAGATGAAATATGTTTGTCTTATGAAACTTTTTTCTCCGTTAGTGCCTGAACAATAAATACGATATCGACGAGCGTGGTATTAAAAATAGGATCATTGTTGTCGGCTTATTTGTGAAAACAAAATGAGGAAGGGGCAGAGAAAGTGAAAATCTGTTGAAAAACTACTCTTTTGTTGTGCACGTCAGCATCACAATGAATTCAATTTCTGAGGGCGAAAATATGTAAATTGCTTTTGTCATAACAAAAAAATCGACCTGATAAAATTGTTTTTTTATCACTTGACGCGGCAACCCATATTATTACTAAAACTATTGCTATTTATGGATAAACCAAGTCACTCGAAACAGTTTTTTTAAAATTTTTTTGTAATTAGCCACTTGAAAAAGAAAAACAGTAATGCTTTGTAAATGGATTTTGAGATAAAGGAATCCTTAGCTTTAAGCATCTGTAGATAGGAAAAGTCATTAATATAAATCCTTCAAGTAAGACAAACTCACAAATGGGTTCTCGGGGCACTTTTTTCTCTCAATCTATGAAAACATTGTCATCTTTTTAAGAAAAATTCTTTCTGCTCTAATTACTCTATGTGTATTACTATAAAAGCCGCAGTATTCAATGTATAATTCTAAAGGTAAAGCTGCATAAAATTTGTTACGAAATAAAACAAAAGTACAATTTAGGAAAGAACTTCCACCTGATTTTATATAACTATAGAAATATACTATTGTGAGTCATATGATGATTATTTAACTCTTGAGAATTGCCTGATCATTACTGATAATGATATTACTAGCAGAATGTTTTGGACTTGATCTGAATCAAAATTCTCGTGTCAATGTACTGCCCAAATGAGTATTAATCACCAAAGAGGACCAGATCATGGAACATCAAAACATGCTCAAAAGTTTGAAAATTTTATGTGATTCTGTTCTCGTTATAAATGACAGTATTTTATTTCACGTTTTAAATTGTTTATTTACTTAATTTATTTGTACGGAGTTTGTTCTAAATGTGACATTTATTTTGATTTGTCAGTTATAAGCGATAACAAAAAATTTTAATGTAACAAACAATTAAATGAAATATCATATCATTGCACAGACAACGTCAGAAATTGATATTGATAATTTGCATCTCATCTATTTTAATGATAGTTAATAATAGTAAGTTTGATAATAACAAATTCTGATTTCTGGTATAGTGTTTGGACATTTCCGTCAAGTATAACGATTTTCACAGACAATAGACAATTAGATCCGTTCGTTTTTTATCTCCTAGTCCGACAGCCGTCATTTATAAGACTGCCTTGTCATCGCTGATCCATAAATACATCGGACGTCAAGTAAAGTAGCGTGATTAGCAATGATCAAATCAGCTCACAAAGAAATTAATCCACACTCTGAGATTAACTCAGAGACAGTTTATTTATTTTGATAGTTAGGTTCTTGCGTCGTTCTTTGTTATGTGAAAGAGGAAGAGGAAGAGAGAGAGAGAGAGAGAAAGAAATAGAGAAAGGAATAAAAAAAGAATGGAAGGAAAGGGAGGGAGAGATAGAAAGAAAAAAATAATGAAAGAGAAGCAGGGAAAGAGAGCGAGCGAGAGAAAGTGAAGAAGAAAGAAAAAGGAGGAAGAGAGAGAGAGAGAGAGAGAGAGAGAGAGAGAGAGAGAGAGAGACCCAAACACAGAAAGATAAAAAGAGTGAGAGAGAGAGGGTGAGATAGAAGAAAATTGTATAAGAAAAAAAGAAAGAGGCAGAAGAAAAGAGTGAGAGAGATATAGAGTGAGGAAAAAGAAAAATGAATGGAGAAAGAGTGAGAGTGAGAGAGAGAGCGTGAGAGAGAGCGAGGGATAAAAAGAAAAATGAAGAACAAATAAGAGAATCAGAGAGATAAAGAGAACTAGCAAGAAAGAAAGGGAGAAAGTGGAAGAAAAAAGAAATATAAAGTAGAAAAAAAGAGAAAAAGGGAAAAGGAGAGGATAATAGAAAGAAAAAGGTGGAGAGAAAACAGAAAAATGTAGCGATAAGGAAGCTTTGCTAGGGTCTACCTGTGTTGCTCTTTGTTATATAAAGGTGGAAGAGAAAATGTGAAAGACAAGTAAGAACAGTAGGAAAGAAAGAGAGGGTGACAATAGAGAAATTGCGGGAAAAAGAAAATTTAAGAAAAAATAGAGAAAGAAAAAGGAAGCATAAAGAATTTCCTATTATAATTATTATTTAATAACAATATAATAATTACATTAATTACTATTTTCTCTTCTTTTCTACGACAAGACTTTTTATTTTCCTATCAATATACACCAATAAAATAAACTATCTGTAAAATACGTATCAATAAAATTGCTTAGTCAGAAGAATTATTTCATTTATGTCAATTCATCGGTTTATCTCTGCCATGTTGAGCATAACTATAAACCATTTGAACACTTCCCTACAGACTGTTCCAATATAGGAAAATATGTAACATAGATTATATAATATACCGAAAACAAAGCTCTACAAGTTCATGAATTGTTTTTTTAAATTAACATTTAAAAGTTTTATTATTTTTTATTGATTTTTATTTACTTTTTAAAAGACTTCTTGAATCCTGGTCATTCAGGAAGTATTGCGAAAAACTATTTGATTAATTGAATTAAACGGTAGATCAAGTGTATAAATTAAGCATTAGGTGCATGGTTAAACCGTTAGAGTCAAGGTCGGAACAATTTACACGATATTTATCAGCTCCAGGCTCCATTTTTTAATAAATGATACCCAAATGATCTATTTTTAAACCAATTAAAATCTCTAAAATAAATTTTCTTCTGCAATTCCAGCAATTTCCGAGAGTTAAGAAAATAATTGGTTTCAAAATCTTCATAATGTACCTTCCAATATGGAATAACCTGAAGAAAGATTCCCTGATGGTATTGGTTCGTATCTTGCGCGAGGTTAAATCATAGACGGTAGAATTATATCCGCGGAATTCCAAAAGTTTAATGTACCATCCACCAACACTCCCCGTATTTGTGTAATGAACATTGTGCAATGAAATGGAACATATCCTCGCTGACCTTAGAGTTACATAAAGCAGAGGGCCCGTCCACTCAGGGTAGGTAATTTAGCCAAAGCAGTTCACATCACATTTTAAACAACCACCATAGGCCACTCAGAGTTGCGTATTGGTTAGACTCAGAGAGAAGGCCACAGTGAGAAACAGAAAGATCCCTAAGCCAGAGCAAGTCTCACTCTCCATGTTGAGTACGCATTGCTGTAAGGAGCCAGTCAAAACTACTATTCCATTTTGGTATATTATTAACCAGTTATGAGGTAGTTATGAGGGATGGAATGTTAGAAATACAGGGAGAATCAAAAAGTGTTATGTTTCTTTACCTCTATAGTAGGTATTTCAAGAAGTCGAGAGTCAGGGGAAGGATTTTCAGGATATGCTTAAAGTAAAGCTTCAATGCAGATAAGATCAAGTAGGTCCATTGATATTTCTAAGTACAACATATAGTTAGGGGTTGAAGAAGGTAGGTCGAAAAGCTTTTTTATAAAAAAAGCTTCACAAATTCCCGACTATGTTGGGCTGTTGATATCCACAACTTTGGCAAGCCTAGAATTACACAGATCTAGGTACAACATTAAATATGTTGAGTTTAGCTTCTGGAATGTTATGATTTAACATTAGACCAGCCCAAATTCGAACACTGCCTTCAAGTTCGGAGGAAACATCATCAAGGAAGAGAGGGAAAAGGGTTGGACTAAAAGTACATCCCTGTCTAACCCAAAAAGTTAAGGGAATAAATCTGAAATTCGCTCCTTTACCCTAATAGCAGAAGCAGCGAACTCTGAATAAGCCCCTGAGGATGTTAATAACTTTTGAGGAAACACCCAAACTGACTAATTTATAATTAAGTGCATTTCGATACATACAGTTAAAACAGTCTTAAAATAAATGAGAAAGTAAAAGTATTGTGTACGTTTTTGCATTAAAAAGACCTTTTTTACTGGTTGTATTTGCATAATTTGTATTATTTATGACTTGTCAAGAACTAGTATAACATCTGAATAAATGGATGTTTTTAATTTTCATATTGTATTTGTAATGATTACTACCTTATGATTTATGAGTATTATAATTCTACGATTTATAACCATAAATTGCAGACGCAATTAAAAGTACACGATTTGAATGGTTTTCGAAGTTTGCCGGTCTCAAGTAAGCCGTGGGAATTTGCTTCACCTCAGATTTAAGCGTTAATGGATGAATTTCCAGTTTGTGAAAGCAGCCGAAATCAATTAACGCCCGGTGGCTCTCCACATCGGTAGGGCACGGGTCGGTGTCGGTGAACCTCCAATTTGGCAATTTCCTGGATCCAAAGATCCGCACCAAGGCGGAAAACGAACACCGGCAATGGACAACGTTGTGATCCTGCCGAGGATCTTTCGGTGATATAAGAGATAATTTGGTCTCACAGCAATGGCGACGAAAGTGACCGGGTGAACTCACGTTTCGGGTGTCGTGGCAAAAAAAACCGGATTGACAAGTCATCGTTTACGATATGGTCTGCCAATTTGCAGGAGTTTTGAATTGACCAAATGGAAAATTACATAAATAAAAAACACCCGGGGGGAAATGACTCCCAGAATCTTACATTTCCATCTAATCTACTTTTTTTTTATCGTACAATTTCAATTCCTCGTCGTTTTGTAAACCCTGATGATCTCAGCATCGCTTGCGCCCCAATATAGTAGCCATTATTGTAGATATTGACCTATATATGAGATGTGGAAATTCCAAACTTTCTAAGAGCCAATTTCTTCAAAACTAAAAATTTTTTCTTAATATGTTCTATGTGCCATCACACAATAACACTAATAACAATTATTTAAGGTTTTTAGTTGAGATAAAAAATCAATGGCACGAGCGGGATTCGAACCCACGATCTTCTGCTTGATACGCCGCTGCTCTACCACTTGAGCTATCGTGACCTCGATCCACTCGGACACCAACTTCCCATCTCAACCGCGCCTTTTGAATTTTCCCTCCTTTTTGCCATTTTTCATTTGCCGTCGAGAATCCAATCCGATTACACGACATTTGAAAAATGGCAAAAAGGAGGGACAATTAAAAGGTGCGGTTGAGATGGGAAGTTGGTCTCCGAGTGGATAGAGGTCACGATAGCTCAAGTGGTAGAGCAGCGGCGTATCAAGCCGAAGATCGTGGGTTCGAATCTCACTCGTGCCACTGACTTTTTTATCTCAACTAAAAACCTTAATTAATTTTAATATATTAATTGGTCAAGCGGACCACGAAATTAGTGAATTTAAACACTAATAACATTCTAACTGCCAAACCTCTTTAAAAATGGTTTGTTGCGTACCTCATAGAAGGCACTGGTCTAAATATGGAACATATGATTTTTTCCAAAGGTTCTATATGCCATGGCATATAAGCTAGTTGAAGAATCAGAAGTTGGACCGTGCATTTTACGTCTAGTGAATTCGTATGACACACATGGTTATGTGGCCAGATAATTGTGCACGCCAAAATAAAAACAGCACCCTTATGTATTTAATGACGTTTTTGGCACAACTTTGACATTTTGAAGAGATGGTTCAGAAATTTCTAATAAGCGGTCATAGATTCTTATCATGTGATCGACTCTTCGTAATTATTGAAAAGAGGAAAAGGGTTTCCAAATGTATCACTCCGATAGATTTACCAAACGTTGTGGCTTCAGCTAAAGTTACAGGAAAACCTTCTCCTTAGTTAACCTGGAACATTCGAACTTTCTAGACTTAAAACACGCCTGTTACTCTATATTAAAATTAAATTTTCCAGTTACAAAGGCTATTATGATAAAAGTTTCCAAGGATGATTCAGGTTTTATCCAGTATATGTCCACATTCAATGACACAGACTTGTGGAAACGTGTTCATGTACTAAAAAAGGGGCTAAACCTGATGATATTAAGAAAGTTTGTATGTCATTGATTCAGAAGCCATTCCTGTCGGATGACAAGAAAAAAGATTTTTCTGCCATTTTGGATTTGGAAGGAGAAACTGCTAAAAACTATTATCAAAACATTCTACATATTTAATTAAGGTTTTTAGTTGAGATAAAAAATTCACTGTCACGAGCGGGATTCGAACCCACGGCCTTCGGCTAGATACGCCGCTACTCTACCACCTGAGCTATCGTGACTTCGATCCACTCGGTCACTAACTTCCCATCTCAACCCCACCTTTTGAATTTTCCCTCCTTTTTGCCATTTTTCGGAAGTTAGTGTTCGAATCCCGCTCGTGGCATTGACTTTTTTATCTCAACTTAATAACCTTAATTAATTGATAGATATTAATTGGTCAAGCGGACCACGAAAACTAGTGAATTATACAAAATTAAAACTTTAATTTATCTTCATATGTTAATTTCATCTATTAAAATATATAGATTTACCATGGTCTATGTATCTATAGAGTTTTCATTCAAAAAGTTCTATGTACAAGGGAACATAGAACGTTTCTTCAATTTCTTATTTTTTGCATAATAAGGAGTTTGTTTTTCATTGCACCAGCTGCGAAAGAATACACTCCTATATTACCAAAAAAATACATTTCTATAATTTAATTTAATTAATATTTAATTAAATTTAATTATAACTTAATTACAATTTAATAAAGTTGTTGATTACCATTTGACTTACGAAATTCTATAGCTTTCCTGAAAAAAAAAAAAAAAAAATAGAAGGCACATAGAACATTTGGAATTTCCACTCTTCATAGATACTTTTTTCAATCGTCTGCGGTCGTTCGCTATGTTGGATTCTGAATAGTGTTACGTTGAAATAAAATTGAATCTTAGCTTTAGACCAGTTTTCTTAATCTGATTTTATGGTTTTATAATAAATAAAAAATACTTAAGAAATTATTTATTGATTTTCAAGTTTCAGATTATATCATTATTTAATAAATCAATTAGTAAAATATTTATAAAGTAAGTGTAAAGTATTTTAGTTGTGATTGTTTTATTGAAAGCAAAGAATTTGTTTGACTACTTTTATAAACTCATTAGCGAATTGAATAAAATACTTCCATATTTTTTAACTTACCTTGGGTCATGCTGACAGTATCGTTTAAACGGAGATTTATTTATTTTTTAGATCCTAGTTGATTTCTGAATGCTTATCAAAGACAAATCAGCACGATTCATGCCCTATCGTTTATAAATCTTAAGTTTAACGGACCGTTCTAAAATTTTTTTAACGATTAAATATATTTCAGCCATCTGGACCCCATCTTTTCTAGTTTAGCAATTTTTTAATGCTTAACCCAATAATTCATGACTACTGTAGTAAGATTTTTTTAAAAATAAAACTAGAAACATTAATTAATTAATTTAACAAAATAGAATGATAACATAACTTAACATTGTACGTAATTAATGTATAGAAAAATATATTCTAATGTTCTAATTAATGTTTTACAAGATGAGAGTTTTATTTCGACATTTTAATTTTTAACATTGGAGAAAAAAATGGTCGGGATAGTAAATTATAAGTCTTACGATAAGATGATGGGATACCACACAAGACTTAAGAGACAACAACTTAACAGAAGACTTGGACACCTACGAAGACTTGTAGGACCAACGTTGAGTTTATTTCTATGTTTATCTATCAATTTGTGCATATATAATTATTTATAGACGCACTTATTTATCTATTTATAACACTGTTTACATACTTTTTAATGTATTTATAGTTTAGCACTTACATTCATGATATGGTTTTTTGTTAAAATAATTTTTCCGCACAATCTCTGAAATTTTTGTTTTTAAAAATCATGTAGTTCAAATCCGCTAACTTGCCAAAGGATATTATAGCGACCAATGCTTTTCCTATTAAATTTTTTTTCTCAGTTGTCAAATGTAATTGTTTTTGCAAAATAAATTTATCTCTCTATCTAGGATGGAAATCTGTTGTGGCCGTAAAAATCTAATCTTATATGAAACTTTATATACAGATACAGTGGGTACAGTGGAACTGTGGGGTTCTGCCAAACCATCAAACATCCAGCACATCCAATCCTTTCTATCAAAAGTCCTCAAACTTATCGTCATAGCTCGTTACTAGGTCACTAACCAACGACCTCAGCAAACCTTTTGTCAACGTACTGATCCGTTCCCGATTCCAAAAGTACACCAACTTCTCATCCATCGTAAATAGCCTTCTACCCATCCCATCCCGAGAACTGGCCACCTTAATGGAAGATGGCCTCAACACCTTGCCTCTTAATCCCTCACCCTGAGTGACGTTCTGATGTCTCATGGCAGGTGTCCTCCAAGTGCTTCTCTGTCATTAGTAGATAGTTAGATAGAGGTGTGACCGAGTGAAAAAACGTTTTGTATCCACATTTGAAATATGTACAAAAATGTGTAGGGTATAGAAATAAAATAATTAAATGTATAATAATGCCAAACCAAAAAAAAAGAAGTTGTGATCGATTAATTTATATGGCCGTAAATATAACGTATGAAAGAAAATCAATTCGATGTAAAGAAATAAGAAGATTAATCAAATGTAAAAAAGTCAAAACTAAGCAAATAAACGAAATAAATAAACAATGTTGATCGTTTAACTTGTTTGTCGTAGCCTTGACGGATATGGGCAAAACAAATAAATATTGTTTAATTATTCCTGAGATATATTATCTAACCGATTGGCTAAAGATTATACGATGAGACTGTTGAGGAACGTCGAAAAAATATATAGTATATATCTACCAAATATATTTCTTGTGAACTTGAATTTGATTATATTTGTAGGCGAACAATCAGAGGTTGTACATTATTTATTCAGTCCAATAATTTTGGAAGGGGAGGAAAATGCATAAACCTAATAAGAACTTAGATTATCTACTTTTCAGTTTAATTTACGAGTACGGTCGGACAAGAAAAAAGGTGAATTTTAATTCTATTATTGTCCAATTAACCTTTTTGTATATATATATAGTCTTTAATTCACTAGTTTCGTGGTCCGCTTGACCAATTAATATCATCCAAGCGGACCACGAAACTAGTGAATTTAATACCTTTGAAATGAAGTATATCTTCACTAAAGATCTAAAAGTCCGAGTGGATCGAGGTCACGATAGCTCAAGTGGTAGAGCAGCGGCGTATCAAGCCGAAGATTGTGGGTTCGAATCCCGCTCGTGACACTGACTTTTTATCTCAACTAAAAACCCTAATTAATTGTTTTGTCTTTAATCTTTAAATTTCACCTAATGAGTAGTAGTATATCTTAATTAACGGCCAAAAAACATCTAGTGGACATCCACGACTCTTATTATTATAGCAACATAATTAATTATTAATCTCTTTAAAAAAATTAATTAAATATTTTGTCTATAGTAGTACAGTCCAAGCTATGGAAGTCCATAATAGAGAATCTGTGTTTGAATAAAACTTTAGTTCCAGCACTGTTTATTTTTATTTCATGGAAAATTAATCTAGTATTAAAAGATAAGTAACCAAATGACTAATGATAATTTGTGTTTTGTTCACTTAATATTTCATTTTTAAGCTTGACGTTTCAAATAATTTTGTTAAATAAATTGCAATTAGGCATGAAAATTATTTTTCTTGAAATAATTATTAATCTGAGTTTTTAAATATTTTAATCGCGTACAATTCATAATCGTCAATCGTGAATGATCAGTTCACAAACATGTTAAATTTCATATTTAGTTAGAGCCATTGAACCTCCTGGAACTTTCTCCGACGTGGAAAAAAAATTCTTCCGATAAATCTGGGACCGCTTATGGCAGCTTCTGCACTTCTCCTTCCATCTTATAACGGGTCTCTCACGTGGACATCTGCGAGCCTTCATTTCATCCGTGTAAGGAGACATCGATGAAATTCCTCTGCCGAGAATGAGGATGTACAGAAGGGGCTGCCACCTTGTCTCTTCGTGGGAAAATCCGGCGGTTTTGATAGTGCTATCATGGAAAAATTGATAAGCCGGCGGCAAACAGGAAGCGGTGGTGTATCTCCGCCCAAGATGATATTTAAAAAATAATTCTCATTCAATTGCGAAGTAAAATTTTTACTACAGTCCTGACTTCAACTGAGATAAAATTGCATGGCGTTTTGATACCAGGAAGAGTCGTCTCGATTAAAAGCTTCCACGGCTTATCAAATCCAATTTTTCAATGAATTTATGAACTTTGCATATTATCCAAGGAAAGTGTTGATAAATATGTCCATTCTTTTTTTAAAACAGCCCGGGGCGACGGTAGGAATTGAACCCACAGCCTCCTCACTAATCTATTACAGTTAATACAGAAAGTATTTCCTAGGAATCAATACTTACGAAAGGAAACACTGTTCTGTTCTTTGTATATACAGCATACAAAGAACTTTGTCAATGTCGTGCAGAATTCTGCTAGGAATCTATATATTTAAAAATGTATGTTCGCATGTGTGTTAATGATGAGTACATTATCTACAAAACGAGCAAAAAAAGTAGTTAATTAAACTAATAAATAAAACTGCAGCGTGACGAAAAAACGCTTAAAAATATGCAAGCCCCCAAATGTTTTAATATATTTAACCACATAACAAACAAACAAAATTGAAAATACAAGTAAATCAAAACTTTGAAATGTAACGAACTTAACACTACAAGAAAGTTAAAAAAAAGAGCTTCCAAATTTATATGTAAAAACAACGATTAACATGTGAAAACATTTGAAAATAGACATTCTTAATTTTTTCATAATTTGTCGAGTATGTCTTTTAGCTCTATAATTTATTTAATTCCAAATTGTATAAATATGTGTGACAAGCTACGTGTTTATACAACTCTTCTCATTTAGGCATATCTGATTTAAATTATGTATCAAATTGTATTATCAGAAGTTGGAATAATACGACATAAATGTAAATTTTTACGTATTTCTTGCAATACAGTATAACGATTAGTTTAGATTGAGAAACACTATATTTTTCTAAAAGTCCTACATAGATTTATTTCTGCCTAATACAGAATAGCCAATTTCCAATTTTCAATGCTCTTTTCTAGCCTCGGCATGCTTTGTAGGAGCCATTATCGCGTCGGATGGACGTCAACAGTGTCCTCAAAAGCATTTGTTGTGCAACTGGGCCACGGAATTTCTAACACTTCCGAAATTATCTGTATTAACATGTGGCATTCCTTTGACACATTGTGAAAAAAGCAGTGCTCGTGCGTCGAGAGAGTAGATACAGGAAGCCGCCTCTTCTGGAATGTTTTCTTAGAAGAAGAGATCCAATTGACAAGGATCTTAGTGATTCAACTGACTTATTCCGCACCCCGTCGGTTGACTCAAGCTAATATTCTCAGTTCACTTCCGTTCCAGGGCCGAGGTTTAACAACCTAAGAACAACGGATCAAAATTTCCTTACTACGTAAGAGGATGAAACAATTCTATGTAATATATTGGGTTGGCCCAATTGGACCCTTTTGTTGTTAAGTATACTTAAAAAGGAATAAAAATCGATTATTTAACCTGTTGATTCCTAAGAAAATATTTTGATAAATATGCTGTTGGTTTTTAAGTATATTTTTTTTATGGAATGGTCATTTTGATGTTTGTGGATGGAATAATAATCAAGTTTTTGGTGAAGGGAGTTCCATTGAAAGAATTATTCGTCCTTGGTTTGAAAAAGTATTCTTCAGACGTACTGCCTATGAAAACCAGAATGATAATTTGCAGAAAATTAAAAAGAGAAGAGAAATTTGAGAAGCTACGTCGATTGACTAAAAGCATCAAAATTTGATTAATTAACAGGAGAGTGTAAAAACAAAAAATAACGTCCGTCCTTATAGCAATCAAAGTTTGGTGAAGGTAATGGTCATGGTTTTGAAAGTTTTTTTTTTTTTTTTTTTTATACAACCTAGAAAAAATCAAAGCCGCGGAAGACCTTCAATATCAACCGATGACTAACTTATTAAGGAAGCTGTGGAAAATAAATTCCCACCGTACCGTCATCTTGACTATAGAAGAACGATAGTTAATAATTTAATCGGAAAAGTTGAAAACCTCATACGATTTGTTTCCTGCGTGTAAGTTCAAAAACGAGCCGTTACTTGAAAACTTGATGAAAAGAGAATTGGTACGGCAATCGACATAGGTCAAAAAGTAGTGTGGTTGGGTGTCGAACAGCCGCCTGGTCACATGCCAAAACAGAATCTTCATCCGGAAAAAAATAATGGTGACGGTTTGGTGGTCTGTGGTTTGGGTCAACCATTTTTCAAGAGTGGAACGATCAACCGGGAGAAGTACCTCCAAGTTATTGACAATCCATCAAAATGGGATTTTAAAAACAAACTACACAATTAAGCTCCCAAGGACATCATGTTTCAAGCAGACTGAGGACAAATTATAAAAGTCTATGAAATCTTACCACCTCCACCGCATTTAAACTGGAATGTCTTCTAAATACAAATAGTTGCTTGGTAGCTTCTCCATCTTGACGCGAAGAAAAGTTTCGTCTATAATTTGCAGGTTTAAAAAGCCTTTTCTTGTTTTCTTTCCTACCATGGCTTCAATATTTTTAAAATGTCCAGAAAAAAAGACTTTCAATAAAAAGAATAAATACTTTGATTGAATATATAAAAAATATATTTTGCATTGTATAAATTCACTTTTCCACATCCAAAATGTAATTGTTATATGTAAACAATGTTTGTAAATCCCAGGCCCTGAAGATGATCTCAATAAAGATCGAAACGTTGGCACGATAAAGAAAATGTTTTTCTGAAACCTACATCACACCAGACCGCATCTCACGATTTCTAAATAAATACTTTCAATAAAATACATTTTGTTAGGTACTCAATAATAATTTACTTCCTAAAAAGAAAAAGAAAATTCAAGTGTGGCAACCCGATATAAAACACCTGAAACGGAAATTCAATTCATCTTGAATTAAATGGAGGGGTCATGCTCATGAGGATTATCGAGTACTCTGGGATAGTGTGAAAGAATTCCGATGTATTAATGTAATTTTGCTGGAATGTGAAGGAATTGCTGGAATATCGAGTATTCTTGGGTAGAGTGGACCATCAGGCAATTATGTTTTACTTTCAATTTTTTGTGTATGTATTTGTTGTTTGTGTTATTTTATCCACAATTGCCGAGGCCCTGAGGTACAGAGAGGCTAGCAACAGTAAAGAAAGGTGAGTAGGTTACCGTTGTATCCTATTGCATCAAAAATTTGCTAAATAGATTTTTTTAAAAACACGAATTACTTTTAAATTTTGAACAAGACAATAATCAAACCTTTAAGCATTTTTGTAAAATATTGAAGATCAAATTCATCGGCATTTAGGGCATTACCTCAATGTTCTTCCTTTATAATTTTGTTGTTAAATATTAATGGTATATTAAATTGTATTTATAAGAATCTGTTTTGTTTGAATTGCACGTTGTATGTTATCTAGGTTTATACGATTTTTGTATAATTATTTATACCTCTGGTCCCATAACTGACATTAAACGAGCCTTAATCCCGTCCGTCCACTTGTTTTCAATGTGCCTACTATTTTATTTCGTGAACTATTTTGTGTGACTGTCGCTTTATCGTTAACTGGTAGATGTTTACTGTTTCTTCACAAGGTCATTAGCCCTTTGGAGAGGTTTTTATCAGCGGATCCTTGTTGGACATGTGTCTGTGCACTGAGACTCGTGAGAATTGGAGCAGGACTTCCTTTTATCGGGGGCTGAGTGGCCAGTTCGGCTACTTTGATCCGCGTGTTTGAAAAAACGGAAAACCCGTTAATAGTTTTTTTACAACAACAAAAGTTTTTTAAAATGAAGTTAGCAAGTTTTATTATTTGGTTGAAAACAAACTTTGTGATTTTAACCATTTTAACTCTATCGGGCA
This sequence comes from Cimex lectularius, assembly GCF_000648675.2. Taxonomy (NCBI): domain Eukaryota; kingdom Metazoa; phylum Arthropoda; class Insecta; order Hemiptera; family Cimicidae; genus Cimex; species Cimex lectularius. The sequence continues at coordinate 2,876,743 of NW_019392666.1, forward strand.
GGATAGACTCGATTTCGTTTTGCGAGAGAAGTGAATTGTACGAAACTCGTACTTTCTCCATCGTACACCTTTGAAAAACGTGTTATTATTTTCTGGGCGAGAATATATTGCGCATATATTGGATATACAAAACATACTCGATCGATCAGGTATAAATTTAAAGAATTATAATAACAAAGTATTGCAAACACTGAACAACATTGTGATCTGCAGGAAGAGTAAACCAAAATTATCACTTTTATACTTTTGATAACAAAATTATCCAGTGAAGAGTGCAAAATTGGATAGTATTTTATTTTTCTCTTTGAACTTAACCAATAAAACATATCTTATCTACAATTAATATGCAAATACTAAAACATATTTGATATAATTGAGAAATATCATTATTCTAACATTAATTTTATTATTTATGTTTAACAATTCTGTTAAAATTTTTCCTCAAAATTACCCCAAGATTTCTGGTTTATTCTATAGTTACAAATGATTTTCATTTCTAATTGATTGGTATTATACCTTATTTTTTGTGTTAGATTAAAGTGTAAAAATACGATCAAAAATTGGTACTAACTTCAAAAATAAATATACAAATTTTAGCACTAATAAAAAAATATAAAAATGGTAATAAAAATGTGTCTAAGTTATAACACGAGCCCGGATTTATATACAATTGCACATTCTTATTGCTAATGCTTCCAACCATAGTGGTCAGGTATGCAACATTTTATAAGACATGATCCGTGGTACAATATTTTAATTTTTATTCTATATATTTTTTTGCGTACTTGAAGAATATGGCATTAATTTGCATATTTAAAGTGTTTAAGAATAATAAAAGACGGAGAGAAACAATCGACATCATATTTAATCCATTAGAGTTCGTGTCCGATTGACCCAATAATTTCTTTCAATTAATTAATCTTTATGTAAGTTATTGGTTGAGATAAAAAAGTCAGTGTCCCGAACGGGTTTCGAACCCACGATCTTCGGCTAAATAAGCTCTACCGTCATTTGTCGCCGAGAATCAAATAGATTTCACGACCTTTGAAAAATTGCAAAAAGGAGGGAAATTCGAAAGGTGGGTTGAGATGGGAAGTTGGTTTCCGAGTGGATCGAAGACACGATAGCTCAAACGGTAGAGCAGCGGCGTATTTAGCCGAAAGTCCGTGGGTTCGAATCCCGCTCGTGACACTGACTTTTTTATCTCAACCAATACCTTAAAGATTAATCACATTTAATGCCACATATCATGGGGCAGTTTCTTGTCTTTCCTGAAATATGTCTTTCTCTTCAACTTTTCGGAAAATAGCAAAGAGCAGGTTGAATTATTTTCTTTCACGCTAAACACTTCTGTGTAGTAAAATCCTCTGGGATGCAGGGACTGTATATCAAAAAAATAATTTAAAAAAAAATTCCAAAAATACCAGATGGATTGAACTGGAGAAAATTAATTAAATTTTTAATGGCATAAATAAAGTTGTTACACTGAGAATCGACAATCCAGTTAAATTCATACAAGTAGTCCATCACTGTCGGCGTACAAATTTTTTTTGAATGATAATAAACACTGCAGGTATACACAACAATACAGTTTAAATGTACACTTAATTTTTTTTGTATAATATTTCAGTTTTATAGATGTATAATTAATTTATTATATAATATTTAATTAATCGTATAATATATAACTTAATTATCTATTTTGTATAATAGTTCAAAATAATGAGATTTTGTTTGTCGTCGATATTTCTTAAAAAAAAAAAAATTCAGGTGATGTCTCTGACATTCATGCTGCGTATTTTATAATTTATAGTGGAAAGCTTACGATATATTTTAATTGTTCGAGTGAATATAATATTGCAGAATTGAGGTTGTATTAGAGCATAATATAAGTCATATTTAAGGATAATTATTTCATACAATTTCTGGCTGAACTTATAACAGAAGAATATTGCTTTATTGCCTTAGACCATGAGAAATAAATTAATATAAGAAATGTATGCTTGCCGTATTTTTTCTCCATGCTATGTACCTAATCCAATTGAAATTCTATACTTGTTTTAAAAACTCTGCCCTTTGAATCTTAATATCATATACATACAATCATTGATAGAAATTCAGCTTTTGAGACGGTTCATTATTTTAATATATGAACAATAAAAGAAATGAAATTTATTATTTTGAAAACATCCGACCTTACATTTTATTCTCACTGGCGTAGAATTATTAGGAAAGTTCTTAGAAAACCCACATTTTTCTATAAAACTGCTTCTCACTGGAAAGTATTGTTCCATGATGACTCAGTGGTCTATAAAGATTACTTTCCCTTCAAAAATCTTAAAGAAGAATAAAGTTTAGAAAACCAATATGTGGGTTTTTTTTAAATGAACAAGTTTTTAGATTGAAAATTTCAGCAAATGTTGGAACAGTAAAAACAAGTAACTTTTTTCTCTGTTACAACTTATGAAGGATTTATTGTATGTTTTACCCATAAGACAAGAACCAATTTTGTTTTGTTTTATTTTAAATTAGTGTTACCGCACAATCAGGAAATCTGTGAGTAATCGACCATACAACTCATTTCAAAGGTACAAATCAAAAGTAGCACACGTGTACTTAACCTACCGCAAAACCTTGGACGCTAAAAATCCATCTCATACTTCCTTTCGATTTGGACGACAAACTTTCGGTTTTCATTGGATTTACAAGTTGAATACAATCCAAACTCGCCATGTTTATAGTTCCTTTATCTGAAGGTTCAATCCTTGGGGTTTGACAGGACGATTTTAGCTTATTTCAACAAAAAAAATCAACCTTTTGACTTTTGATTGACGTAATGTAGTCGATTCAGTTGTATTTTTACAAAAATAAAAACTGCAATCTTTATTTTAAAAAGTATGATTTTAAATCCAGTTATGAAAGTAGAATAACAATAATGATGAATGTGCATTGAGACATCTCCGTAGGTCAAATTGTCGCTGAGATTTCCTAATTGAAGAGAAACCTGTGAAATCCACGATTGTCTCATACATAATGATCGATCTGTGGCGTATTCAACATTAAAAACAGTTAATAATTCTTACTACTTATTGACGGGAAATTTAATGTTAACATTTATTATAACAAAAACCAACAGTTTTTATTCAATTCTCGACAGGACATCATCATGAGTAATTGAGGCGAAGGAGGAAGGAGCTTGTCAACTGAACGTTATCTCAGCGCAAATGGCCTACAGTGATAGCACGGTTCTCTTTATTTAATTTTTGTTTCATATTTTTTCACGATAATAATTATGACAAATGCGATTCATTCCTGAATTCCTGAGTATATTTACATATCTAATTGCAGATAATAATCCAGTGGCACAACCACGCTGGTGGGTACACGGCAGATCACTAACATTCGCCGGTCTTATATACGGGACGAAAACCGACGTACCTCAATGTAAGTTCCAAAAACTTAGATCGGTAAAGGTATGGCGGAGTAGTCGACGATCTAACAAGGCGAGATCGTCCTGGCAAATATTACAAATGTTATTCTTATATAAAACTAGAGAATAATTAATACACTGACAGGCAAAAAATTCCACTCAATTGTTTTTTCATTTTCTTGATAAAAAAAATATTCCCTTAATTTGTCTCATTGTTTTTATCAGTAAATATTTGTTTATGCTATGTTTTAAATAGAGAATATCAATTTGAGGTAAATTGGTAAAAATGGCAAAAAGGAGGGAAAATTCAAAAGGTGGGGTTGAGATGGGAAGTTAGTGTCCGAGTCGATCGAAGTCACGATAGCTCAAGTGGTAGAGCAGTGGCGTATTTAGCCGAAGGTCGTGGGTTCGAATCCTGCCCGTGACACTGACTTTTTTATCTTAACCAAAACCTTATTAAAGATTAATTAATTGGAAATTAATAATTTTGCTAAAATCCCAGAAAACAGTTAAATTAAAATTATTTTAAGGTTACCATTCAAATATAAATCTTACTCGTTGTAATTGAACATACTGACACTGATAGGTACAAAATTCCGCCCAATTGATTTTTTTTTTTTCATTTTCTTGATAAAAGAAAATTTTACTCATAATTTGTCTCATTGTTTTTATCAGAAAATATTTGTTTATAATATATTTTAAATTGGGAATATCAATTAGAGGTAAACATCCTTAATCAATTCTTAATTCAAAACAAGGATAAAGGATTTTTCAATGTTTACTTTTTACAGAATTTAAAATGTGTATTCAGTCTCATTTGAACTCTGAAGCAATAAACTGTTTAGTTTTCATCTTTGCTTTCTTAATTTCAATTTTTAAATTTAAAAATGCTACTTAGTGCTGTGGATGTTGCGCGTGATGTGGCACGTTTTGATGATGGACGTTCCATCAGGTATGCGGCTCACTATGTCCTACCATAGAAGCCCGGTTCTGCACGCCCTAGGGTAACAGAACCACAGGATGACCGTTTTTTGACTTTGAGAATTTCGCGAAACCGGCATTTTATTGTTGTTCAAGCGATTCATCAGCTCCAGGAAGTTCGAGGTGTCCAAATTTCAGAATGCACTGCTCGAGGAAGATTAAATCAGTATGAACTTTTTTTTCGTCCCGTAAGAGGATCAGAATCGACCAGAACTCACAGAGTTGCACACCAACCATTTGCTGGAGAACACAGCCATTCGTCTTTGGACTTGGAAGGAATGTGGAAGAAGAATTTCTCTCAGAGCCAACATTTTCAACGTAGCTCAGTGATGGTGTGGCAGGGAATTTCAATGGAGAATCGCACAGAGTTGATTGTTGTTCGTAGAGGGTCTTTGACGGCCACTCGCTATATGGATCAAATTTTGGAACATCATGCTTGCCTATCCTCGATGAAATCAGCGATAATCCTATTCTAATGCACGATAATGCCCGTCCACATGTCGCTCGCATAGTACAAGCGTTCCTTCAACAGCATAACATCAAAGTCTTAGCCTAGCCAGCCCATTCTCCAGACTTGAACCACGTCGAGCATTTATGGGATAACCTCAAAAGACGAAAAGAGCACGTCCATCACTTCCTGATACACTCCACCATCTTGAAAGGGCTCTTCGTAAATAATGGGCTAACCTTCAGCAAAGAGACATTTCCAGACTTGTAGAAAGTATGCCGAGGCGTTTTCGAGGTCTAATTTAGGCACGAGTAGGATCTACGCGATATTGAAATATTGATGAAAAATCTAAAATAAAATTAAAACAAATTTAATTTGTTTGCCTTTTTTTCCATTTTCCTTAGCAATTTACATTTGTTTCTTTACTTTTTTAGACAAAGACACAAATATTAAATGTGAAACTTGGATTAATATATAAAAATATATACAACTCAACGTATATTACAAGTGGGTGGAATTTTTTGCCTGTCAGTGAATATATTCAAGGTTCAATGCTAAAGGTAGTAGGTTTAATCAGGATTACACAATCTTGGCAATTAAAAATTAAAAACCTCCTAAGTGGAATAAAAAGCGTAAAGCATTAAGAATAAACACAAATGCATTTTTAAAGTATGCTATTTCCTCTTATATGCGTTCAGAAGAAAAAAGTTACCAGTAATAAAAATCCAGATAAAGACAGTGCCGAGCTGAAGATAACACATTTCCACGAACGTTCTCATTTGGATTAAGGCAGAAAAAATTACATTCCTTGTATGAATAGGAGTTAACCTTTTGTGCCGCGGGTGCAGCCTGGAAAGCGGCTGGCTTTCCTCACGGTCTCATATACCCGCGGCTTCAACAAATCTCGAGCAAGGACGACCACTTTGCACCAACCGTTCCACCGCTATTAAACGCTCATTTTTTGCTTTTTCTATATTTTTTCACGTTTTTGGTTATGGTTCATTTCCTTGTTCACAAACCGTTTCGCTCTTTTCTGCTGCAATTTCGTTTCAATTAATCCATAAAAACGAGATACGTTTTCGGATCCACCAGGATGCCTCACGCGTAGGAAGAGCCATTAAAACTATTGAAGTGCATGAGTTAATTGGGTTCGTATTACAAGAAAAACATACGATTGAACTAAAGAATAAATTTACTTACAACAAATGGACTTAGGGCTTGAACACTAGGGTGCTACCTAGCAATTTGACCTAAATTCGAGCCCAACATTTCAGTCCAATGTCCGTCCCATCATCAACCAAATTTGTGACTAGGCCTTGCATAATAAACTTAAATATTGAAGTACAATTTGTAAAGATAATGATCCAAACATAGGAGGCGCATAACAAGTTTGCTTTTCAATCAAATGTTTTGGCACCTGGTTGTACCAGATCCTTCAGTGAACAAGACATTTCAAAAATTATAAATATGCAATAGTAAATTGAAGTTGTAAATAAATGAACATTAATAAAATTTAAGTTGAACGAGAAGAGCTGAGCTAACGGATTGTACAACACAAACATGACCTATACCAGAGCCAAAAATATTCCAAAAATCCTACCTAGATCAATAAATGTACCCTTAAGTAAGTAAATTATAGCACAGCTAAGGGTTCAGATTTTACAGTTATCTTGTTTATATATGAATTTAACTTTTTAAATTTCCGACATTTCCTTTGAAATCTGAACCTGAGCTGCAAACTGGGTTGTATCTGCAGAGTTGTGGAACGGAGTACTGTCACATTTTGAAACCATGTGCCTGGTATAGATAAGAAGCTGCCCAGCCGAGTTGTAATTTTCCGAAACCTTGTCAAACCGTGTCCAAACGCGAAATAACAAGTTTGCCAAACGTGGGAATTTGATGAAATCTGAGTCCATTCGCCATAAAAGAGACGCTGAGGGCATTCTTTTCTCCTGGGGTAGATAGGCGCAGGTTTTTGGAACGGTACAGTGAAAAGAAGCTTATAAAAGAGCTTTCTTAAGAGTACGTGAGCTATTTGAAATCGTTACAGAACACATTATGATTTACGATTTGCCACTCACGAATAGCATGTGATTAATAGAGCGAAAAATACCCAAAAAAGTTACGTTTGCATTAATTTATTTAATTGCTTGCACAAAATAAATTTTTATTGCATCTTATGTCATTCTGTAACAACTGAACCGTACTATAAGATCCTTCCAAAAATGACTAATTTACGCTTAAATTGTGTAATTTTAAACATGACATTACATAAAACAATGATTGACTTAAAATAATGACCAAAGTTTTTGATATTCACTGTGTAGCTCAATTCGAAAAAAGTTCCAGGCTGTCAAAAAAATAATTTAACACACATAAGTTATGCCGAATATGACGGCCTAATTGGTCTTTCACAAAATTTTATCGTTCTGTTGAAACCGTGGGTTTTTACTTAATATTTAGAACTTCATTGGATAGGATAAAAATCAAATAGTGTCAAACCAACATTTTTTTCTATAGTTCTTATATGATTGAAACTTTTTTACTAAGGCATTCAGACAATAAAATAATTTTGAAAGTACGTTGGGTTTGAATTCAGGGCTGACGAGAGTCGAACACTTTTTTTTCTTTGTTTTTTACGAGGGTCCATATAACAGCGCATATAAACCCTCAGGGTGCCGGTGTTTTCGCAAAAAAGCAAAAGCCCATTTGTAAGAGTATGTCGGGCTCGAATGCAGGGCCGCTGGATTCGAACCCGGGACTTTCACCTTACAGTGATGAGCGCCGCCTAAACCGTTGTGGCCACCGACGCCCCCGTGATGTTTAGTTGTTGCAATATTGTTTTCCAATTTCAAATCAAACTTGTACTACTTCAATGGTTGTTTTATACTAATACATAAATGCTATCTGATTCAAAATGCTATCAAGTTACCTATGTCTGCAAAATAATAATAATCATCGAGTTACATTGTTTATTCCTATATTTGAAAAAAAATGACCTTGTTTTTATAAAATGTGAGTATAATTGGTCAACATTTAGGGCAAAGGTAAATATTATGGATGATTATTATGATGGATGATTATTATGGTATAAATAATATATATATAATAGAGTAACACCATAAAATAGTAAATATAAATTTTTATTGTTATTCAGATATCATGAGATGCGGTCGGGTATGATGTAGGTTTCAGAAAAACATTTTCTTTATCGTGCCAACGTTTCGATCTTTTATTGAGATCATCTTCAGGGCCTGGGATTTACAAACAATGTTTACATTTAACAAATACATTTAGGATGTGGAAAAGTGAATTTATACAATGTAAAATATATTTTATATTCAAACAAAAATGTTTTTTTGCACGCATCTCACGATATCTGAATAACTATCGATTAACGGTCACTAATCTCTACACATACATTTTTATGATATATTTCATAAAATATATTTTATACGAAATATATATAATCAGATATTTAGTTAATGTTAAATTTCCGCTACGTATTTTATTCGATAAGTCATTAAGCTAAGGTTATATTAATGATATCTGGAAAATAAGCTTTGTTGAACCTAGATTTGAAAATGTAACAAGTTACAGACCTATGACCACCAATATTAAATTAAATCATTTGAGTCAATTATCTGTATGTTTACCCTCTTGTCTCCAGAATCATTTCCTGAGCAACATGTGTCCATAAAACTAAATCAGTGTCTTCTAATTTATTGACATTTTAAAACTATATACTTGAATCTTTCAACAAGCATCATTCTGTTGATGCTACGCTGACTTCTCTGTCTTTGACAATGTTGACATTAATGTGCTACCCTTTAAACTTAAATTTCAAGATATTGGTGAAAATTTATTGGTATTAATTAAGTAAAATTAAGCAATCTCGATCTTTCAAATTTCATATTTTTCAGGTGTAACTCAAGGCCGTCATTTTGGTGCACTATTGTTTTTTTCTCTTTATTAACGGCATTGCAACTTTTATTGATTGATCTGATTGATTTATAAAATATTTAAGGCCATTAAATCAAGATCAGAAATGAAGTCCTATTGTCTTTTCTTGAATTACCAAATCTACTCATTTAAATTTCATCTACTGAGTTAATAATGAAACTTTTACTGAAGTGGATATAATTAAAGATATTCACTTTGATTATAAATTACTCTTTATATACCATATATCTAAAAATCCCTTTAAACTTACATTTCAAGGTATTGGTGAAAATATTATCTTATTTAAATAACAGGTATAAAATTGTTACAATTAAGCAATCTCGATCTTTCGAATTTCATGTTTTTCAGGTGTAACTCAAAGCTGTCATCTTGGTCCACATTTGTTTCTTTTGTTGATTAACAACATTAATTTGATTGATTTTAAAATATTTAAGATAATCAAATCAAGATCTAATCAAGTCATACTTCAGGACAACCTTACTCTTTTTATAAATGATCTTTCAATGATCTCTCGCTTATTATCAAATGCAATCATGTTTTCTTTTCTTGAATTTCAAAATTTAGTTAGCTTAAACTTCATCTACTCTATTAATAATGAAACTTTTACTGAAATTTATATAATTAAAGATATTCACTTCAACTATCAATAATCCTTTAGATATCATATATCTACAATTTTCTCCAAAGCTCTAAATACACTTGGGTTTTTAATTCGCTATACAAAACATTTTAAAAATGTAGAAATATTGAAATTACTTATTACTTCTTGTTCGACCAATACTTGAAATTCCGTAATACCAAAACGGTTCAACACCACTTTTTAGGTTGATTTTGATACCAAGAATGATATCAGAATGACTGTTTCGAACATTGACATTCTGAACAACCAGGTTTGACTGTTTTTCTTTACAAATTATTCAACAACTCGGTTTCAAGTCTTGAACTACTTTCCTATATAAGGTTCAATGTTCCTAAATACAAAACTGGTAATTTATCATTAATCAATGTCCCTCACTGCTCCACTAACTACCAGTTCCACTCTCCAATTAATAGAATTCAGCGAACAAGAATTATAGATTTATTTAGCAGTCTGCCATATTAAAGAGGTTAAGAAAAAATAATAAGTTAAAAATTTTAAAACAAAAAATTTATAATCTTCTAAATTAATTTGCCCCATTTATATATTTTATGTAATATTATGTATATATTTTATGTTTCTAACATTTTAATTATTTTATGTATAATTTTATAGTTTATCTACATGTTATGGAGTTTAGTAAATTCGGCTATCAGTCCGTATATGTAAATAAATAAATAATGAAAAAACCAGGAACCAAGTTCAGGAATTCATATAACTCTTTTTTTTTAAATGGCCCTCTCCGAAACCTTTACCCGCAGGTAATTTGTTTTTGTAAAATAAACCAGAAACCCATCTATTTTCGAAGAAGAAATCACGGTTAACTAGCCAAACAGGTAATCCGTTCACTACCCAGACGGTCAGTTGCATCACCTTTCAGCGGCAGTTCCTGCTATTTTCTCCATAGTAGGTCTGAATGTAATATATACCTCTTCTTTCTTTATTTACTTTTAAAAGTTTACTATTTTTACAGCTAAGAGATGAGGGAAATATCATAAACAATATGAAATATTTATCCGAAAATTTAAAAAAGATTTCAAATTTCTTCTTATAAATGTTGATATTAGTTATGGAAACACAATATCCGTATATTTTAGACAATGTATTCAGGCTATGCATTTAAATAGAGTAATCCACATGGAAATGTAAAAAGATTCCTTTTTTAGTAGAAAAATCCTTTTTTGTTAGGAATAAGCATTTTAGTATAAGTTATTTAGAAATCGTGAGATGCAGTCTGGTGTGATGTAGGTTTCAGAAAATCATTTTCTTTAGCGTGCCAACGTTTCGATCTTTATTGAGATCATCTTCAGGGCTCAAAGTGTTTGTCTTCTGTGTAATTGTGCCATTCTTGCGTGTCGTGTCGTGTC